>NC_136483.1:79136904-79736904 GCF_053919585.1 Euprymna scolopes
ATATATATATATATATATATATATATATATATATATATATATATATATATATAGAAAGCGGTTTGTGTTTACGATAACCTATTTACACAAATATAACAAGTATAAATCATGTAGAATAGCTGCATGGATATAATTACACATAATAGTTAACTAAATATGATCATCCCATAAGAAAACCGAAAAAAAAAAAAACTAATAGGGAATTAATTAAAATGAATGTTTAAAAAAAATATGCAAATTATCTAGATCTTTTGCAGATGGATAAAATTCTACAATCCAAAGTTGTATTTTCTTTTTAAATAAAATAGAAAAAAAAAAAGTTTTTAATATGAATATGATACAAAAAAAAAAAAAAAAAATAGGAGTATATATATATATATATATATATATATTATATATATGAGAGAGAGAGAGAGAGATAAAGGGAGTGAGAAAGACAAACAGAAAGCAGAAAGCGATACAACGTACAAGTTAATGGAAAAAAAGTGTGTCAAAAGTGATGCGGGTTCATTATGCTGAATAATCATTAACACATTTACCCCTATAACAATGTTTGTAAATCATTCGATTCTGATACAAAAGTTGGTCAGTTTCGTCAAAATGTGAATATTTTATATGCTCCTTTTCTGCTCTCAATTATGTCTCTAACATAGCATGATCTGCATGGAATTAAGTTGCTGCAAAGGTTTCTTTCACTTCTTGAATATTGTCTCTCAAAAATTCAGCGTTTTAATATATCTTTTTATCAAATCCTTTGGCAGGCAGTTCTTCCATTGTTTGATTTACATACAAAAATTGTTGCAAAGAAGATTATCTGAATACAGTTAACCACTCCAATTATGTCTTCATGCTATCTAACAAATACCAGATGCTTGTATTTCAGAATTGTTAAGAGATTTGTTAAACTATCTATATAATACTCTGCTTGTTCCTTCCTTAGTGCGTACGTTTTATTTTGAGAAAAAACAAAAACAAAAAAACTAAATATAATTTTTTGCTCTGCTTAAAAGAGAGAGAGAGAGAGAGAGAAACAGAGAGAGAGAGAGAGACAGACAGACAGAGACAAATTTGCAAAATTTAGCTTTAAAAAGACCAATCTGGAAATTCTGGACAAGAATATGAGAGTGACTTCACTTTGATATCGCCTCGTTTTCGACTATCATTATCATAATATCATTGTTGTAATGGTCTTAGAAAGGAACTCGTAATTTCAATGTGCAGCAGTTCTTCAAAGTCAGTGAAATGTTACATAAAACAATAGAAACATTTGAAAGAAGCCGGGCAAATAAAAGAACATTGACTGCCAAGAGATGCTGGACTGAAAAAGTAAATTAAAGATTGTCTCTTACAATATGATTTTATTATTTGTATTGAACTATGTAGCACAATATTACTGAGTATTTATTAATATTTTAATTTATCTCATTTGGGTCAGTTCTATACTTAAAATACAATGGACAGTATTTTCATAGAAATGTTGAGGAACTCATTTGTTGCATGTTATTTTTTTCTGTTCCAAACACTAACTGTTTTAGCTATCCAGAAAAACATCAGTTTTATCAAAACATTTGTTGATTAAATATATTTCTTATTTTGTAGAATTTCCACGAGTAAATCATGCTAGGTTAAATAATTTTAGAACTCCTAGCTTAGATGGATTCTTATTTGAGACCACTGGTGTATGGTTACAGGGTGAACCTTTCCTATATCCAGGAAATTTAGAGATACTTAAAAAATACCTTTTAACATGAATGAAACTTCAATTATTATAAATGATTTTTAGTTAAATTGAGAAAGATAAAAAACGTTATGGAGGTGCGTTTTTGCTTTATGGTATCTCAGTCCTTTTTGTGTTCAACCAAAATCCCATAACCAATAAACATGCATTACTAGTCTCAGTAACTTGAACGTTGAAAATTTTCTGAATCTTGGTTGAATGAATCTTTGTATTTGTAGCCATTATTCACATGCGCATCGTTGGTGGACATGAGAATAAATGCCTAAAAACCAAAGATACGCCCTGAATAAGTTGCTATTAATCTAAATAGAAAGGGTGGTGGTGAAGATCTTGAAGAATGTAAATATCTTATTGCCATCTTTACAGTCATCAGACAGGGAAGAAAAAAATGAATATAAGTGTCAACAAAGCACGTTCTACATTTTTGGTCAAGATCAAAGTGTAGTATCTGTTCTTCAGATGCTGCACTTCATTTTCTTGTTCTCTTTCGGTGGAGGAGAAATCCTTCACGACTGAGACAATTTTTATTTTTGTACCTTTTCTCCACGTTAAAAAACGACCCTGGTGTCTAACTCTGTCCCGTGGGGAGGCATAGTAAATAGGTACATTCAACCAAATTTTTCTTTCTTGTTATTCATGATTGGTTTTGTTTGGGAATAAGAGCAGAATATACATGTATACATAACAAAACGAATACACTTGCATGCACATGTCAGATAAAAATCAAAATTTTATTTAAAAAAGTATTAGAAATATATTCAAATTTCATCAACTCTAAAAAAAATAAAAAATAGTGAAATGACAGTTGTATTAATTGCAGGTTAGTTCATAGATTTAGGTCGATAATGGTTCTGGAAGCAGGTCACATTTTTTTTTTTTTTAATTTCAGATAGTGTTGGCCAGAAGAGACAAGTGAAGGCAGAAATCACTGGACAAGTCTTATTCCAACGAGTTTAAATAATAAAAAAAAAACAGTCTAATATTATAAATGGAGAAGAACGAGTAACAATCATATTTTATTTACAGTTTATGGTGAGAGAAGGCATGATGTTGAACACCAAAGCCACCAAGTTGCAAATTATGTCACACAGACATTTGATCGATTTCTTGTAAACCCATCAACATCATTTGAAATTGAACAGAAACGACAACCATTTCTTTAATTGATTCTGGCAGTGTTTGATCTCTCTCTCTCTCTCTCTCTCTCTCTCTCTCTCTCTCTCTCTCTCTCTCTCTCTCTCTCATATCTTAGTGAAGTATCGTTGTTAAATACCAGGAGACCATTCGCCCAGCAATTTACCTCCTCTTTCTAGAAGGTGGGTAGGTTTATTGCTGGACGTCTGAGGCGCCTCTACCAAGGAATGCTAACAGATTCAACCATACCAAATTTTGTAATCGTTCAGTGCTCTCCTTTTTAGAGATATTTATTGTACTGAGAAGGGGGAGTAAATATACTCGCTTACTGGAGATGTAGGTACGAAACGAAGCTAGACTTATAAACCGTAACACCTTTTGGGGAGATAAGGGGGAAATTTGAGAAGCTTATTTAATGCAAATCACCAAACTTTGAATTAAAAAAAAAAAAAAATGCCCGGCAAGAAAACAGAATAAAACACATGAAAACGCGAGTTGAAAATTATTTTTAAGGAGCAAAATAAGAGTCGCTGCCTCTCCCCTCACTTTCAGTACTAGCATATTATTCTCATATATTTAATTGAACTAAAAATAACTAAGATGAAATACTTAAAAAAAGATAAATAAATAAAAAATAAAAAAATGAAAGATTTTTTTTTCATTTGTTAAATTTTAAAAAATTATATTTTGATGTTTATCAAAGAAATATGCAGTTCTGTAGGCACCACCACAGCTGTGTGTAAAAGGTGGACGTTTTACACAAGAACAGCGACCTCATCATTTTGTGTTTACTATTTTCTGAGTCAATTTCTATGGATGGGCATTGGCGCTATAAGTAACCTTTATTTTTTGCTATCAGATTTTCATACTTACATTGTCAAAAACAAATAGATTTTTTTTTAAACTACACAGACGAGAGTTAAAAGAAAATTAATTTTATCGTCTTCTGTTGACACTTATGTATCTAAAGATAATGTTGCTTACAGGTCTTCATACTTTTTTGGAAATAATAAAATAAAGATTACTTATCATTTTAAAGAATAATCTTCAACCGAATTTTTTTAGGTTAATTTTGGATTTGCAATTTTTATTATTTTCAAGAGTCATATTCTATTATATGAATGTTTTTTTTTAATATTGAAAACCTGTTATAAAAAAAATCTTTGTTTAAACTTCATATCGCAGAATATTTGAATTTAATATCATTTAAAGCTTTTTAAAAATAATTATTTTTTAGAATTGTTTTTTGATTTTAATTCAAATAGTTATATTACCAAGAAAAAATATCAAGAAACAGTGTTTTTGTTGTTTTTTTTTAAACATAATATTGATTTTATGTCCAATTTTATTTACAACTTAAAGGGGCGTGAAATAAATAACGGGATTATATATATATATATATATATATATATATATATATATATATATATATATATATAAACCACTATTTTTTTTTTTTTTTTTTAATTATTTGATCTTTTCAGTTTTAAAAAATGTTGAACTTTTTATCAACCTACATTTATTTTGTTTCTAGTTTTCGTAACATAAAATAGGGGGGGGGGGTGTAGAACGCCTAAAAAATATTTAACAAAACCTACTTTTATGATGCAAGTTTATTTAATAATGAATAAATATCGAACATTTCTGGAAGATATGACTTATTTTTGCTAGATTTTTAAAACATGAGTGTGTTTACGGCTTAAAAACGTCACTAGATAAGAATGTTGTTTTAAAGCGTCGATAATGTAAACACGATTTTTGTCTCGCATTTTCATTATTTTTATATGCTGTAATGTTTTTTTTTAGCAGTTTATTTGAAGCTTCTTTTATGGTAAAAAAGTTAGGATGATAATATTAAATTAAATTAGTTACATCGTGTTACATACAGCGGGGGTTAAAGCTGTGGCGCGCGTTTGAAGTATCTACAGTTTTGTTTAGAAAAACTTTTATTTATTTTTTATAATTTTTTTTAACCTTCCTATTCATTTTAGATTCAATAGCACGGTGAAAAAAATTTTGATTTGATTTAACTGAACAAAATATTTTTGGCTAACAAACTAGAATTCTAGCCAGAAATTTTCAAATTGTTAGTTTAAAATTAAAAGCACGACCATGGAGAAACGTCGACCATATTATATATATATATATATATATATATATATATATATATATATATAATGGGAACAAGATGACTGTAAATAATGTTTACATCCCAAATGTTCCCATTCAAAGTTCAAGCCTTTAAAAGAAATAATATCTGGCAAGAATTAAAATTTAATCATTATTCGGCCACACAACTATTGCAGAAATGTGTCCATTTGTTGTACAATAATTCAATCCAAAAAAGTTAAGCAGTTCAAAAGCACTGAAGTAGACACACAGACAGACGGACACTCAGACATTTTTGTTTTGTTGAATCAAGTTTGAAATTGTATGGTTTTGTTTGAGCAGATACACGCCAGAAACGAATTTATGATTCGAGATCAGATCACACATTAAATCAATATAAAAGTAAACGTTGAAGAAATCTGTTGCAATGAAAGAGAAAAAGAAAACGAGAACTGTGTCATCCCCCTCCTCTCCGCGCACACACCTTATAAATAATAAAGAGTCTGGAAAGATAAAACTGATGATGACGACATCATTTCTCTCCCTCGAAGCAACATTACGTAACAGTGGCACAGAAACAAAAATAAAGGCCATTTTATTAAGGCGAAAACAAACGTACGACTAAATTAATATCTAATATCAGGCTCTTTTCGTCTCTTTCGAGAAATACTGTTTTATTTAGTATGACTTAAAATATTCGATTTTAAATCTAGGTAGAAATGAAATGATATGCTATCCGTTAATTTAAGGGCCTCAAAATCACTTTCTAATATCTAAGCCTCCGTTGTAAATATACTGTCGGACATTTGTTTCCTTCAATATTAGACGTAAATAGATCAAGTCGTCACTGCGATTTTACGAGCGTGATTTTGAAACCTTTAAACTGTCAATTCACAAGTAATTTCCAATTACAGACCAAAGCCTAGTATTATAGTTCTGTGTTTTTTTTTTCTTTTTTCATTGAAACCAAAGAAAAACCGCAATATCTCGAAGAAGCCACTATTCTGGAAAATAACCTAATTACTTCTTACTCTTTATCATGAAAGTTCAAAGACAGAAATGTCCGCTGTTTTGGCTCAAATCATTTTTTTTTACTTCGTTTTTATTAAATACAAGACGAAAAAAGTACTCGTTAATTTCAAATTAGAGATTTTTCATTTTTTTCAATTCAAAGTTTCAATCGCTAGTAGGCATTAATTGGAGGAGGAGAGCAGAGCAAGAGCACTTAAATAATTTTTGTATATATATATATATATATATATATATATATATATATATATATATATATATATATATATATATATATATATATATAAACTGAATTTATAAATTCAACGAAGAGATAAAGTCGTTAGTTTAATAATTTCGATAAATAACAGGCTAACAGTAAGAAAAAAAACTTTAAAATTTGTAATTTATAAACTCAATAAAAAAAAAGTACAATTTTATTTCAGGATAAAAAATGCAATCGATCAACAATTTCATTCATGCAAAATTCAAGCGAATTCCTATTCTGTAATGGAACCAACATATAAGAATGAATTTTTGTCGGAAAATAATTTTCCAAGTAGTAATTGGTACGAGAAAAAGTATTCACATATCTATGAATAATATTTAAATTATAAATTAGATTGAAATACAGAAAAACAGTTTGGCAAACTTGGTTTTTCACTAGAATAACGGCGCACCGAAAATACTATTTTCTTTGATTCAAGAGAAAGAAAAAAAATCTAAAATCATCATCATAGTGAATTACAATAATTATATCTTAAGAAATTTCATTTGAAGATCTTAAAATTACGTTCGAATTATGCAGTCATCGTGACGACCATTTTTATTTTAAATTTATAATATTGGGAACAAGATGGCTATAGACATCTTTCAAGTGATTTTGACACCTTTAAATTGGCGAATAAAAAGTAATTTTTGACGAGTATTAAAATCTGAATCAAAGAAAAACTATTTTCTGACCATTTTTTATCAATGAATCGTTAATGCTTTAATATATATAATCAATATCTCCAGGGACTGATGATTTGTTTGTGTGTTGAGAGCAAAGGGTTAGAAATGAACACTATGATAACAATTATGAATTTTTCGACCTGTAGCTGAGAAAAAAAAAATTATGAAAATCGAACATTTTTTTTAGCATTGAGTAAAGGACTCAAATACAAATACTGGCATATAGTGTTGAAATAGTGTTGTGTGTGCGGGAGGGGAATTTTCGTTCTCTAAACCACCCCTTCCCCTAATCATTCCCCCCACCGAGTTATATAAATGAATAAAAATACCGTAAGATTTATAAAGGGGTGGGGAGAAAAAAAAGTGGAGGAAAAATGTACATTGATGAGGGACTTTTCAACCTCATTTCATTGCCAGAAAAAGGGAAGCAAGAAACGGTAATGCCTGATATTTCAAAGTAACAAGACGACCATATATATGCGTGCACCAACAGCAGTTGACTTTAAAAAAAAAAAAAAAAAATTTTTTTATTTTTGTAACGCTGGATATGGGGCAGCCAAACCAGCTGCCAGCATTGCCCTGCTTTTTATTGAAACCAACCGAGAGCTCTTCTAAGTATCCTTGTTGACCTGTGTGTGTGCGCATGTGTGTGCTCATGTGTGTGTGCTCATGTGTGTGTGCTCATGTGTGTGTGCTCATGTGTGTGTGCGCTCGCGCGTAGACGTGAGCACCCCAACTCCTCGTTTACACACTATAATATTAATTTTTTGATTAAAAAAAAAAAAATGATAACTTTTCATTTATTATTTAATAATTCCGACAACCATAAATTACATATTCTTATCCAAAATCAATGTGTCCTTCGTACATGAAATAAAAAGACAAAAAAAAAAAAAAAAAAAATCGAGACAAGACATTTGTTTAGAGTTCTGAAATTGCTAAAATCAATTCATCCACCAACAATACTTTCCATCTGCACATTTTGTTGTTGAACGAAACGTTGTCAATCGCTCGAAATACTAAAAAGTTTTTAAAACAATAATTTGACACGCTATTTGGATATTTTAATGCATTTAAAATTTTATTTTGTCGTAAAATGGTGAGCCAAACAAACCTGTCACACACACACACATTACTAGCAGGGAGGCTGGCGTTTCCCGGGATTGAATGACGATCAACAAATCTGTTAAACCACTCATTTTTCAATCAAATCAACTGATTTCTTTTTGCTCGTGCAAGGATAAAAGTTCTTAAAAGTATTTGTGATGTTATGCTGTGTAAAAGTGTTAGCTTAGGACAATATCAGACTTTCTTCTTTAATCAGATTTGCTCGATTATCGATACTTATCGGAGGCATTCCAATAGAAAACCTACATAAGAACACTCCCAGACACATCAAGTATATTTGTGTAAATTTTAAAAATATCGGCACAGACAGCACACATCAGTTTTGGAGTCCATATGGGATCAATTCACACACACAAACACACTGTCTTGTGTGTGTGTGTGTGTGTGTGTGTGTGTGTGTGTGTGAAAAGACGATAACATGCTGTTATGCCAATAAACGAAAAAAGTTATTCATAAAAATATTGTTTACGCGAAATCTTTTTGTTGTGAGACTATGAGAGGATTTGTGCATGAGTGAAATATGAAGCGCGTTTGAACACATGATAGTGTGTGTGTGTGTGTGTGTGTGTGTGTGTGTGTGTGCGTGCGTGCGTGCGTCGGCGAGAGATAGCGTGTGTGTACGTTGGCGAGAGAAAGCATGAGTGTTTGTCGGCGAGAGAGAGCACGCGCGTGTGTCGGCGAGAGAGCGAGCGCGCGTGCGCCGGCGAGAGCGCGCGCGTGTGTGTGTCGGCGAGAAAGTGAGCATGCTTGTGTGTGTGTGTGTGTGTGTGTCGGCGAGAAAGAGAGCATGCTTGTGTGTGTCGGCGAGAGAGAGCATGCGTGTGTGTGTCGGCGAGAGAGAGCATGCGTGTGTGTGTGTGTCGGCGAGAGAGAGCATGTGTGTGTGTGTGTGTGTGTCGGCGAGAGAGAGCATACGTGTGTGTGTGTCGGCGAGAGAGAGCATGCGTGTGTGTGTCGGCGAGAAAGAGAGCATGCTTGTGTGTGTGTGTGTGTGTCGGCGAGAGAGAGAATGCACGCTTGTCGGCGAGAGAGAGAATGTGTGCGTGTCGGCGAGAGAGAGCGTGCGTGTCGGCGAGAGAGAGAGAGCGTGCGTGTCGGCGAGAGAGAGAGAGCGTGCGTGTCGGCGAGAGAGAGAGAGCGTGCGTGTCGGCGAGAGAGAGAGAGCGTGCGTGTCGGCGAGAGAGAGAGAGCGTGCGTGTCGGCGAGAGAGAGAGAGAGCGTGCGCGTGTGTCGGCGAGAGAGAGAGAGAGCGTGCGCGTGTGTCGGCGAGAGAGAGAGAGAGCGTGCGCGTGTGTCGGCGAGAGAGAGAGAGCGTGCGCGTGTGTCAGCGAGAGAGAGAGAGCGTGCGTGTCGGCGAGAGAGAGCCTGCGCGTGTGTCGGCGAGAGAGAGCCTGCGCGTCTATTGGCGAGAGATAGCCTGCGTCTATTGGCGAGAGATAGCCTGCGTCTATTGGCGAGAGATAGCCTGCGTCTATTGGCGAGAGATAGCCTGCGTCTATTGGCGAGAGATAGCCTGCGTCTATTGGCGAGAGATAGCCTGCGTCTATTGGCGAGAGATAGCCTGCGTCTATTGGCGAGAGATAGCCTGCGTCTATTGGCGAGAGATAGCCTGCGTCTATTGGCGAGAGATAGCCTGCGTCTATTGGCGATAGATAGCCTGTGAGTGTGTGTATTGGCGATAGATAGCCTGTGAGTGTGTGTATTGGCGATAGATAGCCTGTGAGTGTGTGTATTGGCGATAGATAGCCTGTGAGTGTGTGTATTGGCGATAGATAGCCTGTGAGTGTGTGTATTGGCGATAGATAGCCTGTGAGTGTGTGTATTGGCGATAGATAGCCTGTGAGTGTGTGTATTGGCGATAGATAGCCTGTGAGTGTGTGTATTGGCGATAGATAGCCTGTGAGTGTGTGTATTGGCGATAGATAGCCTGTGAGTGTGTGTATTGGCGATAGATAGCCTGTGAGTGTGTGTATTGGCGATAGATAGTCTGTGAGTGTGTGTATTGGCGATAGATAGCCTGTGAGTGTGTGTATTGGCGATAGATAGCCTGTGAGTGTGTGTATTGGCGATAGATAGCCTGTGAGTGTGTGTATTGGCGATAGATAGCCTGTGAGTGTGTGTATTGGCGATAGCCTGTGAGTGTGTGTATTGGCGATAGATAGCCTGTGAGTGCGTGTATTGGCAATTGATAGCCTGTGAGTGTATGTATTGGCAAAAGATAGCATGTGTGTGTGGGTGTGTATTGGCAAAAGATAGCATGTGTGTGTGGGTGTGTATTGGCAAAAGATAGCATGTGTGTGTGGGTGTGTATTGGCAAAAGATAGCATGTGTGTGTGGGTGTGTATTGGCAAAAGATAGCATGTGTGTGTGGGTGTGTATTGGCAAAAGATAGCATGTGTGTGTGGGTGTGTATTGGCAAAAGATAGCATGTGTGTGTGGGTGTGTATTGGCAAAAGATAGCATGTGTGTGTGGGTGTATTGGCAAAAGATAGTGTGTGTGTGTGTGTATTGGCAAAAGATAGTGTGTGTGTGTATTGGCAAAAGATAGTGTGTGTGTGTGTACTGGCAAAAGATAGTGTGCGTGTGTGTGTACTGGCAAAAGATAGTGTGTGTGTGTGTGTATTGGCAAAAGATAGTGTGTGTGTGTGTGTATTGGCAAAAGATAGTGTGTGTGTGTGTATTGGCAAAAGATAGTGTGTGTGTGTGTGTGTGTATTGGCAAGAGATAGTGTGTGTGTGTGTGTGTATTGGCAAGAGATAGTGTGTGTGTGTGTATTGGCAAGAGATAGTGTGTGTGTGTGTGTGTATAGGCAAGAGATAGTGTGTGTTTGTGTGTGTGTATAGGCAAGAGATAGTGTGTGTGTATAGGCAAGAGATAGTGTGTGTGTGTGTGTATAGGCAAGAGATAGAGTGTGTGTGTGTATAGGCAAGAGATAGTGTGTGTGTGTGTATAGGCAAGAGATAGTGTGTGTGTGTATAGGCAAGAGATAGTGTGTGTGTGTGTATAGGCAAGAGATAGTGTGTGTGTGTATAGGCAAGAGATAGTGTGTGTGTGTGTGTATAGGCAAGAGATAGTGTGTGTGTGTGTGTATAGGCAAGAGATAGTGTGTGTGTGTGTGTGTGTGTGTATAGGCAAGAGATAGTGTGTGTGTGTGTGTATAGGCAAGAGATAGTGTGTGTGTGTGTAGGCAAGAGATAATGTGTGTGTGTATGTGTGTGTGTGTGTATTGGCAAGAGATAGTGTGTGTGTATTGGCAAGAGATAGTGTGTGTGTGTGTGTGTGTGTGTATTGGCAAAAGATAGTGTGTGTGTGTGTATTGGCAAAAGATAGTGAGTGTGTGTGTGCGTGTGTTTGTGTGTAATGGCAATAGATAGTGTTTGTGTGTAAGTGTGTAATGGCAATAGATTGTGTGTAATGGCAATAGATAGTGTGTAATGGCAATAGATAATGTTTGTGTGTAATGGCAATAGATAATGTTTGTGTGTAATGGCAATAGATAATGTTTGTGTGTAATGGCAATAGATTGTGTGTGTGTGTGTATATTGGCCAAAGATAGTGTGTGTGTATTGGCCAAGATAGTGTGTGTGTGTGTATGTATGTGTGTGTGTGTGTATGGGCCAGAGATAGTGTGTGTGTATTGGCCAGAGAAAGTGTGTGTGTGTGTATTGGCCAGAGAAAGTGTGTGTGTATTGGCGAGAGATAGTGTGTGCGTATTGGCGAGAGATAGTGTGTGCGTATTGGCGAGAGATAGTGTGTGCGTATTGGCGAGAGATAGTGTGTGCGTATTGGCGAGAGATAGTGTGTGCGTATTGGCGAGAGATAGTGTGTGCGTATTGGCGAGAGATAGTGTGTGCGTATTGGCAAGAGATAGTGTGTGCGTATTGGCGAGAGATAGTGTGTGCGTATTGGCGAGAGATAGTGTGTGTGTATTGGCGAGAGATAGTGTGTGTGTATTGGCGAGAGATAGTGTGTGTGTATTGGCGAGAGATAGTGTGTGTGTGTATTGGTGAGAGATAGTGTGTGTGTGTATTGGTGAGAGATAGTGCATGTGTGTGTGTATTGGTGAGAGATAGTGTGTGGGTGTGTGTATTGGTGAGAGATAGTGTGTGGGTGTGTATTGGTGAGAGATAGTGTGTGGGTGTGTATTGGTGAGAGATAGTGTGTGTATTGGCAAAAGATAGTGTGTGTGTGTATTGGCAAAAGATAGTGTGTGTGTGTGTGTATTGGCAAAAGATAGTGTGTGTGTTTATTGGCAAAAGATAGTGTGTGTGTTTATTGGCAAAAGATAGTGTGTGTGTTTATTGGCAAAAGATAGTGTGTGTGTGTGTGTATTGGCAAAAGATAGTGTGTGTGTCTATTGGCCAGAGATAGTGTGTGTGTGTGTGTATATGTATTGGCCAGAGATAGTGTGTGTTGTATTTGCCAGAGATTGTGTGTGTTTATTGGCCAGAGATGATGTGTGTGTGTGTGTTTGTGTGTGTGTGTGTGTGTGTATTGGCCAGAGATAATGTGTGTGTGTGTGTATATTGGCCAGACATAATGTGTGTGTGTGTGTGTGTATTGGCCAGAGATAATGTGTTTGTGTCTGTGTATTGGCCAGAGAAAGTGTATGTGTGTGTGTGTGTGTGTGTGTATTGGCCAGAGATTGTGTGTGTGTGTATTGGCCAGAGATAGTGTGTGTGTGTGTATTGGTGAGAGATAGTGTGTGTGTGTGTGTATTGGTGAGAGATAGTGTGTGTGTGTGTGTATTGGTGAGAGATAGTGTGTGTGTGTGTGTGTGTGTGTATATTGGTGAGAGATAGTGTGTGTGTGTGTATATTGGTGAGAGATAGTGTGTGTGTGTGTATATTGGTGAGAGATAGTGTGTGTGGGTGTGTATTGGTAAGAGAGATAGTGTGTGTGTGTGTGTGTGTATTGGTGAGAGATAGTGTGTGTGGGTGTGTATTAGCGAGAGATAGTGTTTGTGAGAATTGGCCAGAGATAGAGTTTGTATGTATTAGTGAGAGATAGTGTGTGTATAGTGTATATTGGCTAAAGAGAGTGTGTGTGTGTGTATGGGTGAGAGAGAGAGAGTGTGTGTGTATGGGTGAGAGAGAGAGTGTGTGTGTATGGGTGACAGTGAGAGAGTGTGTGTGTATGGGTGACAGTGAGAGAGTGTGTGTGTATGGGTGACAGTGAGAGAGTGTGTGTGTATGGGTGACAGTGAGAGAGTGTGTGTGTATGGGTGACAGTGAGAGAGTGTGTGTGTATGGGTGACAGTGAGAGAGAGTGTGTGTGTATGGGTGACAGTGAGAGAGAGTGTGTGTGTATGGGTGACAGTGAGAGAGAGTGTGTGTGTATGGGTGACAGTGAGAGAGAGTGTGTGTGTATGGGTGACAGTGAGAGAGAGTGTGTGTGTATGGGTGACATTGAGAGAGTGTGTGTGTATGGATGACATTGAGAGAGTGTGTGTGTATGGGTGACAGTAAGAGAGTGTGTGTGTATGGGTGACAGTAAGAGAGTGTGTGTGTATGGGCGACAGTAAGAGAGTGTGTGTGTATGGGTGAGAAATACCGTGTGGAGAGACAGCGCCTGTGTCTATTGGCGAGAGACAGCGCCTGTGTCTATTGGCGAGAGACAGCGCCTGTGTCTATTGGCGAGAGACAGCGCCTGTGTCTATTGGCGAGAGACAGCGCCTGTGTCTATTGGCGAGAGACAGCGCCTGTGTCTATTGGCGAGAGACAGCGCCTGTGTCTATTGGCGAGAGACAGCGCCTGTGTCCACTGGCGAGAGACAGCGCCTGTGTCCACTGGCGAGAGACAGCGCCTGTGTCCACTGGCGAGAGACAGCGCCCGTGTCCACTGGCGAGAGACAGCGCCCGTGTCCATTGGCGAGAGACAGCGCCCGTGTCCATTGGCGAGAGACAGCGCCCGTGTCCATTGGCGAGAGACAGCGCCCGTGTCCATTGGCGAGAGACAGCGCCCGTGTCCATTGGCGAGAGACAGCGCCTGTGTCCATTGGCGAGAGACAGCGCCTATGTGTGTGTATTGGCGAGAGACAGCGCCTGTGTGTGTGTATTGGCGAGAGACAGCGCCTGTGTGTGTGTATTGGCGAGAGATAGCATGTGTGTGTGTATTGGCGAGAGATAGCATGTGTGTGTGTATTGGCGAGAGATAGCATGTGTATGTGTGTATTGGCGAGAGATAGCATGTGTGTGTGTATTTGCGAGAGATAGCATGTGTGTGTGTATTGGCGAGAGATAGCATGTGTGTGTGTATTGGCGAAAGATAGCATGTGTGTGTGTATTGGCGAGAGATAGCATGTGTGTGTGTATTGGCGAGAGATAGCATGTGTGTGTGCATTGGCAAGAGATAGCATGTGTGTGTGTATTGGTGAAAGATTATGTGTATGCATTAGTCAAAGATGGTGTATGTGTATGCATTAGTCAAAGATGGTGTATGTGTATGCATTAGTCAAAGATGGTGTATGTGTATGCATTAGTCAAAGATGGTGTATGTGTATGCATTAGTCAAAGATGGTGTATGTGTATGCATTAGTCAAAGATGGTGTATGTGTATGCATTAGTCAAAGATGGTGTATGTGTGTGCATTAGTCAAAGATGGTGTATGTGTGTGCATTAGTCAAAGATGGTGTATGTGTGTGCATTAGTCAAAGATGGTGTATGTGTGTGCATTAGTCAAAGATGGTGTATGTGTGTGCATTAGTCAAAGATGGTGTATGTGTGTGCATTAGTCAAAGATGGTGTATGTGTGTGCATTAGTCAAAGATGGTGTATGTGTGTGCATTAGTCAAAGACAGTGTATGTGTGTGCATTAGTAAAAGACAGTGTATGTGTGTGCATTAGTAAAAGACAGTGTATGTGTGTGCATTAGTAAAAGACAGTGTATGTGTGTGCATTAGTAAAAGATAGTGTATGTGTGTGCATTAGTAAAAGATAGTGTATGTGTGTGCATTAGTAAAAGATAGTGTATGTGTGTGCATTAGTAAAAGATAGTGTATGTGTGTGCATTAGTAAAAGATAGTGTATGTGTGTGCATTAGTAAAAGATAGTGTATGTGTGTGCATTAGACAAAGATAGTGTATGCGTGTGCACTATTGAAAGATAGTGTGTGTGTGTATTTGTGAAAGATGGGGTGTCTTTACATGGATGGCAGCATGTTCATATGGGTGAAAAATTGTAATGTGCATGATCATATGAGCAAGAGCGAGGGAGAGAATGTGTGTGTATGTGTGTTTAGGATGTGTTCATATTGTGCGTGGGGACATTTCATCGACATAGGAAAAATGTTACCATTTTAATGGCATTAATTTTCTATAATAAACGGTTATATGAGCACATAAAATAATCAAATAAAAGATTAATCAATTTTTGTTTCAAAAGTAACCACAAAACCAACATCTGACACACACACACAGTGCTTTTTATATATAAGTAGAGATATAAATTTTATATATTTAGTAGCAGGCCACCCAGCATTGCCTGGCTATAAATACGCATATGATATTTTAATTAATGCAGATTTTTTATTCAATATTATATAGCCAATTCTCTATTGATTATTATATTGTATTCAATATATAGTAGGGATTTCAAAAGTTACAAAAAAATATGATGGGTGCTATCAGCTAGAATCAAAGCTAAAATAGTGGTATTCACCACTATTTTAGTTTTGATTCTAGAGCTAATGACATGCATATCAAAACTTGATAAATTAACAGAGATGTGTAGAGCATACACACTATGTTGAACTATGCCTGCCAAGTTCCAATTTTTTAATTTTGATCCCTTACCACCTATTTTTCCAGCTAAAAATCAAATTGATTTTGTTCCACAGGTATGCATACCTAATTAATAATCAAGTTTCAAATCTGTAGACTAAAAATTGACACAGTAATTTAGACTGTTCTGTATGCGACACACAGAGAGACAAGGTCACTATATATATATATATATATATATATATATAGATAGAGAGAGAGAGAGAGAGAGAGAGAGAGAGAGAGAGAGAGAGAGAGAGAAAATGTAAAGTGTTTACAAATATTTCAAATCATTAATACATTCGAATTTACTAAGAACTTTCAAGACAATTTAAATTTTTTCAAATGTAGAAAGATCACGATAGTCGTTCATTCCCCCCCCCCCCCCAACTCGAATTTGTTTGCCAAGAAACAGAAATGCATTTTGGTGGAGTTAATTTCATAATCAAATAATATTTAAGTAGGATTAAAAAAAATTTTTTTCATGCTATTTGATTTTTCATTTTAAATAATCAATAAAACATGTTTTTAAAAATTAAAAAACGAAAGATGTTTGAATCATGTAGAAGCGAGAACCACAGCCACAAGATAAACTTTATATGACCATTGATCAATAGGTGATGTATTTCAAAATTCAAAGTGCATGCCTTCTTATATCTTCAGTCAAACACAACACACCTTCGGGGGATGGGGGGTCTGAACTTGAAGCATTCAATCTTTTATGATGTGTTTTGAGAGATGCCTGAAAACTACTTTGATCTTGACAATCAGCTTCTCCTTGGTAATGCAACAGATATAATCAGTTTTTTGTTTACTGCTTTCCATACATGATATACCAATTGGTTACAGTGAGGATGCAGATGACTTTCATTGGAAACACATCCAAAGACCAGCACAGTTTGAGCAGGACTAAACTAGCCACCTGTTATTCTAGGCATTGTATAACTTGTCCTAGTAGAAGTTCTCATCTAAAAAGAACATCTGTAGCTCAACTTGGTGTTTGACGTTGTTGAGTTTCTTGGCTTTCATAAGACTGTTCTCTTGGGTTTTGATGGAAAAAGTTGGCTAACTCAAGACAAAAATAAAACATGCCCCAGTCTAGAAGTTTTTCTCATTCATCGAACGAGAATAGAAAAGATGAAGTGTAGTATTATAACAGATAATTCACTTTATTCCTAGCCAAAAGGCTTTTCCAGTCAGTTTACATTTTTGTGTGGAAGTGGGGTGGGGTGAAATCTAGTTCTACATTTTAAGTTATAAGCAAAAGAAGTAAGCTCAACATACAAATCAGTGCGTATCCTTCCACATTAATTTCATTACAACATTAAACTCCATCATAATGCACTTCGGTTTATTCAATTCAATATATTAAACTGAAATTGTCTCAAGTAAAGATTCTGAAATTCTGCACTGCCATTGTAATTGTTGTGCATAAAAGGCAAAGATGCACCGGCCTGCATTTCAGTAAGTATATGTGTACGGCTTTCATTTATAACTGGGAGGTATTTGTGTGAAGCCAGTGAACCATCGGCACCACCTTATTCTAGGTGCTGTATATCTCAAACGAGATAGGAGATGAGCTCTGGATGCCATACTTCAGAATGGGTTGCTCCAGAGACATTTATAGCAGGAGGAAAATGTCACCTGTCATAGTGGCAAAAGTGCAGTAGATGAGCCTTTCTTGTCACCTAAATGCATTGAGTAAGACAATGAGTAAAGGAGGAATTGACTACAATGTCAAAAACTTGGACTGGGTCATCTTATCCAAAATCAGACAGGTTAAAAAATCAAGTCGTGTAAATAAGTCAGTCATCTTATTATTTTGTTAAATTGTAAATTAAAAATACACCCCTCAAAAAAACAAACCACATTGTGGTGAACCAAACAATTTAGTGAATATTCCCTACCGCAATAACTTTTTACAAATGTTTACATCATGAATTTGCGGTTCTCTCTAATCAATTTACCCGTGGAGATTGTGATCCTGGGTTTCCTCAATTTTCCAGGGTGAGGCAAGGACAAACTAAAATAAAATTTAGTTCTGGGATTCAGTTGTTGGAAAACATTTTTTTTATAATTATTCTAATTAGCCATAATGTATAATTAAAAAAAGTCACCTTTGTTACCTATGTATCTCTTGCTCTCTATGCTCATGCATGAACCACTAATATTTCTTAATGTCTGAGCATTTAAAGAGTGACTCTTCAATGTGACTACCTAATTTACATGTGTGTGTGTGTGTGTGTGTTACAGACTAATATGTAAATTAACACAATAATAAATCTCTACTTTCATAAAATCAGGAAAACAGTAAATTTAAACTCTTTAGACAAAGAAGCAAGATGCCAGATCACATAAGCGAATACAATAAACTAGCCCAAAAGGAAAAGTAAAATCAGTCATGATTGTGTGGAGAAAGCAGTACACTGGAAACTAGGTAAACTACCAAATTTTGAAGATGCAGACAAAACCAGAGATAATACTTGAAAACGAAAATTACAAAATCGTGTGGGACATGGAGGTACAAACAGATAATTCAAACAAAGAGACCGGATGTTATAATAGCTAAGAAAAAATTTGCTAAAGTGTAGATGTTGCCGTCTCAATAAATCACAGAATGCGGATCAAGAAAATGGAAAAATGAAGCAAATACATGGAACTTGTCAGAAAACTGAAAGGGATATGAAACAAAGAAATTCCACTTAAAACTAGGTGTAAAATGAATGGCTGATTTCGACAATGTACAAACATTTTGACCCCTTCCGTCAATTAAAAATTCACAAAAATCAACCAAATTTTCATGAAATTTACTGTATTTATTAATAATCATGGAATATAATAAACCCATTATTTTTTTTTAAATCTTAGTAAAAATGTATTTTGTGTAAACAAAAATACACTTTACTAAAGTTATATCTTAAAGTTAAAGTACTAAAAATGTATGAATAATAAAAAAAAAAATAACAGTTCTTATACAATGCTGGATGAATATTTCTGCATGCTCTTACTAGGAGGTCACCAATATATTTTTTTTTAAGATAGCAATGAACTCAAATTCATAATGAAGGAAATGTTCTGTAGTTTTCACTGGTCAATACTTTAGAAACATTCGTGAATTTTATTGAAATCCAAGTTCTTATGATTGTTTATTTTCTCAGGACATTATAATTTTTCATGTAGAGATGATAGTTACGTCCCTTTCTGGAAGCCAGTTACACCTCTTTAACTCAGCCAGACGTATGCTGGGGTTATCTTCCCTTTTCTCTATAAAAGAGGCAGGATGCTGCCAGGGGGCAGTCTGGAAACTTCTACATGTACAACAACACACAGAGTGGTGTTGCTCGAGAGCCTCCCGTGAATCTGTCAACTCACTCAGTGCTAGAACGCATATGGCTAAATTATACTCTACCAACTCTATCATATAAACCACTTATTCCTGTTTTCGTGATGGACAAAGGTAAAAAACTATCAGAATCCGAATGTGGGAAGATTCTTGATTATCGGAAGCAGTAGTCGATTCATGCAATAGCTGAAAAAATTGGAAGGTCAACAAAGGCAGTGCACTCATTCCTGAGTAACGTAAACGATTATAGTAAGAAAGATTCTGGTAGTTGCCACAAAAGTATAAGCCCAGCAGTGGGTAAAAGAATTCTACACACTATGAAAGCTAATAAAGGCATTCCAGCTCGAATATTAAAGCTGAAAATAAATGCACCGCTTCAGCAAGAACAGTTTGGGGACTTTTTAATAGAAGAGGAATGAAAAAAACGAAGAGGAAACGGAAACCAAGACTGTTTAAACACCACAAAGAAGCCAGGCTCTCATTTGCGAAGAGATACCAAGTGTGGGACAATGAATCGAGCAATGTTTTGTTCTCAGATGAAAAAAAAAATTTAACTTAGATGGTCCAGACGGTCTTCAATATTATTGACATGATTCAAAATTTATCCAAGAGTCTATTTCCACCAGAGCTAGAAGAGGTGGAGGATTAATAGTTTTGGGTGAGCGATGTCAGCAGCAGGAACTACGTACGACCTTACAGGTGGCCAAAGGTAGAATGAATGCATCTGGATACATGAACATGCGCAATGCATTTCTTAAAGATGAAAAAGAAAGGTTATGTGGAGAAAACTAGATTTATCAGCAGGATAATACCCCAAACCACATTACTCGTTGTACTAGCAAGTTCTTTGAGGATGAAGTTTTGCTTTGGCCAGCATGCTCACCCGACTTGAATGTCATTGAAAATTTGTGGGGATATCTAGTAAGAATTGTTTATGAAAATGGAAAACAATACGATTTCAAGGCAATATTTGATGCATGCCGCAGATTATCTTGCAAGTCTGGTTTCCAATATGAAAGATAGAATTGAAGTTCTAATTAACAATGTGGGAGCAACATATTATTATAGTAAATTTGTGTCGATAATTTTGTTTTGAAAACGTTTGCTTTTCATTTTTTTTATTTTTTTATTGGGTTTTAAAGTTTTGTCCAGCTCTTGTTAAATTTTACATAATTGCCATGTAAATGTAACCGTTCTCAATTCTATGGATTTTGTTTGTTTAATAAATGAATAAGTCTTTCATTGTTTCAAATATCACTTCATTGGAGCTAACAGAGAGGAAAGAAAAACGTCTGATAAAAGTGTGTTTCTAAAGTTATGTCAAACACTGTATTTTATGACAAAACAACCTAAATTTTGTGTTAATAAAATCAATACAAATAAAAGAAAAATTAACTAGTTAAACTTAATGATAATATTGAATAAAGCATTCCTTATTAAATATTTTTCAACAAAATATAATGGCAAAAAATATTTTATGTGAGATAATATTTCCCTTTTTGCACATGAACGTGCAATCACCAACATAAATTGTTAAAAAATAAGGAAAATATGGTATGTTTCTTTTAGTATTTTGTAGATTTTTTTTTAATTTTTAACTCATTTTCCTAAACTTACAGTGTTCAACAGAAAGTTCAGCATCATTAGTAATTTTCAAATAGATCGGTAAACACTATCTTTTCGAGCAGAATAAACATGTTACATTAATTAAAAACACTAAAAAATTATCCAGTTAGGTAGAAAAGTAACTTATCTTGCCTCTGATAACATTTATTTGTTATATATTTGTTATTTGACAACTATTTCGAATCTATGTGTACAAAACCATATCACAATTAGTATATTCCAGATTTTTTTGAACGTCGGTAATCATTTTATGTTCATACTTTACTGCCGATTTTTAGCATAATTCACATTTTTGAATAATCATAAAATTTTTAGTAAAAAAAGTAGGTACACTTTTTTAAAATCCAATATCTTGAAATTTTAATTTACTAATTATCTTTGAAATAGTACCAGAAAACTGATAGTTTTCTTTTCAGAAATTTTAAAAACTGATTTATCCAAACTGCAAATTTTAATAAATTTTTTTTTTATATAATTGTGATAATATTTTTATTCTAAAATTTTTTCACACGTAAATATGCAATTTTTTTTCCTTTTAGAGATTAACTTTAGGCTTTTATCTTTCCAACACGTTCAGAATAGTTATTGAAAGCTTAATTTTTTTAGTTTCCATAGTTTAATGGAAACTAAAAAAAATTAAGCTTTCAATAACTTATAAGGCACAGACATTTTTTGCACGTACCTACCTATATACTATGAATTCTCATAGGAACAGACCCCGAGAAAAAAAAAAAAAAAAAACTGGGGGGGGGGGGGGATACTAGAAACAATTTGAATGAAGAGAGAAAACCGAAACTATACAACAAACGTCAATAATGAACACTGAAATCTTGAAGAAAATCCTCAAATGTGGAAACAATCAACACAAACTACGAATGCTAACTAAACACATGGAAGTTGCAACAGAAACATGAACATGAAAGGAATGTTTCGTGAATTCCAGAGAACTGAAACTGAAAAAAAAATCTTGAAAGACTTGTCACTCAGACTTCAGGGACCACCATCGGTCGTTGTCAGTGAGCAATCAAAAACTGTGAGAATTCCTAGTAGTAGTAGTAGTAGTAGTAGTAGTAGTAGTAATGAGTTATTTTTAGTCATGCAAGGAAACTGTCTTTAAATATGTCCCAGTTTTTCGAGCGAAATCAAAATAGAATAAATAATGGCAGTGGTTGTGACCCAATGGGTCAGAGGTGGTCTGTGTGTGTGTGTGTGTGTGTGTGTGTGTGTGTGTGTGCGCGCGCGCGTGCGCCTTAGAGAGGGAAAGTGGGAGTCAGCCTTCCAAGCAAGCACGTGTTCATTAACATCACTCACCAAGAGATTAAAAGAAAGTTTAACAAATGAGAACGAGTTAAGTAAGCTAAACTACTTCCACCCCAACCAAACCAACCCCACTGACATTCCTGCCCGTCAGTTCGTGTGTCTCTGAACCCCCCCCTCTCTCTCTCCTCTGCTTACACACAATACTTAGACTGACAAGAGAATTTGCTTGCTACTCAACCGCCAGTTTTTTTTGTTTTATTTATTTATTTATTTATTTTTAAATTAAAGACCCTTTCGTTTCCTCATGTCTGAGAAAATTACTTTGGTATGTTTGACAATAGACAACAGAATATTAAAAAACAAAACAAAACAAAAAAAACTATATAACAAATACATGTTATTGTTACCAAAGGCAATATAAGTTACTCTTCTATTTACCTGAATAAGATTTTGGTGTGTTAATATATTTTACAGTGTTTAATAAACGAAAACAAATATGGCGACAGGAGCCTGCCACTTTAGGAGTATCGAGAATCGCTCAAAACTCGGATATAATAAAAACACTGATAGAAATCCAACCACAAAATTTCACGGTGATATTTATTTGGTACATTTACTCCCAATATTTTTATTTGTTTAGAATAGGACTCCGCCGTATGCCGCCGTCTTTGTTTTCCTTTTTACTAAGGTGCTTCTTAGCACTACTTACGTTTCAAACTTAAACACTTTAAAATAAGTTAAAGCATGAAAAACTTATCCAGGCAGATAGGAAAGTAACTTATTTTACTTTTGGTAACATTTATTTGTTATATATTTGTTTCTTGGCTAATTTTCCGGTCTGTTGTCTATTGTAAAACATACTCAATAACTTTATCAAAAAAAAAAAAAAAAAAAAAAAAAAAAAAAAAAAAAACCTTCGTTTTTATCGAAATTTACATTATCTGATCTGCACCCCCTCCCTCTCAGGGATGTGTTTCTGCAATCTCCGTCCTACGAAGCTAGAGCAAAATGTTTCCTCTAAATTAACAGCAGAGAAGGTAGAAACAATTCATTCTCCAAGTGTAGTATCTGCGCCTCCGCCTCGGTTCGTCAAGCGCTCCCTGAAACTGAGGGGAAGGCGAACTGAGGCGATGATTTTTAAATGATCCTGACAGTGAAAAACGAAGGTCGTGACAGAGTGCCTATTTATTACCCCCCCACACACACACACACGAAGGAAAAGTTAAACACTAGGTAGATTTTGAACGTCGGGGACGGGGGCTGTTGAAAGAGTTAAACCAACTTCTAGTGTTCCCTGCTACCTGAGGGATGTGGATGTGGTAAATATACCATTAGCAGAAAAAAAAAATGCTTTCAGGCTTTTACAGATATAGAATTATATATAGAAGGGAACATTTATTACTGAATGCTATATGAAGGCGATTATTTTGCACGAATTTTGTTCGACATACACGCGCACACACTTGGCCGATTTTGATGACCAAAATATAAATTTTACATTGAATACGACCTTGATAGTATTGATAGTAATTTCGATTCAATTCTACTATAGATGCTATTTCGTTTTGCTTTTTTGATCACATTTTGGATGAGAAAAAAATAAACACGCATTTCTCTTAGTAAACTAAAAATCGAACTTTAATTCAATGTTTTACTCGTTGGCGACCATCGTTTTTTTTATACATCAAAAATAATTTTACGGTTTAATTAAAATTACACATAAAACACATTTTGACACATCTAAACTTTGCATAATCCACCCTTTTTTAATACAGAAACAACGAATTTAAAACAAACAAACAAACAAACAAACAAACGAACGAAGATGTTAAAAACATACGAACTGATAAATTCAATTAATTGTCGAAAATAAAATAGCTGCGACGGGTAAAAATTCGTTTTTAAATTTTACACATACACATGTTAAAATTTCGACCTTACGGACTCTTATAAACGTAAAAACTAGCGAATTATTTGCGTACGTTATTAATAATCTGTTCTAAATTAATTTTAAGTTATCATTTTTCAAATATAATCTAATTAAAAAAAAAAAAAAAAGATAACCTGAAATGAATGTAAACCAGTTTAAAATACGCCCTTGAATTACTAGAACATTTTTGCAAAAAAAAAAAAAAAAAAAAAAAAAAATGTTTCTCAGTAATCCAATATATATTAAGATATATTATTATACTTAACGTAAAAAATTTATTAATTAAAATTGTAAACGGAAAGTAAAAGAAATAAAATGACAACTGCATCCCTATCCTCCTTGACACCCACAACTTTAAATACGGTCAGTCACCACCACGTACAAAGGTAGATACATACATATATATATGTACGCGTCTATATGTTTATATACATACTATGCTATTAAAGCAGGCGTTTCTAGGTGCGAGCGGGTGGAGTCGGGGGGAGAAGTGACTCATCGCTAGTGGAAAAAAAAAAAAAAAAAATACTATGTGAATTGCACACAGACATTTCCTAGTGGTCAGAAGACTTAATTTTTTCTTCTTTTAAACAAAGAGCTTCATTACTAGTGGTGTGAATCAATTTGTTTGGATGGGAGAGCGCCCCCCCCCCTCCCCGAAAACAACTGAACTCGCCACATTCTTTTTTAATTTTAATTGTCACATATTAATGGTTTTTCAGTTTCAGCAAGCGGGAGGGAGTGATTAAAACTAATTTAACAATAGAATGATAATTTTTATTTATTTTTTGATTGACCAATATGAAAATTAAGTATTAAAAAAGGAGACAGACGAATGAAATTTTTTGGTTGAACAAGATATTTATATTTTTTCTAATATATATATACATATACAGGATACAAACACTATATACATATATCACTTTTAAAACAAATACTGAGAAATATACAATGTATTAATATATTATGTTGATACATATAGATAGTAGACACATGTGAAAAACAATCCAAGAAATATGGGTCAACATCGCTGCTTCTTCTTAGACGATCCATAAACAGATGGTGCCGTCCATAGAGTTGGCCCACTCGTGGTGTCTGAAGTCATTGACACCACATTTGGCCTAGCAGTCCCGAGTATCATAATATATATATATATATATATATAAGAGAGAGCGCTATTGTCGAGTAGCGGCGGGCGCCCGGCCTTGCCCGGTCGTTAAAATACGTTTAAATATATTTTAATTCATGTAGATTTCGTTATTTATTATTAGAGCCAATTATCATGAAATATATATATATATATTAGAGAAAAAGAGAGAGAGAGAGAAAGAGAGAGAGAGAGAGAGAGAGAGTGTGTGTGTGTGTGTATTGTGCCTAACATTCTACTGCTTTCAAAAGATTAAAAAAAAAAAAAAAATGATTGGGCGCGCAAAAGTAAATAGAAATATGTCGGCAAGATGAAATGAACATTTCCCATTTCAACTTGCCGACATATTTCTGTACACATTATTCACCCATCCAAACGAAGATTTTATTCGTTATAAACCATCCTTGGTGTATGATCACTACTTTCTGTTAATTTCAGTGTTATGTGACCAGTAGTTTCAGAGTTTATCAGTTAAATATTTTTTTTTTCACACACACACACACACACACACACACACACACACACACACACACACACACACACACACACACGTCTTATTTATATAAATAATGTTGGCCAAAACATTCTTTTAATGTGTATAATCAAGCCATCTAAAAATGTATTGACCCCATCACGTATATTATATAAGTCTGTTATTATTTATTCATCAGGCGAGGCTTCGATATTTGTTTAAACAACAGTTTTTCAGAAATTGATTTTAATGCCATACATCAAGTTTTCTTTTCATTTGAAATTGAATTTGAAAGTTGAAATGGGATCATTGATTAAAATGCAAAGACGCATAATAAATAAATTATACTAAGTCATAAGAAAATGTTCATGCAAATAATGATCAAAAGAACAATAAATGAATTACATAAAACGTAGTCATGATCTTCTAATCATCTATAAAAGCGAAAATGTGTGTGTATGTATGTATGTATGTATGTATGTATGTATGTATGTATGTTCGCTTTTTGTGGATATCTGAGAAAGGCTTTTTTTCCGAGAAGCGATCGGTTGGTTCACAACTTCTTAAGACTTTTTTTTATAAAGTCTAAATCATAATATCTACCAGTTAACAACGGGGTTCGCCTGTCTATTTAATTTGCTCGACTTTGAAAAGATAAATATTCAACATTTTTTGATCGCCGCATGTGGATTAGGCTTTTTCGTATGATAAAAGCGAAACTAATTATGGCAGTAATGTTCCGGTCGCGATCGCTGGAAACGCCCGAAAGCAATCAGCTTTGATCAATGTGGAGTTTCTCTTTATATCAGACAATTGCTATTCAATTTGAACAATCCCCTTTTTATGGGGAGCTGGTTTCCCCACAACATCTTGGGGGAAAAAAAAAAAAATGCTGCCCCGCAGTACATAAAATACTGCCCCGCAGTCAAAGTTAACCTCATTAAGTCATTAAGTACGGGCACCTGCCAATTCTTAATACTTAAATAAATTCAAACATGGTTCCGCTACTATTTCGTGGTAGCCCAGTGGTTAACGCCGCACTTCTTTTTTTCACACTTTAATTTCCAACTTCGACTCAAGGGTTCGGGTTCGATCTTTCATATTTACCTACCAAAACTTTTTTATTTTTTCCTCCACCCGACAGAAACACCCGGGTGTTTTGATTTACCCAAAACCACACACACCTCCAAACACCCCGGCAACGCCTGGTACCCCCCGCTAGTTAATATATAAAAGTGAACTTCCCTCTTATTTGCTTAAACGGTATAGCTCCGTAAATAAAAAGCTACACACAAAACTGTTTTGGTAACACTTTCGACCAAAGTTGGTTCATGTCAGAAAATAAATTAAATTTCGCTTTAAAGTCATTGATTTTCATATTTAGTCCCCTCGTTCATTTCTGCTTTGATTAGTGATGTCAGAGGGAGTCTGAGGGTATAACACTTTCTCCGTCACAACTACCTTTACCGCAGTCCATTATACTGTTAAGAAATACAGAAGAAATACTATTGAAGTAAAATAAAATATGCATCAAGTGCACTTGAAAGCCAAATCATAACGTAATATTAGGAAAATAAACAAATATTTTACTTGTTTGAAGTAAAATATTTGTTTATTTTGCTAATATTACGTTGTGA
This sequence comes from Euprymna scolopes, assembly GCF_053919585.1. NCBI lineage: Eukaryota > Metazoa > Mollusca > Cephalopoda > Sepiida > Sepiolidae > Euprymna > Euprymna scolopes. The sequence continues at coordinate 79,164,149 of NC_136483.1, forward strand.
TTTGACTTTCAAGCGCATTTGATGCGTATTTTATTTTATTCAAATTAAATCAACGTTTCTATATGGAACTCACACCCTTAACTATTGAAATCTTATCATACTTGATTGACTTTCGAGAATTGTTTAGTAACGTCTAATACTGGAGGCGTTCACTCAATCCCTGTTTGTTGAACAAAACTAATAAAAGAAAGTATATTTGCCGTCAGCTGCATTATTTAAATATCCAAGAGGCTTTATTTATTTATTTATTTATTTATTTATTTCGAGATGATTACCTTTATTACGAAAAAATAATTAAAAGTTTAGACTACTTTTTTTTAACATTAATACTAAGTAAAAAAAACAACAACAAACAAACAAAAAACAAAACAGTTAATTACACGAATGGCCTTCGAAATCATTAACTTATTAATCATTAAAAATAGCTTTGTCTTATTTAATATTTGCTTTTCAAACATTTGTTACATTTTATTCATAGACAGCGGGCTTCATTTTCATCTTAATGTACATTATTAATCAGCCTGGTATTTGCGTTATAATTACATCCACCAGAGAGATTATATATATTTTGGTTGAGTTTGTTTGTGTACAGCCTAACGTCTAAATCGCTTGTCCAATCGTCATTAAACTTTGTCAAAATATCGGTAATGGTCTTAGAACTGATTTAATTTTGTGATATCTAGGTCAAAGGTTACAGAAAAGTGAAAGTCTCACTTAGATTCAGTTCATTCTATAGATTCGCTCCTTGGTCCATATTGTAGTCAAGTAAGTCCCGTGTCATATATATTATTTGACCCTAAAAGTTTGGCCATGGTCCAAATTTTGATGTTTCAACCCGATTTTTCCAAATTTGATGTTTTTTTGAGAATAATAATCAGCATGCAAATTTTCAGTTTGATCAGATGTATAATTTTTTTTAGTTAATTTTGAGAATACTTCATACAATATGGAAAAAGTATCGTTTCAATCGTTACATTTTTAGGTGAAGCGTGCTATCTCATGACTGACTCGTATTCTTTTTTTATGTGTACCTATATTTTTATTAATTGCGAGCAGAACTTGTATATCGGCGTTGCCCGATAGAGAGATGGCACAAACTATAATAGATTCGGTAAAGGACACTTCTCACCGTAAAAAATTAAACTATGATTATCTGACGCATTATCGTATGCAAGTCAGGTATTGACTGTGGATAAATAAACTGCTAGAAACTTTAATACAGAGAGATATTATTTATTGAAAACTTGGAAGCTGAAAGAAATGAATAGTTTGTTAGGTATCTGTTCACCAGACTATGCAATCTTAAAAAAATAAAATAAATGAAAGTTATCGAATGAATTGTATCAGAGCATCAGAAAGTGAGAATATGATTAAAACCCTCCACAGAAATATTAAGAAAAACGTGTTAATATGTAAAGAAAAAATAAATAAATAAAAATAGGAATTTAATTTTTTCATTTTATTCATAAAAAATAATGAATTAATATAGTGTTAATTGTATGAATTGAAGGAAAATACGTAATATAGCATAATATAATATGTACTAAAGTAAATAATTAAGTCACCAAATTTTTTTTAATAATCAATAATAACTAATCGTTATTTTATCAAATAAAGAAGAATCTGCAAAACGTACAATATATAGAGAGATTTATTAACGATCTTATATGTATAAATGATAACGAGAAATTAAAAATAAATATATATAAACATCTGATATATCTACAGGAGTTAGCATTAAATTGTGAGCAGAGAGAAACACAAGCTACATCACTGGATTTAGATATAAAAATCAAGGATAGAATTTTTGTTTATAAAATTTGATAAAAGAAACTCCTATTTTCAAATAGTTCGTATACCGCACAAAAATAGTACCTGCCATATATTATATATATATATATATATATATATATATATATATATATATATATATATATATATATATATATATAGGGCAGGTATATATGTTTTTTTTACAGAAACATTATGCCTGAGTTTCTGAGAATAGCTCGCGTTACCTTAAAATTAATATATTTTATACCGCCTAGTTTCTAACAGTAATAAGAATGATTAAATGAGGTGGTGATAAAACTAAATTATTTTAACAGTTAAATAAAGCACCTGTTTGTTATCCTGATGTTTTTAAATCATATAAAACTAATCAAAATATATTAATAAAGGAAATCCAAAACTACATTAGTCATGTATATAAAAAAAAATCTGTGTGTGTGCATATATATATATATATATATATATATATATATATATATATATATATATATATATATATATATTGGAATCTTTTTCTTGTACACATTTTTGTGAATTATTCCATGGATTTCTGCCTTTGGATTATTATGAACCATCTTCTTCCAATTACGGGATTTCCTTGGATTTTACTCGTGCAAATGGAAATTCTTTTAACTTTCTTGAAGTTATACATTTGGATTTTACCGTCACTGGATTATTTATCTTCCACCAGACTATCCATTCATGTGTAATCACCTTTTTCTTCGCCATATTCCCTCTGCTTCACTTTTTTTGTTTTCAAGTAAGATCTTTGACTTACTTGTTGTTTCATCAAATACTTTTGCATGCAAAATCTGATCCCGCATTTTGCTAATTCCTACTCCTGATGAGAAGGAAAGTATTTCTTCAAAACTCCGTGGATTAAATATGTTTTTAACTCATTTCAAAGTGTTTTTTAACATGTTTTATTAACTGTTTGCTCATATATATATATATATATATATATAAATAAATATTATTATTTTTTTAACTTTTATATATTTTTAATAAGTAAATAAGAATATAATTATATAAATAAAGTACTACAATAGTAGTGGGTGATAAGTAGTATAATGGATTAATCCGAATTGTATAAATACAACAGACTGGTAAATTAAAAAAAAAAAAAATTCATTTTGAATTTGGAGACAAGAACGAGTGTCACAGGTGAGGAAGACATTTTTTGATACCATGAATAGGTTAGCCAAATTAATCTGAAGCAAGAAACTAGATGAAATATTCGGAACATTTTTTTGTTTTTGTGATTAAGGGAGGTGGTGTTTGATCAACACTGCTGGGGAGCCATGATTTAATATACTGTTTTGTTTTTAAATCCCTAAAACAGTTTCATTGCAGACAATGATCCCTGAAATAACATTAAGATTATTGTGAATTCGGAAAAGCAAGTTGATGCAGTGATTGCAGGTGATAAAATGACTTACTGAGTAAATAGTTTTTCAACGAATGATAAAAAAAAATATATAAAAATTAAATGAGATTTTTTTAATATAGTTTTGAAGGTTAACAAACTTCCAAGACTCTGTGTGTGTGTGTGTGTGTGTGTGTGTGTGTGTGTGTGTGTGTGTGTGTGACTAAAGTAGAAATATTGATACTTATGCTGAATAAGGACCATGTTAACCTAAAAAATTTCTGGGGAGTTAACGTAAAATGAAGATGCTAAACTAAAGTTTGGTGTTTTTTTTTTCTCGTAAACATGGGTAAATTTAGTAAATAGGAAATAAATTTCTTCTATTATTTCCGAAACTTTAAATGCCATAAAACACACCCACACTTATTAGTCATGAATTCCATGGTCCTTATCTGCGTAAATACCATATTTTTTGTTAAATATTTATTTTAAATTGCCCTATAATTCAGGTGCTACCTCGGGTTTAAGCATCATATTCTATGTATATTATCAATTGTATATTTACTGATTTCAACGATGCATTAACAATTTTTCTTTATCTTATTAATTACAAAATCTGTCAATATGAATTTCGGCTTATTCGGAAACAAGTTCGCCATTCCAATAAGTCAATGTGACTTAACATTAGTTTATTTTCATTATAAAATTTTTTTTAACATTAAATGTTGCACTACCAGAGTGCATTCCAGCTTATTTTTAAACAATTCAGCAATTTTAATCTTTGATATAAATTTAAAAGCATGTAAATTAAACTTGCAAAATATATATGAATAAAAGATAAATAAATACATTGAAAACTTCCAGGCAGCGCGCTTTATGGACAACTTATAAATAAAATTTTTTTGGTTTTCCTCAACTTTTTGTCTCCCAATTTTTTGCCTGCAAAATTTCAATCATGTGATTACGGTGTAGCGAGAATAAAATAAACCATTCATTCAAGTACCGCTCATTATGGATTTACAATATTAAAAATCACTTTATTGGTACTTATACACTTATGTTACTAGGCTGGCACGAGTTTTGTAACTATTCTGTACTTTTACCTAACAATTTAATAAACAAGATATTAATTATAAAACTTGAATTTAACTTGACAATACTATTTTAAAACTAGCATGATAACATAAGTGCATAAGCACCACTTTATTTTATATATTATCTTTTTTTTGGGGGGGGGGGTACTACTTGTTATGGAATCAGTCCTGGAAGTTGCCAAAGCAGTTTATCATATAAAAATCATTTTATTATATACTAGAAGGCCACCTGGCATTGCCCAGTTGTAAAAAACATTTAAATGTCATATTTTGATTAATGCAGATTTCGTATTTATTATTATATACTAGCAAGCCGCCCGGCATTGAGCGGTCGTTAAATATGCTTAAATATGATATTTTGATTAATGCAGATTTCATATTTATTATACTAATAAGGTTCCCCGGCATTGCACGGCTGTGTTGAGCGGGGAATAAAAAAAAGTGGTAGTAGGTAGTAGTGGGCGGGGGAGGGGGGGGGTAAAAAAAACAGTAGGCAACTCGGGTGGAGAGAGGTGTTAAAAAAAAAAAAAAAAAGTGGTAGTAAGCCGGCAGGCAAAGGAGGAAAAAAATGTAATGTCTTGGCCGATGCGACATGGCGCAAGTGGAAGTCGAGAGCGTTGAAATTAAGCATAGTCAATCCAATGGACACAATGACTTGCAAAAATGTTGACGAAAAAGAGCGACCCCTCCTTGTACAAAACTGCCCAGTTAAGGATGAAGGAAAGAATGTTTTTAGCCAATTTTTCAATATTTGTTGTCTGAAGGATCGAACTTACAAATAATATTGATCTCGTGATGATTTATTGCATGCGGCAAAAGTTTTTGCGAGGTATACAAACACACACACATTCTGCCTTTTATATATTGGTGCCCGTTAAGCAAAACCTGCAACACGAAGGAAAAAAAGCAAACAGTCTTATTGATGTGTGCACCGCATTTGTGACGTCATGGGAAGTTGAATTTTGTCACGTTCCAACGCATCTGTCGGAAGTTTTTGCAAGACATACAAACACACACATACACACATATTTTGCATTTTATATAATAGACGAGCGGGGGTACCTAGCATTGCCCGGGTGTGTGGATGTGTGGTAAGAACCCCGGAAGGAGTGAGAGTGGAATTAAAAGGTATTAAAAAAAAGAAAAATGTATAGTAGTGGGGTTCCCTGGCATTGCTTGGGTAGAGTCAGGAACCAAGGGGGAGAAGGGGGGGGATAAATTGGTAGGAGCAGGGGAAGGGCGAAACAACAGTAAGCAGTTTGGATGGAGGTGGGAGGGAGTGGCAGTAGGTAGGCAGGCTTAGACCTGTAACGCGAAGGAGGAACCCCCTCCCCAAAATGTGACATTTTTGCTGATGTCTCCATCCTCCGATCAGAAGTTTGGAACGTTAAAATTAAGCTAATTAAGTTAATTCAACCGATACGATGACTCGCAAAACGGCAACGCCAAAAAAAAAGAAAAAAAGAAAAGAAACCTCCTTATAGAAAACTGCCCAGTTTAGGGTGAAGGAATTAATGTTTTTGGCCAATTTTCCGATATTTGTCATCCAAAGGGTCAGGCTTTAAAACAATACCGATCTCATGAGGATCCGTCACCTCTGTCGAAAGTTTTGGCGAGACACACACATACACACATTTTGTCTTTTATGTATTAGACTAGCGCTGGGTACCCGGCGTTTCCCGGGTGTTTCGAGGTGTGTGCTCGGGCGGGGGTGGGGGTTGTTAATCAAAACATAAGAATAAGCGAAGTAAATATATAAAAAAAAAAAAACACGAAAAAAAATAACGTAAGACAAATGAACGATGTTAAATATAAAAATGGGAACAACAAAAAAAGGAAATGCGAAACAGAAAAACAAACGTTAAAATTTCGTTAAAAAATCTGAAAAATACCCCCCCCCCTCAAAAAAAAAAAAAAAAAAAAAAAAACACATGAAAAATGGCTTAAATAACACCGTTTCGGTATTAAATTTTTTTTTAAAAAATCGAAAAAAAAAAAATAAATAAATAAATAAAAAGACATCTCGCACCACGATTCGAACCCAAACATAACATAATGAGGCTGCACTCTAAGCAACTGAGCTAAGATGACGTCGATGAAATTGTGTCTGTTTTTTCAATATTTAAACTAAATCATGTTCCGACGTCGTATGAAGCATGCATAGAAGCGAACTTGTCATGAGAGGACGGTTTTTGCTGACCCCTCCCTGTAGAAAACTGATGATTTTAGGGTGGAGAAATTAATGTTTTGGCCAATTTTTCGATATTTGCCGGGCGAAGGTTGGAAGTTTAAAATGATGCCGATCTTGTGAAAATCCGTGACCCGTGTCGAAAGTTTTTGCGAGACATACAAGCACACATGCATACAAACAAACATACATACACACATTTTCGCTTTTATATATATATAGACTAGCAGAATGTTTGAAGGTGTAAAAGAAAAAAAAAGTGTTAGGCAGGCTCGAACCCGTGACGAGAAGCGAAAGTTAACGTGACATCTTACCGTTACACTGCGAAGCCATAGAAAGTGAAAAACGTTCAAATTTAGCGATGTCAATCAAAAAGTTGACTTGCTTAGTGAATACGCAGGTGCAGAAATAAACGTTGGCTGAAGGCCAGTTCAGCTTTCCACCGTTTCATTTATTTGTTTCCCCACAATGTTGAAAAAAGGAGGAGCTCTCAAATGAATAGCAATTGTCTGATATGAAGGGTATTCCCCACATTGATCAAAACTGATTATCTTCAAGATGTGCCAGCCACGATGGCCAGTGAACTGATTTGATTCGATTTAGTTTCACTTTATTTATACTAAAAAGACAAACAAACACTGGAAACCAGGGTTTTTTTTTTTAAAAAAACTCGCTCAAGATAAATGTACAGACTACAACCTTCGCAAATTGTAGATATTACAATCTATGCGGTATATATGCAGTAGAACGGGCTTGCCTAAATCCATATTGATTGTCAAACAGAAGTTTAGCAGCTGTAAGGTGGTTGACTAGAGCTTGATTAATTAAAGACTCAAATATTTTGACAAAAAGCGGGAGGAGGTTAATTGGACAATAATTTAATGAGTTAGTTCGTTTGCCAGAGATTTTGTAAACTGGTACTATAGAAGCAATACTCCAGCTGTCAGGAAAGCAAGATTCGTTAAGACATTTCTTAAAGAGTTTAGAGAGAACTGGAGCAACCTCAGCGGAGTATTTTTTTAATAGCACAGCTAGGATGAGATCAGGTCCACATGTTTTTGAGGTGTCTAGGTTTTTTATGATATTGTGTACTCGAGAAGGGGTGATTTTCAGATCATCTCGTGTGGTTTCTGTCCACAGAGGAAAATCAGGGAGGGAATGGTTTGCTGGGTCCAAGATAGAGTTTGAAGGGAGATAATGGGCAAACATGTTAGCTTTCTCAGTTGCTGTGCAAACAACCTCATGATTGTTGGATAGTGAGGGAATTATTGATTGCCCATTATAATAGAAGTAAACCATTGAAGAGAGTGGGGTTTGCTATAGAACTTCTGTGAAGGAACATGTGCTCCAATTGCTGTTTTGAACCATTCGGTAGTTTTATTTGTGCACTATTCTGCAGGAAGAGAAAAGATATTTCTCCATGGGGCGTCTCTGATGTGATCTCTAATGGCATCCCAGTCAGCCTTATTTTAGTATGTTGTCGTTTTGAGCAATGGCTCTTCAACTTGGAGTTGAGAGTTTAGAGTGATTCTATCATTATCACAGTATGATCAGCATTCCTAAGTGGGCAATCAGCATCTGTTACACAATCCTCAGGATCAGAAATAGATCCAGAAGTGAGGCTTGCTGATCCTGGCGATCTGGGAGACGGGTCAGGAATGTTACTTTCTGTGTCAAGGAATGGGATATAGCAAAGTTATGGATGATGCTACTAGCTGTGTCAGTGAAGTTAGAAGCCAAGCAAATTTCTGTGGTGGGCGTTAGAGTTACTAAATATTTGTATAAGGGATGCTATATCTATGCTGTCAGAGACATGATTGACTATAGTACAGTCCTGGGTTGATAGAAAGCAATAAAGAAAATACAAGTAGCTAACGCTATGTTGTAAATTTAGTTTAAAGCACACGAAGGCCTGGTCACCTGATTCTAGTTTAGATTCTTTAGACATGGGGAGGATGTTACAAATATAAACCCCAAGTTTACGATAAAGTGGAAGATACCCAGACATGTTAAAGATGTTAGAGGAGATGGAGGAGTGCAACAAACTTACACTCCAACTACTTTAACATGACAGGATACTTCTGTCTTTGCCGTAAGGACTCGGATAGATGCATGCAAGCGCTTAGAGTTTATATTCGTAGCACCCTCCCTTAAATTAGAGAGAGAAATCTTGAATTGGATAACCAGGCTTTTATGTGCTTTCGACTAACATTTCATCACTGCGTTAGTTACTTATATTTTCTCTGCCATTTTTCCTCAAATCAGGATTGTACCCTAATTGATCATGTCTCTGATAGTATAGATGCAGCACTCTCCTTGGATACTAATGCCCAAATCTATGTGTCCACCATAAAAATTGGCTTGGTTTCTCAGGTTACACAGATGCAACTAGACACTCCACTTATAGCTTCTCTATAGCCCATTTCCCAAAGACAGTAATGTTTCCAACTGGCCTACCAGATCGTGAACCTCACTAGGCTTCACTTCTAGACCTATCCCTCACCACAGTACCCGAGGTGTGTGAGTAATGCCCACAGTCAACTTGGAAATGCAGACCAACTAGTAGTATCAGTTGACATCTCATTTAAATCCCAACCTCAAGGTGAGGAACCATTGCTCAAAACCACAAGGTACTACAACAGGGCTGGCTGGGAAGCCATTAGAGAACACATCCGAGATGCCCCATGGACCGATATCTTCTCTTTTCCTGCTAAACAGTGTGCCAACTGAATGGTGCAAAGCAGAAATTGAAACACATGTTCCCACACGGAAGTATTATAGCAAGCCCCACTCACCCCCGTGGTTCACTACAGATTGTGCAACTGCTATGGCACAAAGACAGCATGCATTCCGCCAGTTTGTACGTCATAAGTTCAATACAAATAGGCAAAATTCGTAGATGCTAGAAATCATTGTCAGAGAGAAATAGTGACAGCCAAAAGAAAGCATGCTGAAATAATCAAGGATGCATAGAATCGCCAAAGACAGGAGGAACTCATGATTTCTGAAAAATCTATACTAGTGTAGTGAATAAAGGACAATCAGTAATTCCTCGACTGAGCAACAACCAGAAGGTTGCATGCATGGTAACAGAGAAGGCGGAACTGCTGTCCTGGCGATGGCCTCTAACTCCACCTTAGTGTAAACAGACAACTCACTCCCAAATTTCCCTATGCGGACTGAAGCCACATTAGATGATGTAAAAACACCCTTCTCACGTCCGTGATATCATAAAAAAATTAGACACCTCAAAAGCGTGTGGGCCTGATCTCATCTCTGCTATACTAATTAAGAAATGTTTAACTGAGCTAGCCCCCCTACTTTCCAAGCTCTACAATAAATGCCTTGCTGAATCTTGCTTCCCTAATAGCTGGACGATGGCCTCTATGGTACCAATATACAGGAATTCTGATGAACAGACCCTCTCAATTATCTCCCCATTAATCTCTTCCCCCTCTTCACTAAAATCTTTGAGACCTTAATTAATCAAACACTAGTTCACCATCTTGCAAAAGCAAATCTTCTCTCTGACAAACAGTATGGATTCAGGCAATGTCGTTCTACTGCATATATTTTAACATCTGTAAATGCATTTACCATGTACTGGATAAAGCGAGTGGAGCCACAGCTATAGCCCTTGATACATCCAAGGCCTTTGACAAAGTCTGGCACAAAGGGCTGCTAATGAAAATTATATTGTACGTTATAACTGGACATATACTAAATATAATTAGATCCATCTTAGACAATAGAAGCATACAGGTTGTCATTGATGGACATACATAACATTAATGCGGGAGTGTTTCAGGGGTCGATCCTTGGACCATTATTATTCCTAATATTCAAAAACGACCTCCCTGATAATATTGTGTCCGAGATGGATATATTTGCTGATGATACAATGCTCTATAACATGCATTAGGGAAGAACAGATGTACATAAATCTAAGACAATAGCAGAATCATTAGAAAATGACCTCCAGACCATAGTCGAATGGGGACGCAAATGGATGGTAACATTTACTGCTAGTAAAACTAAGCTGCTCTCCTTTATCTCCTTTAACAATTACAAGACGCCTCTCGAACCGCCTATATCGATGAAAAATAACACCCTACCTGAAAATTCTACCTTCAAACTTCTTTTTTGGGACTGTTTTACCATATTTTACTTTGTGGGCAATATGAAATGGAACAAATACATAGAGGACAAACTGCTGCAAAGATGGTGGGTTCCCTCCATCGAACTAGAAGACTACTCATACCTGAGAGTATCCCGTACCTCCACAAGGCCACAATTCATTCATGCATGGAGTATTGTTGGCACATCTACTACTAGCCTCTCCATCTTGGATAGGTTCCAAAAAAGAGTTGTCAATCTAATCGCTCCCACTTTATCAACTAAGCTCCAGCTCTTGTCTCATCATCACAATGTTGCATCTCTGTGCATGTTTTAATGGAATGTGTTCTGATGAACTCATTGCACTTGTACCCTGTACATATCCTGACAAACCCGTTCAGCAATAAGATCTCACACCTTCACTGTTGAGGTCCATAGATTCCAAAAAGCTTTCTATTCTAATAGTCTCTTCCCTTGAACATCTAGACTTTGGAATTCCTTTCCTGCTACTGGCTTTCCTGGTCATACTGATATGCAGAAGTTTAAATGCAACATAACCCGACATCTTGCTAATCTTTTCTAGACATGGTCCCAAAAAGTGGCCTTTTTCGTCCAAGTGGTGATATGCCTTGTTAGCAGTTAACGTGAGTAAAATAAATAAATAAATAAATAGAGATGGTAGAGTGTATATGTGAGTATATTTATCATACAAGTGAATATTAAATATAAAAAAATTATAAAATGCATGCTGAATAGGTGTGGGAGACTGATATATGGATCTGTAGAATAGATTTCCACATAGGGGTCAAGGAGTCGAAGTCTAAGATGCCAAAGGAGTTGGAGTCTGCATTCTAGGAATTCAAGGAGCCGGAGTTTCATCATCCGACTAACCCTGGCTAGACATACAAAAACATGTGCAGCCGTTTTGCCTTTATATATATATATATATATATATATATATATATATATATATATATATATATGTATAGAGAGAGAGAGAGAGACTAGTCTTCTTCTATTATATAAAGGGCAAAATGGGTGCAAGCATTTGTGTATATCCATGAAAGGCTTTTTGGCTGTGGGTTCTCGCGTCGGCTAGATTTTGTGAGAAGCTTTTGCATACTTCCCAGATCGTAATATCTCAAATTCGCAAATGGACACCGTTTATCATTTTTTTTTTTGATAGAATTAAACAAAATTCCCACCATGCCGTTCTCTCAGGTATTTGTTTGTCTTTTTCGTATAAAGAAAGCGAAACTATTGGAACGCAACTCCCTGGTCTTCTGGCCGGATAGTATCTATTCTGTAATTGGTCCTTAGTCAATGTAGTGGAAACCCTTCATACTGAGACAATTACTATTTATTTGGATACTACAGAGTGCTCCCTTTTTTAGGAGAGCTGGTTTTCCCCACACATTAAAAACGACCTTGTATCTAATTTGCTTTCATGGCAGGTTTAAAAGCAATGCCATTTCTGCAAGTCATCTTTTGTTTTTCGCTGACTACGTTAAATTTCAACACTTTACACTTTTTTTATTTTTATTTTTTTTATTACATTTTCACCCCAAACAAGGCAAATTGCCACTTTGGTGTAGGGGGCTACTATCAGGGGCAACAACTACTGGGGTACTATGTAGGGATTTGGGCAGCAAGGTGTCGGTTCACGTTACACTTGAACTTCTGCACGTCAGTACTGTTGGGGAAGCAGGGACCTGGGATGGAATTCCAGAGTCTAGTGGTTCTGGGGAAGAAACTATTGGAGTAAAAAGATCTTTTACATCTAGGGATCTCTACAGTGTGGGGGTGGGATTTAGCAGCCTGTCGGGTTTGTCGAGGGTGCACACGTTGTGGGGGCACAAGTGATTGCAGTTCGTCAGAGCATTCACCACTAAAATACTTGTAGAAAAGGCAGAGGGATGCAACATTTCGTCGATGGGACAGAGGCTGAAGCTTAGATGCCAGTTCAGGGCCTATCAGGTTTGCGACTCTCTTTTGAACCTTGTCAAGGAGTGATAGACTAGTAGCAGATGCACCAGCCCAGATGTGGCAGCAATACTCCATACATGGGCGAATGGTGGCCTTATAGAGGTACAGGATACTTTCGGGTGTTAGTAGTTTTCTAGCACGGTAGAGAGAGCCCACCTTTCTTGCAGCGGCCTTGGCAATGCCTTCAATGTAATTGTTCCAACTCATGTTTCCTGTGAACGTTAGGCCAAGGAGTTTGAAAGATGGACTCTCAGATAAAGAGTCGTTGGCCATTGCTATGGGTGGTAGAGTCGCGTCATGGAGTAATTACTGAAAACAAACACTTAGAAAAATCAATTTTTTTCATTTTTTTCAAAGCAAGAGTAAACAAGTAAAAATATTTTTAAAAAATATTATGAAGTGTGTATTCTCTTTTAAAAACAATATCGCCCTCAAAACGGTCATAAAATGTATTTTCAATCGATATTCATTCAATAATGGACCAGTGTTCCTACCCAGCAAAAATGGACGAGTTTTCCATGGATGAGTCTTTGAGCAAGTCTAATGTTTATTATATAAAGGGCAAAAATCTGTTTAAATGTATGTATGTATGTATGTATGTATGTATGTATGTATGTATGTATGTCTGTCAACAGGCGCAACGAACATTGACAAATTTGGTATGATTTTAAAGTTCAAAATCTCGAATGAATAATATCAAAAAATTGGCCAAAACTTATTTCTAACTGGGTGAGCTGAGCTAGCCGGTTTTCTGCATGGAAGAGGGGGGGGGCAGGGCTATAAAATTTTACAACATTTTAATGTTAAATCTACGTAATTCTATAGATTTATAATGTTATTTTATACATAATGCTGACTTATGATCGGAAATGACGTCAGCTCTCTATCATGGTGACTTTTAATACTTACATTAAGCGCCTGCTTAAAGGGGGTTGTGATATTATAACCTGGATTGAAATACTAATTTTCGAGTCAAAAAATTGGTACCAATGTGATTATCACATTTCAAAATGTAAAATATCAAAGTATCATGAAAAACGATGAGGAAAGAATAAAATTATGGTTCATTTAAAATATTTACCGAGATGATGATCGAAATATACCAGTTGCTATATTTTAAAATGAAAACAATGCATTTCAATATAAACTGCCGAGTCATAATCCCAAACATTATATATGCTATTGTTTATTTGAGTATGGGGGGGGGGTTGCATAATATGAGTTAATCAACGTTTGTTTCTCTAAAGCCTTATAATTACAGATTTTAATATTATATTATACTAAATGTGAGTTAACGGATTTGGTGAGTGTTTACTGAGATCCCAGGCATAATCTCCTCCTCCTTTTCCTTGTAATATCCTCATGACAGTAATTGCAAAAACTCTTCTTAAGGAGGGGGGGGGATTAAAGTCACTGGAATGCTGAGACACATACTGCACTCAGAAATTAATGTTGAAGTAAAGGTTGCCTAATATCTGTGTTAATGTTTTTATGTATTAATTTCAAAAACCTGCTGAAACAGTTTATGATTTCAACATTACTTTATTTCAAATATATTTTTAACAGTGGGTGGGGATATGAAGTTAGTCCCGGAAATGGCTAAAACAGTTTACTATTTAAACATTACTTTATTTCGTGTATATTTTTAACAGTGGGGGGGGGGAGGATATGAAATCAACGATTTAAACATTACTTTATTTCATGTATATTTTTAACAGTGGAGTGGGGGATATGATATTATCTCAACCTTTTCATTCAAGTAAATGGGGGGGGGCGATAATGTGGGTTAAAATTATGAAACATGATTGTCCAAATTAGTAACATATCCAAAAATTATGAACAATGATAAAATGTAAGTTGATGGATTGATGTGTATTTAACGAGATAACCCTCCCAGATATTATTTCAACTTCTTATTTGAGTAAGGAAAAATAATGTGGGTTTTATTTGAGGTAGGGGGGAATAATGTGGGTTAAAATTATGAAAAATGATTGTCGAAATTAGAAATATATACAAGAATTATGATAAATGATGAAATGTGAGTTAATGGATTGGTGTGTTTGTAATGAAATAATTCTCTCAGACAATATATCAAAGTTTTTATTTGTGTAAGGGGAAGGCGATATTGGGGGTTAAAATTATGAGATGATTGTCGAAATCAGTAACATATCCAAAAATTATGAAAAATGATGAAATGTGAGTTAATAGATTGGTGTGTTTAAGAACAAAATCCTCCCAGATATTATCTCAACTTTTTATTAGAGTAAGCAGAGGGGGGGGGGATAATGTGGGTTAAATTTATAAAGAATGATTGTCAAAATTAGTAACATACCCACAAATTGTGAAAAATGAAGAAATGCATCGATTGAAAGAGACGTGTGGATATATATACTAGCAGAAGACCCAGCATCGTCCAGGGTTGAATAAGATGTGTAGAAATATATATGGACAGAGCAACTGGCAGTCGCCCAGGATTGAATGAGATGTGTGGAACTATATACTAGCAGAAGACCTGGAGTCGATTGGGATTGAATGAAACATGTGGAAATATATGCTAGTAGAAGACCAGGCATCGCCCGGGATTAAATAGGGTTTATGGAGATATATACTAGCTGAAGGCCTGGCATCACCCAGGATTGATTTAGATGTGTGGAATTATATACCAGCAGAAGTCCCGGTGTCACGCTGGATTGAATTATGTGTTGCAATATATACTAATGGAAAGACTGGCCTCGCTTGAGATTGAATCAGATGTGTGGTAATATATACTAGCGGATGACCCAGCAGCACCAGGGACTGAATGATATGTATGGAAATATATACTAGCAGAAGACCCGGCATCGCCTGGGATTGAATGAGATATTTGGAAATATATACTAGCATAAGACCTAACATTGTCCAGAATTAAATGAGTGTTTTGAAATAAAAAATCACAACTGAAAATGGCTGAAACAGTTTTCGATGTCAGAATGACTTTATTTGATGTCTATATTTAATAGTATTTTGTTGGGAGGGGGGGGGGAATATTAAGTCAGTCCCAGAAACGGCTGAAACAGTTTACGATCTTAAATTAAAATTTATATATATATATATATATATATATATATATATATATAGTAGCAAAAGTACCCCTCGTTGACTGGGTTCAAAAACATCCTACAGAAAATCGACTCTGATTTATGAAAGTATGATAGCTCATGAAAAGGAAGGGTTGTAAAGAGATAGCTTCAAATTTGGGGGTATCAAAACCAAAGCAAAATATGATTAAAGTAAAAATAAAATAGATACAACCCATAATTTATTATACCATACCCGTTCACATTGAAACACTTATCACAATATTCTGTGGATCTATATTAAAAAATCTTGTTAAACTTTGTGACATATTTCCATTCTATGGAGGTCAGGCATGAACGAACACCCCATAATTTTATTATACCATATTTCTTCAAACTGAAACAATTATCAAAGTATACTTACGCAGATAGATATGAAAAGTCTTTATTAAAATTTGTGCCTATTTCCATTCTATGGAGGCCAGGCGTGAACGCAGACCCCCACAATTTTATTATACCATCCCTATTTAAGTTAAAACATACTTATCAAAGTATTCTTATGTACATCTATATCAAAAACACTTGTAAACTTTTTATTTTTTATTTCCATACTTTGTGGACCAGGTGCGAACGCAGACACCACAATTTTAATGAACCACCATTCTGCCAGATCAAACATACCCATTCCTGTGTCCTTATACATCTTCTATCATTATACGCAATCAGTTTTTTAAAATAGTCAACCATATAGGAGCCTATTCGTGACCAGACACACACACACAGCTTTATATTATAGATTATATATCTATATATATAAAAATGTAACTGTTGGTTCGTTTGGAATTAATTGTCTAAAAAACCACTGGACGGATGGCTTCCACGTTTTGGTATAATATGCTTACTATATCCATGTGTGTTTTTACATATTTCTTTTTAATTATAACATTATACTTAATTTTTCTATGATAAATAGGTGGATTTCTTTGTACCGAGAGGCCATTTTTTTTATTTAGGGACAATTATTTATTACCGCTTCCTGTCACGTGACCAGTGTTACAATTTAGCGGTTTTCCTGCTAGATCTGGAGATTTCGTTTACAATCTAGCGGGAAATTCTAGAAAATCTGGAGGTATTTGGCACCCACACACCCGCATTAGATTATTAAAAAATAAAGAAAAGCGCTGAAAAATATGGGTTACTTTAAAACATAAAATAAACTCATTCATGTAAGTAAAAAAAAGTAGCATTTATTGCTTTTGGTAACAATTATTTATTGATTATTTGTTTTGTTTTTCACCTTTTTTTCGACTAACCATTCTTAAATCTCACTATAAAATCGATTTTTCCAAGTACATTTTAGGTGGGGGGCATTCCAACCTCCGAAGGGGTTTGTATTACTGTACACATAGATTCGAGAAAGTTGTCAAAAAACAAATATATAACAAATAAATGTTATCAAAGGCAAGATAAGTTTCTTTTCTGCCAAACTGTATATATTTTTCGTGTTTTTATTCAATGTATAATATTTATTCAGCTCGAAAAACATACAGTGTTTACCGATATATTCGAAAATTCAAGATGGCGTCTCACACCCTCTTTAACACCGTAAGTTTGGAAAAAGGTGTTATAACTAAAAAACTATACAAAATACTATTAAAAACCCGCCGAATATATGTCAACCTATGTCACAGTAACATGTATTGAGCGAGTTTTTAACAGTATTTTATCTGGTTTTTTATTTATAACACTTTTTTCCAAACTTACAGTGTTAAAGAGAGTGTGAAACGCCATCTTGAATTTTCGAATACATCGGTAAACACTGTTTTTCGAGCTGAATAAATATGTTACATTGAATAAAAACACGAAAAATATATCCAGTTAGGTAGAAAAGTAACTTATCTTGCCTTTGATAACATTTATTTGTTATATATTTGTTTTTTGACAACTTTTTCGAATCTATGTGTACAGTAATACAAACCCCGATAAGTTAAAAATCTAGCGATTTTCTGGACATTTCTTTCTACTGATCTCGCGGGGTTTTTTTAAATCTCAGTTGACAACATTGCATCACTAAAAAAACACTACAGGCTTAATGTAAACAGAATGTGTTTACAATATCGGTAAATTTTCAATGGGTTTAATTACATGATTATTGATAATGTAACCATGTGATTGAACTTTAATTTAAATTAACCACACGTGGTCGCAAAATGAATGCCAACGCTCAAAGTGTATACACATTTTGACTCCTCCCTTTATTCATCAAAAATCAGGAAATTAACGAATTTTAATGAAAATTGCAGTATTTTTCAAATAATGATCGCAGAATATAATGAACTAATTATTTTTACTTAACTCTTAGTGAAAATGTTTTGTTTAAACAAAAAATACCTTTACTAAAGTTATGGTTTTCAGTAGTAAATAAAAAAACGCAAGAATTTATTTTTGCTTTTTTTAAAGCATCGTAATTTGTAACAACAAAAAATAATTTTTACAGTAACATTACGAAAAAAGCCCCTAAAGTCCGTATTAATGTATTCGATATAACTCGAAGAAAAATGAATTCTAGCATACTATTCAGGAAATTAAAGATTCAATTAGATTCCTATTTCATTCACCTAAATTATTTAGGGTGAAATGAGTTTAGGAATTTATAGCCAAACCTAAATATTTTTTTTTGGTAAATATCCAGATACGCTACTACAGAACACCGACCACTCTAATTTGTTTTTGGGGATGGGGGGGGGGATGTGATGTTGGGGCGCGTGCGTGCCAACATCACAACCCCCCCCCCTCCGCTCGCGCCCCCAATGTACAAAGTAAAATCTTCGGAAAATGTTAAATGGTGTTCTAATTGGTAAATGTCGGTGCGTTACTTACGGAAAATTTGAAAATTCGATGTTCCAGGTAAAAAAAAACACAAAAAAACAGATAAATTACCCCCCCCCCACACCTACTCCAACTTGGTGTGCTTTCCTTTTCTTATTTTATTTCTTTTTCAGCTAATTTTAAATTTTCCGCCCAAAAAGCGCTATAATGTATTTTTCAAAATTAGAAAATTCTATGTCCTGGAAAAAAAAAATCCCCTCCTCCCAACGTAGTTTGCTTGGTGAAGCCGTCGTTTATGCTACAGCGTGCATGCGCGTAGCATAAACGGAAGCTGCAAAATGGTGGAAAGAAGTTCGTGGGTTCAGGGGTAAATACCATGCAAACGGTAAATTTGCCCCAGTTTGACTATCAGATTCATTGTCAGCGACCTCAATTATCTATAAAAAAACAAATTAGAGTGGTCGGTGTTCTGTAGTAGCGTATCTGGATATTTACCTTTTTTTTTTCTTGCTTAAAAAAAATAGCATTAATACAGTAAGTTAGGTAAACTGACTTTTTCGTTTAAAAATGGAATTATTTCCCTTTCGTTATTACCTTTTTTTTTAATAAATATTTTGTGTTTTATATACATAAAGTACAATTGTTGAATGTTACTGTTTTGATTATATTCGTTTGGGGGGGGGGCACAATTAAAAAATTAAGAAAGATTAAAATGAAGCGAAATTTAAGTTTCCGTTCTATTTTTACAACAACCGTAAAACAGTGCATACTCAGCAAGTTTTATCGTAATTTATAAGCATATTGAAACACTAAATCAATATTTTATTTATTTTTTTGCATAATTAATGATGGAAGTATTTTTCTGTTTATTTTTTAACATCTGTTAAAAAAAATAAATAATTTGTACATTCTCTTGAAAAAAAGAATCAAACTTTTCTCTACTTTCACATGTGTTCCATTTTAACAAACTGAGCCACAGCAACGCGTGGCCGGGTACAGCTAGTATATATATATATTTATTTATTATTGGTCTTCTGTGAAGGTAAACTAGGCCAGTTTCTGTAGACGGTGATCAATAGTTTTCCGAATTTTCAATGTTACCTTCAAGGAATGACGTCACAGCTGTAGTTGTCAGTAGAAAGAAGCCTGATTATGCTGCTTTTAAATGTGCTCTGGAGTTTTCTAGAGATTACCAAACCTTCACTTTTTGGTGGCGCTGGAGGGAGTGATGTCCATTTTGGGGTCACAATGCAATCTCCCACAATGTCATATTCCAAAAATATGGAATACTTGTGGAATCATATTCCGGAAATTACATCTTACTATTATGTTGTCGGTAGTGGTGGGGGAGAACTACATTAATATTGAAAATTGTGGAAAGTAAAAGTTGCCTAATCATCCGTATCAATACATTTATTTAATTATTTAGAAAACCTGCTGAGTTATGGTCAAGAAATTATATCATTTCACTTAAAATGATGGTGTCAGTAGTCGGGAGGGAAAGAACATAGTAATGTGGAATTTTGTAGTGAAGCAAGGGTTGCCTAATCATTAAACTTTTCAACATATTTGTGTATTTGTTTGTAAAACCTGCTGAGTAATCTTCTGAAAATGATGTCTTTTTGACAAAAAATGTTGGTGTCGGTAGTGGGGAAAGAAAATGAAACGCACTAATGTGGAATTTGATAATGAAGCAAGGGTTGTCTAATCACAACTGTGTCAATGTATTTATGCATTAATTTGAAAATACTGCTGAGACATCTCCCACAAATGACAATTTTTCTTACAATTATAGTGCCGACGGTGAGGAAGGAAAGAAACCCCATAATGTTGAAATTTATGGTGAAGCAAAGGTTACCAAATCATTAACCAAGACAATATATTTATGCATTAATTTTTAAATCCTAATAATCAATCTAAAAATGATTTTAATTTTCTTAAAATTATGGTAGTCTTGGTGGGAAGAGACATTATTTCATATATATTGTACAATACCTGTCGTTCAATTGTTTTCTATATGCATTTAAATTATCCGTTCGAGGGTAGGTAAAATTATTTCATACGCATGCTGTAAATTACCTATCTAGGGAAGGTACAATTATTTCATACATGTGTAATACCCGTACTAGGGTAGGTAAAATATTCTTTTGCTCGAAATAGCAAATGATAAACATTAAAAATTCCTCTATCCTAAGAATAATAAATATCTTCAAAATCAACTGCAATTTTCTCATTGTTTATACGGTGTTGAGCAACGCCGGGGAGCCCTATTAGTATATATATAAAAAATAAAGTGGTGCTTATGCACTTAAGTTACCGTGCTAGTTTTTAAATAGTATTTTCAAGTTTTATATCTTTGTTTATTAAATGGTTAGGTGAAAATACAGAATAGTTACAAAACATCCGCGAACATGGTAACATAAATGCATAAGTATGAATAAAGCGATTTTTAATATCGTAAGCGGCACTTGAATGAATGGTTTATTTTATTCTCGGGCATCGTAATCACGTGATTATATTTTTGCAGGCGAAAAATTGGGAGACAAAAATCAAGGAGAACCATTTATATATATATATACATATATATATATATATATATTTATGAGAGAGAGATAGATAGATAGATAGGTTAAAAAATGTTATTCCATTATCTTTTCGCATTTCATAAGCATGAGAAATGAAATTTTAGTTGTAGAAAGTAACAGAAAAAAATCCTCAAGAAAATAAATTATAAGATTATAAGATTAAAACAGAGTGTACATGTGTGTACAATACATTTCAAACTCAAACATTGCATAGAATATTTCTTGATTTTCAAATCATCAGATGTTGAAGTATAATCTTAGTAGATTCTTCAAGAAGGAATTCTATTTAATTTCAGAAATAACTAAAAAAAAAAAAATATATATTCAACCAGTGTATATTAATTTTCGGCGCTTCTACAGAATTGGGACGAGATTTTGTAGTTGATAAATGGAGCTTTCAGATAAAACAAACAATGGTCTCAATTGAGTTTTTTGTCAATTCTAATAAGTTACAATAGTAGCATCCAAGTTATGCAGTTGAAATTACATGAATATTACTGAATTATTAAATAAAACAACTTTAATCGTGTTAGGTTAAAAATGCCGCCATTTTGTTTAAATCAAAACGGAAAATTATCCCCCTTTTGAACTCTGTCTTAGGATTGTTTTCATCAAATTCTATTTTTATTTTCTTCTTTAAATAATTTTCTACCTTATCGTAATTTTTTATATAATCATCTTAAAAATACGAGAAATACGTAGATACTATTGTTTTCATGTGAAATTCGGTATTACGATTTCCGAAATTCCGTCCCAATAGTGTACAATCGCCCAATTTTCAGTTAATGTAAAACAAACTTTAGCCACCCTCATATTCGAAAGAAACGAGTAACTACTTTTTTGTAATAGAAGCGGCATCTAGACATTAAAATACTTGCTATAATCTTAACTAAGAACATGACAAAAACTCAAAGAAAAATCGGTATAAAATAGTTACTAAGTAAATAATATTCAGCAAAATTTAGTATTTTCCTTCTTTTAATTACATTTTATTAAAATAAACCTGTCTCCGTTAAAATATACCTTAAAAATGTCAATGGCGTTTAAATTATTTAAAAAGAAAAGTTTCTAAGTTACGATGGGTATAAAAACAAGATAAATCATACATTATGAATTTACTTGAATGTTATTTCTTTTAAAATTTTCATCGACAAAGTGTTATCTTTTAAAAAGCAAAATAACATTTTTATTTGCTTCGCTGAAATTAATTTTTCTTTTAACATTTGTATATGTAATGACCACATTTTTGTCATTCATGTTGAAAATTTCGGTGATTTTCATATTACATCGACACGAATAAAATAAAATAATTGGCAAGAACTCAAAACACTACTAGTATTATTATTTGAAAAATAAAAACAAAAAACAAAAACAACGAATAAAAAATAGATTCAACGCATAGACATAAGTAACTAAGTAAAAATAAAGTACTTAAATACTACTATTAAAATATATTTACTATATTTTAAACAATTTACATAAGATATTGTTATATAATAAGCCATAATCGCCACGTCGCCGGCGTCATAAGCAGGAGAAGATGGATGCATGTGTAACAATGCACTAAAAACTAGAACATGTTGTTCTGGATTTTAAAGGCAGACTGCAACAAAATTTACCCTGGAGGGTAGGGCTGTTAAAAGTGCAACTCAAAAGGCAGTATATATTTATGTATATTATACATACACACACACGATTACCCTTCCCACGCCTTAGTTTCACATTTACCTTCCCCTCCCCAGCAGTCAATCGCAATAAATGCGTGTGTACACACACACAACTGTTTGAGTGCAAGCACGGACGTATGTAGGCGCGAGTGCACGTGGAGGATTTGCGTGTAGAGAAAGAGTAGATAAACAGAGAAGTCAAAAGCAGCAGCAGTTGCACTAAATCAGCCACAGGAAGTGAATAGCAAGCTGTTTTCTGATTGGTCGATTATCATTTCAGACAGACAGACAGGCATGCTGGGAAGGCCTTGTTTACACAAAGAACGGTCATGCTAAGACAAGAGTTACATCTACAAGTAAAACGGTGTGTGTGTGTGTGTGTGTGTGTGTGTGTGTGTAACTGACTGCACGCCAACGCCACTCTTGCCACTCCCTTTCAGCTCAAGGCCACCAAGTTGAGGAGGGGTGTCAGGCTACTCATATCTACGTTCACCTAGATAAAATTCAAGGAAACCGCTTTTTTTTTCTTTTTTACACTAACTTTAACTCACTCTACTATGGTGGAGACAACGAAACTAATAATAAAATATTGGGGTTTGTTTATCTCCCTCTCCATCAAATTTATTTTAAACTAGTGAGAGAAAGGATTTTTACCCCCTTCCCTTATAACGGCTTTAATATAGAGAGAACGGTGGCTCTTTGTTCCATGTGGAGATTTTCAAAAATAGGTTTCCTAGACATGTGGCTACTTTGAGGAATACTATTTTTTAGCCTTTTGGCCAAAATCAAAGTGTAGTATCTGTTCTTCAAATGCTGCACTTCAATTTCTTGTTCTCTTTCCGTGGAGAAACAGTCCTTTACGACTGAGACTTTTTATTTTTTTTTATTTTTGTACCTTTTCTCCACATTAAAAAACGACCCTGGTGTCTAACTCTGTCTCATAGGGAGGCATTGTAAATAGGTACTTTGAGGAATACTATTTATGTCCAGTTTTATGAGCACAAAGGAACCATAATACTTGACTTATATTATATAAAAATTTCTTATGAATTAATATTTTAAAGACTTGAAAATTGCATTAGAATTTCCAACGGTGACGATAAAGTTTCGAATACACTATATATATATATATATATATATATATATATATATATATATATATATATATATATATATATATATATATATATATATGAGAGAGAGAGAGGCGCCCGCTCATTAAAGTGTTTTGAAGTTTTAAAATTTTAAATGGGGGGAAAAATATCGAGGATAATTTTACAATGGTTTATTTATACAGTGAAGTAATACTTCATAAAATTGGCAACATGGTAATTTCATACTGAATTTAATAACATTTTCGTAAAACTGTCAGAACTCTGAACAATGGAACTGCTCTTTACTTTATAAAGTACAAGTCATTTTTTTTTTCTTTTTGTTCCAACAAAGGCAATGTGCCAAGTCGTGGCTTTATTATTGAGCAGTAACAATTATTTGAGTTAGAAGAAAAATAGACACTTGTGCAAGTTGTGCACTACTACGAAGGAACCACGTTTTTTTCAGTGCACTGTGCAGTGCACAGCACAGCAGGGGGCAAGCAACTTCCATTTATTACAAACAATAGTTTTGACTGTTACAAAAAATGAACATTTTGGAAATCTCAAAATTCACACATTTTAATAATATTTATTGCCATATGTTTTGACAACTTTAATTCATTATAAACAAAATTAATTAATTTGCATTTTAGTTAGAAAAATTTCAAAATTTTGAGTTTGTTACGGAAAATATACTAAAAAAACTATTTTGTGTTAATTTTGTGTGACTATAATTTTAAATTTATTTTAATTCAATAAATGTGCCCCCCCCCCCAAAAAAAAACACGCACTCGCAAATTTCATTTTTCTGCCCCTGCTGTGAACTCTCGAAATCGTCAAATTGAAAACCAAAAAGTGGTTCCCTCGTAGTAGCGCACGCACGAGTGCTGAAAAATGAGCTAAAAAGAGGGAGAAAATAATGTCACCTGTAGACTAACAATTGAAATATTATTTTGGGGTGATTAAGTTTTATTGCTTATATTGTAGCTATCTCAACGAAAATCCCTAAAAGCTTTTTTATGTCAAGTTTTTGAGATAAATTTGCAAACACGACCATCAGGACTGGTGGGTATGGAAGAAGATACCGTTCTTTGGGTTTAAAACGTCATTTCAGTTGGAATAATCTAAAATAGGCGTAAAAATCAGTTTCGAAGGACCATAAATTGATGAGCTGAACGTTTTTAAAATAAGTAATGGATTGTTAGAAAATGACAGGGAAAAAAAGCTTAAAACCTTTAAAGTGTCGATTAGAAAGCTAAGTTTAAAAGACAGTTGCGAAGTATTATGGTTTGTGTGCTTTGAACTTCAAAGGCGAACACGATCTTTGACAAGGGGGAGGGGCTCAATGATAGACACGAGATACGTTACCGTACGGGGGTCATTTAGAACTTTTTTCTAAATAAAAATGAAGTTATCAATCATCTATGTTAAAATAAAAATCACTCACAGGCACGTTTGTCTTATATTTCTTTGGATATCATTTTGGAAGAGTTCAGTTCGAGACAAGTGGAGACAATTACAAAAATTTCTCTGGAAATTAACATAATCTTTCATAAATGAATTTCGAAATATTCATTTAAAAAAATAATTTAATAATAAATGTTCCGTTAATTAATGCGGAGCTTATTTAGAATTACACTTAGTTAAACAAAAAAAAAAAAAAACAAAAAAAAAACCAGAAAAATCGGTGCTGAATTTCAAGTAAAACATTGTATTTGTGTACTTTTCATACTCTTCCCAAAGGGAGTGCAACCTTGAAGTTGGTTGGGAAGCTTGCGTGCCTTAATGACTCCAAGAGCTAAGCCGGTGGGAGATTCATCTCCTGGCAGGGCCATCCATGCTGGACAGGTCGATGGGTAGAGAGGCCAGACTAAGAGCACTCCACCTACCTTCTGGGGAATGTTGGGCATGGGGCCAGCACCCTCACCCCGGAAAAAAGAACTTGCTACAAAAGCATCCACAACAAAAACCCAAGAAACTTTGGTTCTGGGAGAGGAAGGTTCTGCACCTGCAGAAAGAATGACGTGCTGTGCTCAAAGCCGAAAGGACGCTTCAGTGCCAAAAACCCTCTTATCGACCAGGAAAACCACCACCATTGCTACATGGAACGTCAAAACCATGTATTAAGCAGGGAAGGCAGTATAAGTGTCAGCAGAGATGCGCCGATACAACATTGCCCTGCTGGGATTGAGTGAGACGAAGTGGCTGCAAGCTGGACAAACAAGGCTGGCTACCAGTGAACTCTTGCTGTACTCAGGCTATGAAGAAGAAAATGCAGCGCACACGGAAGGCATAGCAATCATGCTTTCAAGAACAGCACAGAAAGCTTTGACGGGGTGGGAAGCACACGGATCAAGGATAATAACAGCATCCTTCATGAACGTGAAGAAGAACATCAAGATGAATGTGATCCAATGCTAAGCACCCACCAATGATCATGCTGACAAAGACAAAGACTATTTCTACAACAGACTACAGACAATCTTAGGCAAGTTTAAAGACAAAGATGTCAACATCCTGATGGGAGATTTCAATGCAAAGGTGGGATCAGACAATAGAGGCTACGAGGAAGTGATGAGATAACATGCTCTCGGAGAAATGAACGAAAATAGAGAAAAATTTGTTGACCTCTGTGGACTGAATGACCTTGTCATCGAAGGCAGCATCTTTGCACACAAGAGGATACACAAGGCCACCTAGATATCGCCTGACCATGTAACAGAGAACCAGATAGACCACCTCTGTATCAGCAAGAAGTTTAGGTTGTCAGGTTGTACACGGGGGGACAGTTAACACGACGTTTCAACATAATGACTGGCGTACGACAGGGATGCCTTCTATCACCATTCTTGTTTCTACTAGCTATTGACTGGGTGATAAGGCGGACAACGGATGGACAGAGGGGTGGCATTCAGTGAACCCTCTGAACTCAGCTGGATGACCTTGACTTCGCTGATGATCTCGCTCTGCTCTCCCACAAGCAACAACAAATGCAGAGCAAGACCTCTAGACTGGCCATCCACGCTTCTCAAGTTGGCTTCCACATACACCCTAACAAGACCAAGATCCTGAAAATCAATGCATTCAGCAAAGGCAGTGGAGTTGGGCAACAAAATCTTGGAAAAGGTTGAGACCTTCACATACCTTGGGAGTGTGATAAACCAGCAGGGAGGAACAGATACAGATGTTAAGACCCGTATCGGAAAAGCAAGAGTATCTTTCATAGCCCTCAAGAACATCTGGCAATCCAACCTCATCACTTCTTGCACAAAAATCTGA
This sequence comes from Euprymna scolopes, assembly GCF_053919585.1. NCBI lineage: Eukaryota > Metazoa > Mollusca > Cephalopoda > Sepiida > Sepiolidae > Euprymna > Euprymna scolopes. The sequence goes on from NC_136483.1 coordinate 79,191,200, forward strand.
CTGTTCAATTCCAACATCAAATCAGTACTACTGCATGGAGTAGAAACGTGGAGAACAACAAAGACCACCATCAGAAGAGTGCAGGCTTTCATAAACTCATGCCTTTGAAGAATGCTAAGGATCCACTGGCCAACTACCATCAGTAATGCAGATCTCTGGGAGAGAACGAACCAAGTACCAGTAGAAGAAGAGATCAGAAGAAGGAGATGGCGATGGATTGGACACACCCTGAGGAAACACCAAACGAATATCACATGCCAGGCCCTGACCTGGAACCCTCAGGGAAAGAGGAAAAGAGGCCGGCCAAAAAACACCTGGAGAAGAAACCTGGAGGCAGACGCTAAGCTGACCGGCTACTCCTGAAGGGAGTTGGAGCAAATCGCCCAGGACCGTGGATGTTGGCGGACAGTTGTGGATGGCCTATGCCCCACCAGGGGCTCAAGGCTTAAGTAAGTAGTAAGTAACTTTTCATACTGCAAATAGTAACATATCCAAAAATTACGGAAAATGATTAAACAGAAAAAATTAATTATGAAAAACAGTTTTTGATAAAGTTTTATGGGGAATAAAATAATATTTTAATATTTTGAATTACGTTCGTATTGTGACGTAAGCAACATAAAACTATTTCTTCTATTAACTACTCTTTATAATGTACGTACTCATCACGGAACGAAGGTGTCACATTAGCAGTGTCAGAAACTGATCTCAAGAATGCATGAAAAAAATTTGAATAATTCAACCTCTTATCTTTACAAGCTTATAACTACTTGAAAAATGTAATTCAAACCTTAATTTTTTTTTAATTAAAGGAGCAAAGACCAAAATTTAAAAAAATATCAGGTTTAATAGTAAATTATGCAATATTTGTTTTTTTTAAATCGTTTTTTTTTTAAAAAAAGATTTGAAGAAAATCAACGAAATTTTACTTACTTCGGTTATAAAAAAAAAAAAAAAAAAAAAAAAAAATCGATATAAATTAAAAAAAAAATCACTTACGTATAAAAAATACTATTGAATGTTTAGTTCCATTCTTCATTGTTCAGAATTTATCCATATTTATATTTTAAATTCCATTTATTTTTTAAATAAAAGAATTTTTTTAAACGACTGCTTCAAAAAAGTGCGATTACGCAAGCATTTTTACATCTTTATCCAAAAACCGGAAGTAGCCGTTTGTCCTTGTTTAGAACTACGGATGGACAGAAGGCAGTAAAAACCACACGTTCGCGTTAGCCATCTAACCTTGTGCCTGAAGAAATATGTGTTCCCATAGTTTAAAAATAGTCAAATTTTACTCATAAGTTTTTGCCTTAAAAAAAAAAAACAAAGAAAACACAAGGAATTTTTTTCTTCTTTTCTCAAAGAAATACATAAATTTTTAATTTATTATATTTTCATTCTTCTTTATCGAGTGAAATTTTTTTTTAAATATCTAAAAAAAGAAAACTGGAATGAAATAGAAAAAAAATGTCCTCAGCATCCAATATTGACTGGAAAATTCTAAACATAAAATAAGCTTCCACTTAAAAAAAAAAAAATAATCAATGTGGTTTAAAAAAAAAAAAAAAAAAGGTAAATTTAAAAAAAAAACACTTCTTTTTTGTTTTAAATTTGAATATTTTATTTATTGATCTTTTATCTTCAATTTGTGATATATAAAACTTTGGTACGTAAATTAATTATTTAAATTTTAATAAACTTTTCAAAATGGGGGAGGAGGGTGAATTTAACAAAAAACGTTTGTCTAAAATATTATATTTGGTTTATTGGAAAGAGCATAAAATTTCACATTGACCCTGAAAATATCGTAAAAATTGAACCAATAGAAAAATTTTGATAGATTTTTAAAGTTTAAAAATTGAAAAATATTTAACTCGTAAAATTCAATTGATTTCATTACGTAAAAAAAAAAATGGCTGCCTGAACGCACATAGGCACTTTGTAAACACTGTTTTTTAAAAAATAAAAAATAATATTTCTATTATTTTTTTAAACAACTTTAATAGTTTATTTTGGAAGTATATTCCATAAAGAAAAACAATCCACTTTAAAAAGAAAAATTACAAGTTTTTTATATTTTATTTGCAGTTTTGTGTTAAGGGTGTCAAAAATTCCGATACACCTAGTGTTATATTCCCAAAAATCACGCAAAATGATAAAATAACGTTTTTTTTTTGTTTTTTTTTAAAGAAAAAGTTTTACGATTTTAACGATTCTAATTATTAGGTACGGACAAAATGAATGCCGATGCTCAAAATGTATAAACATTTTCACCCATCCCTTTACTTAAAAATTCACTAAAAATCAGGAAATTAACCAATTTTAATGAAATTTTCAGTATTTATCAAATAATGATCGCAGAATATAATGAACTAATTATTTTTATTTAAATCTTAGTGAAAATGTATTATTTTGTTTAAACAAAAAATACCTTTACTAAAGTTATGGTTTTCAGTAGTAAATAAAAAATGCAAGAATTTATTTGTGCTTTTTTTTATGTAAATAAAGCATCGTAATTTGTAACAATAAAATAAAAATAAAATAACTTTTACAGGAACATTATGAAAAAAGTCCCTGAAGTCTGTATTAATGAATTCGATATAACTCTAAGAAAAATGAATTTCTCAAACTACCAATATTATCATTGAATTAAGTATTGTTTATTTAATAGTTTCACACAAAAAAAATTATAATTGCAAAAATTATTTCTACTTTTTTTTTTCACTTACATTTTTAACGTAATCTTTACATGTAAAATTCTAATATTTCCATTGCACGCAAGAACGTATAATTATCAACGTAAAATAATGTTCATATAATCTTGGAAAATAAAGTAAAAAAAAATTAAATTGAAAAACAGCAACATAGAAAAATAATTTAATTAAAAAATGGCAAAAATTATACGAACGTTCCATGTCGGTAAGTATGGATGACAGAGTTGAAAAGAAAATCAGTCTGTTTTGCCCACCCTCCTCCTCTCTTCAACTACTCGCCTGTTTGTGTTTATCAACTTTAAATTTCACAAACATTATGATAAATTTTAACGTAAGTCTATTTTTTTAGTGTGTAATTTTTTCAATAATTATAAATTGTTTTCTTAACCAATTCAGTATTAATATTAATAATGGTGCTTGGTGCTAGATTTTTTTTTTTTTCAAAGAATAAATTGTCAGTAGTATAATTAATGAATTTAATTAACTTTTATGCATTTTTAAATGAAGGAAGGAGGATCTATGACTCAAAAAAAAAAAAAAAAAAAAAAAAAAAAAAAAAATCGCTCGGTATGCCGGAATAATGTTAAATAAAGGCATAAATTATGTCTAATTTGTCCTTCCATACATATTTGAATTTTGCAACCAGAGTTTTTTTTTTTGGATACGATAAACAAGTCTCGTTCCTACCAGTGATATATTTTTGGATAATTATTACTTTTTTTTAGCAAAAGTTAAGTACATTTATTGTATTAATTCATTATCTTAAGACTTTAACTTAATACTTAACTTGGAAATAATTCCAGAAAACTTATATTTTTCTTGCCAGAAAAATGTAAATGCAATTTTTTGTCATAATGAATTTTTACATGAAATGTAGGGTTTTTCAGATTTGAGATAAAATTATTCCATGTATTTTTTATTTCACACACTTTTTTTTCTTTGAGAAATTAACTTTAAACTATAATCTTTCAAATACAATAAAAAAGTACTCGAAAATTTAAAAAGTTATGATTAACCGGCGTTAAAAACCATACCCCTTACCGAAGCAGCTATTAAATTGCCCGTACCTACTAATTATAGTTTTAATTATTTTGAATAAAACAATAAATATTTTCATTATTTTATCATGTCAGCAAATGTGTTTACTTTGTACATCTCATTCCACTTTTTAGCTAAATTATGCTGCCATTTTTGAAATCTGTCAATTATACTAGTTTACTTGTTTAAAAGGTGTTCTTCGGATTTTACATGTAAATATATTTCAAATAGTCCCTGACGCAAATCTCAATATTTACCCTGAAGTGTAGTATTTATTCTGATGCTATACTTTATCTTTTCTGGCCTCGGTCAATCAAGAGAAAATCCTTCTAAACTGAAGTAATTTTGCTCCTTTTTTTCTATAAGTAGAATTTTCACATTAAAAAAAAAAAACAAAAAAAAAAACAAAAAAAAAACCCTTCTAACTCTGTCCTAGTAAGGGTGCAAATAAGAAGAACAGAGTAAATGGCAGAGTACAGAATAGTTAACAGCTGAGAAAGTTTGAAGGGCACAACTGAGTGGACAACAACTAGGTACTTACAAAATGAATGGTCGATCTCCAAAATGTATAAACATTTTAACCCCATCCCTTCGCTTCCAAAATTCAGGAAAACAATTTTAATGAAATTTTATGTATTTATTAATTAATCACAGACCCACTATTTTTAGTAAAAATGTATTTGAGTCAATAAAAAACACTTTTACTAGAGTTAGTTTTAAGTACTAAAATATTTCATTGTTAATAATAATAATAATAATAAAAATAAAATGCATTAATTTTATTGCTTTTATGAAGATCAAGCATCATAGATGTTAACGATTAAGATTTTTTTAAAATATTTCAGAGACATTATGAAAAGAATCCCTAAAGTCTGTGTTAATGAAATCAATATAACTTGAAGAAAAATTAATTTCCCAAACTAGCGATGTTATTATTGAATTAAGCATTGTTTATTCAATATTTTTAACGAAAAATAATCATCGCAAAAAATAATTACAAAAAATATTTCACGCTATTTTAACAATTCTCGTGAAAATGTAAAATGTAAGATATTTTCCTTGTATGTATGAACATGTAAACATACGTAAGAAATTTTTTTATAATCTTGAAAAAAAAAAAAAAGGAAAACTAAGTCACTAAGAAAATAATAATAAAAAAAGGGATAATTTCTACTAACGATTAATTTGAAGTACAGATGGGCAACATTATATATATATAATTTACATCCCACATTTCATTTTATTATTAAAAATAATTGTTTTAGCTTATTTATTCAATGAATAAAATGTCAGTGGGCCAGTGAATTTGATCGACTTTTTTCACTTTTATTTAAAAAGGATTAATTTAATTTATCGTTGCAACATGTTTAAAAATAAATTGAGTCTAAATTCTAAGGAAAACAATTCATAAACAGACTTCATCAATACTTTAAGAATATTACTAAATTTGAGAAATTTAAACAATACTATTGGCTACTGTTGAAAATGTCCCTAAACTTAAAACTAATATAAAGTTAAAAATCAATCTTTATAGATAAAAATAAAATTTTAATGACATACATTGAAAAATATTCTAATGAAATAAGTACTTCCTTTTTATTACACTAAAATATTTAAATTGATGAATTATAATCTTCTAAAAGTAAGAAATTAAAATATAATAATGTTTACATTTCTCTATTAATTTAAAAATAAAATTAACTTTTTGGGCTTTCATTGAAATTCTGCATGTCGTTCATCTTTTATTTTGATGGAGCGAAGGCCGGTTTTTGTTACTCTTGCTTTTTTAACATATTACTCAAGCTTTTTATTTATTTATTTTTTTTTTTTTAAGTAAAAATAGGGTATTTTTTAATCCAGTATCTTAAAACTTTATTAAGTTCTTTGAAATAGTTTCAGAAAAAATAATATTTATCTTTCAAGGGATTTTTACAATCAATTTATTTAACTTTGAAACTTAGCTGAATTTTCGAGTTTTCATAGCCACCGTGAAAACATTTTTCACATGTAAAACGACATTTTTTTCCTTTTAAATATTAACTTTAGGCTTTCTTTTAAACACAATCAAAAAATAATCAGAAACTTATAAAAAAGTTATGATAAGCACGAGTCCTATTAGTTTTCATCATCAAATTGCATGTACTTAACAGTAACATGTCAAAGCTGTCCAAAGTGACCAAAGAACGCAAACATCAACTGTCCAAAGTGACAAAAAAACGCAAACATCAACAAGCAAGGACATTTTGGAATACACAAGGTATTTTGTTCATCGATCACTTTGTAAAAAAAAAAAAACATCAATAGCAAATATTATATTGCATTATTGTCATGTTTGAAAGAATCATAACAAAAAAAAAAAAAAAAAAAAAAACAGTCACGAGCAAAGGAAAAAAAGTGCCTTACTGGTAGAATACTTAACATAATTAAATCCTTCTTAGATAAGAGAAAAATCCAGGTTGTCCTCGACGGTCGTACGTCTAAACAATATAATATAAATGCGGGAGTGCCCCAGGGATCTATCCTTGGTCCTCTGCTGTTCCTGATATTCATAAATGACCTCCCCGACAAAATTGCCTCTGAGATGGGTATATATGCTGATGACACCACACTCTATAGCAGGCACGACAGGAAAACAAATGAACATATATCTAAAGTAATGGCAGAAACACTAGAGGATGACCTCAAATCAGTAGTGGAATGGGGACAAAAATGGATGGTAACGTTCAATGCCACCAAGACAAAACTGGTTTCATTCAATAATTACAAGAAACCTTCTCTACCACCTATAGCAATGGCCAACAACTCTTTAGCTGAGAGTACGTCTTTCAAGCTCCTTGGCCTAACGTTCACAGGAAACATGAGCTGGAACAATTACATCGAGGGCATTGCCAGGGCCGCTGCGAGGAAGGTGGGCTCTCTCTACCGTGCTAGAAAACTTCTAACACCCGAAAGTATCCTGTACCTCTATAAGGCCACTATTCGCCCATGTATGGAGTATTGCTGTCATATTTGGGCCGGTGCATCGGCTACTAGTCTCTCGCTCCTTGACAGGGTTCAAAAGAGAGTCGCAAATCTGATAGGCCCTAAACTGGCATCAAAACTTCAGCCTCTGTCCCATCGTCGAAACGTTGCATCCCTCTGCCTGTTCTACAAGTATTATAATGGTGAATGCTCTGAAGAACTGCAAGCACTTGTGCCCCCACGACGTGAACACCCTCGACAGACTCGACAAGCTACAAAATCCCACCCCCACACTGTAGAGATCCCTAGATGTAAAAGATCTTTCTACTCCAGTAGTTTCTTCTCCAGAACTGCTAGACTTTGGAATTCCATTCCAGGTCACTGCTTCCCCAACTGTACTGACATGCATAAGTTCAAGTGCAACGTGAACCAACATCTCGCTGCCCTAATCCCTACATAGTACCCCAGTAGATGTTTCCCCTGATAGTAGCCCCCTACATTAAAGTGGCAATGTGCCTTGTTTGGGGTGAAAATGTAATAAAAAAAAAAATAAATAAAAAAATGTCACAAATCGATTGTAACGATGACAAAACTACATTACTTCTGCACCCATCCTATTCTCCAAATCTGACTTCCAGCGACTATGAGCTGTTTGTAAAACTCAAAAGAATGCTCTAGAGAAAGAGATTTGGTTCCAATGAAAAAGTGATGTTGGAAACAGAGGTACATTTTGATGTGAAAGACAAATACTTTCACACAAAGTGCATCAAATTGTTACACATGTGTTGGAATCTGTGTATAACCCTAAAAGGAGACTGTTGATGTGTAAAGCGAAATTTTACCTAAAAGTTGTTGTATTGTTTAGGCCTGTGACTTATTAAGTAATATGTTAATGGAGATACTTGCCCCAAGTTTAAGAAAAGCAAAACTCGCTATGATTTAATTATAATCATAAATATCACATGCGCGTGCGCGCACATACACGCACACAGCAAAATGGGAAAGTTTCTGTAATACAGTTAAGTTCAACTGTTTTGAAATTGAGTTTTTCTTGACCAGGATATTGGCATTTATATTTATTATAATCCATTTCCTCTCCCTGACCTTGACTTTTACTTACAATTGTTTGTAGCAATAAGAGTAGCTATAATCATGACTATTCAATAAAACTTGGTGGGAAACGCTTACGATAAGATATCAAAATAAGTTTTTAAAAAATTAAATAAAAATCCTTACATTTGAAATTAATAATAGGATTAAATAATGTAACGTATGTTATATTCTGATAGTACTTACACAGCGTTGCCTAGAAATCTTAATCTTTTCTTTTTTATTGGAGTGTGTGTAAATTTAATTATTACAGTATCATTTTACTCATTGAACAAAATTGTTATAAAACCATAATGTCAAGGCTTTTTAGTAAAATTTAAAAGCCAATTTACATGACTTACTATATGACAGTTTAAGTACTCTCAAATTTCGAAGGGTCATAACAAAAAAAAAAAAAAACTATTTTATGCTATTTCAATTTTAACCACAATAAATAATCGATTTATAGTAAATAAAAATAATTTGTGAATCATGTAGAGGAGATAATATACGCATGACAAATGGTTGCATCAGTTTATCAATATGGATATTAAAACAATGGGTTAAAAAAAAATCCAGAATGAAATACAAATAGGAAAGAGTGGAGATTATTAGAATCTGGGGAGGCTTGTCACTCAGACTTCAGGGAACACCACCGATTATTATCAGTGAGCAATCACAGATGATAATCTGTGTGAAAACTAGTGAGTTGATAATAAAGAACTACTCAAATGTTCTAAAACTGACGGATAAGAAACTTTAAAATTGCATATAATACAATTTGGGATTTTACTAAATGAAACACACATTGTAATGACCTCCTTTAAATCTTGTGAAACAATGGATACTCCTTGTAAAGGTGTGATTGCATTTTTTGTTTAAATCCAGTAAGAAGTTCAGAACCACTGGAAAGAATTCTGTAATAAGCAGAGAAAAACAGGTGTTATTTCAAAATTTTCATTCTCATTGACGAGTCGCACAACTTGTCTATTTTATTGAATTTATAGATGGAGGGAGAATCTATGGATCCATACCTTTTCCAAAGGTATTAATGACAGTGATGCAATAACTTAAGCACACTCAACCATAGTCCGTACTTGTAATCAGTGTATTACACTACTTCCATAAGAATGAAAAATTAAAAAGATAAACATTTTAGATTTTGTTAAATAACACTTATGCGAATGAAAAAAGCCACTTGAAGATATACATTTTATATTATATCGGATGATGTAAAAGTCAGGAGCCATAGACAGGCTACTATGGATGTATTTTTATTTTTAACAATTTTAATCATATATCATTTTCAATTTTTAGCAACACAGCAACATATAGTTTCAAAAGGATTGGAGCTCCATCAAATTTTGTGAATGATGTGCAAAATATTTGGATTACATAGTTGCAAGGAAATGGATTGGATGCTAAAGACCATCTGAATTTTTTCCAATTGATTTCTTTGGACTTTTTCTTATTAAAGACATCTTAAATCAGTGGTTTATATTGGCAAACCTAAAATTTTATAAACCGTAGAAGATAGCATCAAAAGAAATGAAATTAAATTATAAAACAGAAGCATAATACTTGAAAATGTGTAAAGACCATGTGTCTCCCGAGTGAGAAAGTGTTTAGAAGGTGGATATCAATTCAAACATTTATTGTAAATCATATTTTAACACAACACATGCCGGCAGTATTTGTAAGAGGCAAAAGTACCCCTCACTCTCACCTGACTAACCTAACCTTTCAGCTGATACAAAAAGTTTTGTATGGGTTCAAGCCATATTTTTCCCAGACATTTTTCACCTTTGTAGGTAGGGAGTCTGAAATATTTCAGTGAACTCTTGTAGTAACGGTGCTCTGATCCTATGACCAACCTGATCACAAGGCAAGTTCATGTAATAAAGGAAGGCTTCTCGGAAGAAACACGGCTATTATTTACTTCCCTCTCACCACACTGTGACATGAGTACTGCTGTTTTTGTTTTTTGCATCAATAGTTGTAAAAGTTTATCACTTAAATTGGAAGGTAACGTTTTTTTTTGTTTTTTAATACATAAAAATTAACAAACGTAATAACACTTATCTAATTCATTCATCTGACTACAAAAAAAAAAAAAACACACATTTTCAAGAAAAAAAAGGATGAAACAAACATTTTTCTCATTAAATTACTATTGTGCTATTTAGAAATAATACATAAACATATGTAATATATAAATAAAATCTAATATATAAAGCAAAGATAGTTGATTCTCAAATTTAGGTTGCTATAGTATCGAATCTAAAAAATCGATATTTAGCCAGCAAGAATTTCTTAAGGGTTAATAAATGTAAGGTGGTAGTTTAGTAATTGTTAATGGTGTAGATGGTTAGAATATTATTTCAGAGAACTTGTTTACATTGGACTTGAAAACTACTGTATTGTAATTGACTGGGAAGCAGGCCAATGGAACAGTGTTTCACATGCAGGCAGTTATAGGGAACAAGCTTTGTCCATGGAATCTGCGTTTAGATTTAGGCAGAGATAGGGTGTGGTAAAAAAATTGTTGATCGTGGCTGTAGCTAGTCAAGTAGTTTTTAGTGAAATTTTGGCAAGGGGGAACCATAGATTGGACCTCTGACAAGCAATTGCCATGGAAATAATGAGACAGGCTTGCAACGTCTCTTCTGTGGGAAGAGAAAAGGGTATCACTGACTAGGTTTCAAAGCCGGTTTTGAATTCTATGAAGGAAAGATAGTGTGCATCAAGTAACTTCTGCCCAGATGTGGCAACAGTATTTCATCTTAGAATGTATTTGGCTCTTATACAGATAGAGAATTGCACTGGCATTGAGATACCTACTGGAACAGTACAATGATCCAACCATTTTTCCAGCAATCTTGGCAATTTTTAGTAAAGGTGTTTTTAGTTTACACAAAATAGATTTCCAGTAAGATTTAAAAAATAATGGGTTCATTATATTCCATGATCAGTACCTAATAAATACTGAAAAAGTCATTAAAATTGGTTGATTTATTGAAAAATATTGTTCGTTTTGATTTGCACAAAAAAAAAAAAAAAAAAAAAAAAAAAAAAATTGTGTTCGTTTCGATTAAAAATAATATATTGTTCATTTTGATTAAAAAAAAATATTCTTGTTAGTTTTAATTAATTAATTAATAAATATATATATATATATATATATATATATATATATATATATATATATATATATATTGTTGTTCGTTTTGATTTAAAATTTAAAAAAAATATTGTTCGTTTTGATTTAAAAAAAAAAAAAAAAAAAAAAAAAAAGGGGGTCAAAATGGTAAGGTAGACCAAATGAAACTTATCTTTACCAAGTTGAGTTTTAGAAGTATTTGGGTCTGGTTTGAACGAATATCACATTTAAAATTGTCGCCAGCGATTAATTTTTATAACATCAAGACCATCATCTTTTATGTTTTATCTGATACTGCAAAGTGGCCACCATTTTCGATGCATACTCCAAGCAATATAAACCCCTCCCTATGTTAAGAATGGCAACCAACGAAAATGATAAGGAATACATTGGGTAATGAAGGTCTTAATATCATATGAACTACTTGCTGACGACAATGTTAAATGTGATATTAATTCAAAACCGATTCGAACACCCCCAAAACTCAACTTTTTAATGGTACATCTTCATTTGGTTCACGAGACCACTTTGACCAAAACAATATTTATTGTTGTTCGTTTTAACTTACAAAATATTTATCGTTTAATTTTAAGTTGATTGTTTAATATAGGCAGCGCCAAAACTGGGGTGGGTGGGAAGGTAAGTACTTTTTGACGGACCGTCTTTTTAAAAACCTACCAAAAATCAGGTAATTATCCGATCAATACGAAATTTTCAGCGATTATTAAGAAGAATGAACTTTATAACAGTGTACTTATTTTTCATAAACAATATTTATATACATATTTTTTTTTGCTTACAACCCCCCCTTGTTTTGAGGAGGTACAAATATGCTTAAAATAATCATCTGAAACTGAACACAACATATTGTGTTGTTGTAAGGGACAGAATTATAGATTAAAAAAAAAAAAAAATTGTTTGCATACCTTATTTTGACGTCTGAATATCAGAACTTCGATTGTGTTTAATCATCCCGCTTTTGAGCTTTGAAGTGTGAAATTCGGTTAATATGTTAAATAAAATAATTCATTTAAGTTAAGCAAAAAAAAAAAAAAATGTTTAATATTTATACGAAAAAAGCCATTTTAAAATCTTTGATAAATAAATTAACAATTTTTTTTTTAGCGAGCCGAATAATGCATGACCATTATTAAACAGGGCATGCTTTGAAGAATCGATACAAAAAAAAAAATTCCATAAATATTGTGCCCTTTGTGTTAAAAATAGCATCATTTTTTCGATCCCGTTTGAAAACGTTTGCCGCCTTTTGACTACGGTGGACCAAACGCGCTGAAATAAATTTTTTTTATTCTGTCCCCCCCCCCATTTTGGGGAGCCTGGCCCCCACACACATACATATTACAAACCAAACTCATACAAATGGTCACCCATCTGGTACTGGCCAGCCTCAGCGTTAATAATACATTGGAATTTTCGTCACTGAAAAATAAGTTTTTTTTTTGTGTTTGGTCTTCCATAGTTTGCTTTTTATCAAATACAAACAAACATTGTCGATCTAGACTCTAGATCGACGCGAAGTAACTGGTTGCCTATATGAATAAGTGGAATTATTTGAAATCCAGGTACTTATATTATAATATTTTTGCATATTCTCATAGAAAATCATTCTAAATCTTAGTTAGACAACAAATAAATAAATAAATTATTTCAAAAACCTTTTTTTTTTTTTTTTTTTTCAAATATTTATGTACGTTTTTTGTGCAAGACAAAAAATGTCAATTGTTAACTTTTTGGGAAAATTTAACATTTAAAATTTAATTAAAAATAGAAAAAGTTTAACATTATTCTGTTTTCTATATGATAAAATTCAGAGTTTTATCTTTCTGGGGGAAAAAAGTTACTCAGAAATAATGGATTTTAATAAATGTAATTTCGTTTTAAAAATCAACAACTTGATTTTTCGGCCATTTTTGGCGGTGCCTAGTTTAATACTTGTTTATTGCCTAAATTCATATTTCCTGTTTTGCAAAGTTTGGTTGTCTTCAGCTTGAAACATTGGTAATTTTACATGCATAATTCTTTTCATTTATATTGAATTTTACTATAAATTGAATAGTGTTTCTTTTTTCTCCTTTTTAAATGTAACTTATAAGTAAATATTGAATCTTTAAAATCTATGAAAGAACAAAATGTTTAATTACTTTTAATGCATAAACACAACTTTTCCGTTTTGAAATTTTTTTTTTTTTTTAATATTGATTGAATTTCAGTAGAAATCATCATGTTCCTTATTTTTCGCTTTTTTGATGTAATTTAAGTTTTCTAATGCTTTTTGTAAAAAAATTTTGATTCGTTACAAACAGTCTGACTATTTGATAGACCTTGCTGGCTAGGACCTCAGCGATGATGTAATTTTTCAGCTCATGGGCCTTAATGATATATTACAATGGTTGTGATTTTACGCCTTTGGCAACCTTCGGATTTTTAAAAATCTGAAGAAGTTTGAACTTGCTTTGTTCATGACCAACAATCTAAGATGCTTTATAGAACTAAACTGTATGTTGGAAAGCATGATCCGTCTTTGTGACGGATCAAAAGCCTATAGTATTTTTAAAGACTGCAAATTATTAATTACTAGCGAGGGGTACCCGGCGTTGCCCGGGTGTTTTTCGGGGTATGTGAAAAAAACCCGAAAATGTGAAAAAAAAAAAAAAAAACGAAGCCTTTACGACGCGCAGTTGGAAAATAGTAAAGTGTTTAAAAAAAAAAAAAAAAAAAAAAAAACGAAGCCTTTACGACGCGCAGTTGGAAAATAGTAAAGTGTTTAAAAAAAAAAAAAAACAAAAAAAAAACAGGTGCGCGTTTTTGATTGACGTGACGGCGATAGGTATTCAACAGTTATGATTTTGTGCAGGACAGTTTTGAATAAATCGGTTTGTTTGTTTTTAAAAATCCGCTCCCTGTTTATTAGGAGGAGCAAAATGAAAGCTACAGTCTGATATGACGAAGTCGACATTGAACAAACGGTACTTAGCTCTCTTGAGACAACTGGCTTTCGGCCTGTGATTAGAGTCGAGTTTCGCTTTTTTTTATACTGAAAACCGAATGTAACGCGTGCCGATGCGGGAAATGTCGAATAATTAACGTTTGAAAGTCAATAAAATTAAATAGACAGGCGAGCTCCGTGGATAACTGTGAGATATTACAATTTATAGATGATATAAAAAGTTTTAAGAAGTTGTGAAGCGAGCGAGCGCTTCTCTGAAAGAAGCCTTTTGTGGACATCGAGGAAAAGCTTACATACATACACATACATTTTCGCTTTTATATATATAGATTATTAACAAATCTTTAAAAAATTTATTTTATTTAGTTCCTTTTGATTTCTACATATACATTCATTAATTTGTTTTATAAACATTATTAATAGAAATGTAATCATTATGGTTTTTTATTAATCTTATTACAAGCAGACATAGGTGATAGCTCTGGCTTTTGTTCGATTTTATAACTCTTGAAAATTACATGTGCTGTTTACATTTTTAAACTGCCAATTAAAAAAAGTCTTCAAAATATTGAAAGAAAAGCCGAAAGTCAGGAGTGGAGTTATAGTTAGATTCGCAATTTTTGTTTATTCATTATTCTACTTATCTGATTATTCTGAGTAAATTTCGTTTTAAATTGTGTGTATATAATTTTCTCATATATATAAATTAAACATGGAGTCTATTTTTCTTGTTTACGATAATTCTATGAACGAAATAAGGCCATTAAGAATAAGGTTATTATAATATAAATAAAGTAATATAAGTGATAATTCATCCAAGTTAATTGTACTGATAGTTTACCCCCCCCCCTTCCAAAAATAATGGTAACAAAATAACTATAGTAAAAGTAGTTTTTACAGTTGGGGAGTGTTATATTGATCTTAACGCATATCGTCCTAACAGGGAGGAAAAAAGACAACTTCTCACTACAAAATAAGTGCCACTCAATCTCTATAGTATACCTAATAACAATATCTATAAAAGAAAACCCTGAAGAGCAGAAAGTTTACATATGCAAATACCACAAACTTGTTTAAAAGTAAATTATATAATGACAAATATTGTTTTAACAATGAAAGACACAGAAATACTTTCGAAGCTTCCGCAAAAAAAAAATAAAACAAACAACAATGGAAAATCTTAAAAAGAAAAAAAAAAACAAAAAAACTTTAAATCTTTAAAATACACTTATTTATGTCTAAATGAAAAACTATAAATAAGATTTAGTGATAGAGGTAAATCAGAGAATACAATAAATTATAGACATAATAGAAAAATTACATGTGAATATAGTAGAAAGATTAACATCAAAGCCCATAGTTACACATTACATAAGATCAGCTCCAACTCTTAGTTAATGTTTTCATTTAAAACTTAGGTATGCATAAGTTCTAATTAAATACATAAATGAAAACTAATAGATACAGATAGAGTTGAACCTATCAAAACGAAGTAAAAATAAATACCATCAGATACAGTTATGGCCACAATAAATCAATGATATTAAAGTATTTTTAATGATTGACTAGTGTTGATAACCAATAATAATAAAAACACATACGAAAAATGAACACAGATTTCCTAAAAATCACTTAGTTCAGCACCACACTCATGTTTAAGCTCTAACGTCTTAAAATAGTTGATAAATAACCATTAGATCTGCTCAATCATCTCAACCATGAGATTTAACATATACCTCTATTGTAATAATACAATGAAATATATGTATACATTATTACAACACCCAAAAGTTCTGACTGCATATAAGTATATGTTTTGTCTACTTAGCTGTATGTAAATACAGAAGGTACACATGTATATGCATGCTTACTTCTATGTATTGTATATATTATGTAATCATATATCAAAATAATGAATTGTGACTTTAAAATATGTTCCGACTTTACAACTTTTATTTGCAAAGCATTTTTTCAAGAATTTGTTCCACAATTTAAATAACTTTATATTCAATTTTCACATTGGCATGATTCTTAATATTCTAATTTTATTAAGTTTATCATAAATCATAAACCAAAAAATAGGCTCCATGTTTTGATATATACATAAAAAAGAAATCTACCTAGAATAAAAAATAAATGGAACAACAACAACAACAACAACAACAACCATTTATCTAAAGTTACAGATGGTTACAGAAAGCAGTTCCATGGTTAAGCACAGACGTTCAGTTGTAAATTAATAAAAAAATATTTTTTAAAAAGTTTTCATGTCACTGGCAAGATTCTGATCACATGATGTCATCTGCTTATAATAGGTACAAGCAAAACCGACTGAAGAAAACGGCCCCCCATGCTTCTTAAAAGAGGCTTAACATAATTATTTTTTAAAGTTACATTTAAATTTTTATTGTGTTTGAAAGATTGAAAGATAACAGACTCAAATTAATTTCTATAAGAAAAAAAAAAACGTTTAAAAAAAAAAAAAAGTAAAAAAACAATAACACTTTATTCAAATTTCAAGTCCGTATGGATCAACTTTAAAAATCTCTGCAAAAATGATTATCAGTTTTTTTATACCATTTCAACAATAATTAGTAAATTAAACTTATAAGATACCAAATTAAAAAAATGTATATACTTTTTATAACAAAAAAATTCATAATAAACCAAAAACATGATTTACGGTATAAAAAAATATCTTACTGAACATGTAAACACAAAAAACGTTGATTTTCACTAAATTACGGATCATGATGAGTGTAATAATTTAATTTAATTTATTTTTGTTGCAATAAAAGTTTATTTAATTAAAGTATTTATGAATGAACACAAGTAAGGATTTCTTTATTTTTCTCTGAAAAAGTTCATATTTAACTTGGTATAAGTTTTTTATTCAATAATATTATAAAATTCTTGATGACGTTTGTTTTATAGACTTACAGTTTATTCATTGGAAAGTTAAAAACCATTATTTATTAATAATTAAATAGAATTCAAGTTTTAAAGAAAATGATTAATTAAAAATGAAAAATAACACACTCAAACCAAAAAAATACAAACTTCCATTTTATTTAACTTTTACAAATATCTGAACATAAATTTTAGAATTGATTTAATCAATCGCAAGCTTATCTGAAAATGACGGTGGGTTAAGAAATGAGATCAGATGGCCAAACTGCTTTTTCTATTTCAACACTGTGCATTCTTAGCTAATCAAATGAAACAGGACTTGAATTTTCCTTTTTTTTTTTTTTTAAATTAATTTTTTTGTGTTCCTGATATTCAATATTTACAATTTTTTTTTTTTTTTTGCAAGATTATAGAAAATTTTTTTATATCGATGTTTACACATTCATGCGTGCAAGGAAAATATTGAAATATTACATATAAAATCTACTCTACTAATGTTACCTTATTAAACATGAAGTATTTTTTTTGCAAATATTTTTTTGGTGAAAATATTGAATAAACAATGCTTAATCGATGATAATATCGTTACTTCGAGAAAATTTTTCTTTTGAGTAATAAGGATATTATTAACCCAGACTTTATAGGGGTTTTTCATAATGTTCCTGAAAAAATTAAATTATTTTTAAATTGTTACAATTTACGATGTGTAATTTTCATCAAAAAAGCAAAAATAATATTTTTTTTTTACTATTTCAAACTATAACTTTAGTAAAGATGTTTTTGTTTATATAAAATAGGTTTCTAGTAAGACTTAAAAAAATAATAACAGGTTCATTATATTCCGTGATCACCAATTATATAAAAGAGAGTTGTTAATTAATGAATACTGAAAATTTCATTAAAATTAGTCGATTTCCTAAATGTTGGTGAATTTTTAAGTGAAGAGAGGGATCGAAATATGGAAACATTTTGGGCATCCCCCATTCATTTTGCACGTACCTAGCTTATAAATATAATTTTCCAAGTTATTTCAACTGAATATTTGGCTTAAAAAAGCTTCAGCTGTCTTAGGTTTTAGCCAAAACATGTATGCACATATGTAACTAGAAATGTTTGTACAATGAAAATTTATACCAAATAAATATTGTAAAATGTTTTTGACTCCTAATGGGGGTAGTTATTGCAGCAGGAGAGAAATAAATATTGACTTTATAAACTGTTTTTGACTCCTAATGGGGGTTGTGACGAATGGATTCACCAATCATTTTTATAACCACTGACTGTGCTAAACAACCAATGAAAACCTTTCAAAATTATTATAAAAATTGTCGAATTTTGGATTCAATCAGTTCGCCGTTAACTACGCCACAGACCGCATTTGATTCTTGGCTGCCATCTTGGTTACTGTCAATTACTGATCTGAACTACGCTGTCATCTTTGTTCAACATAATGCCTCAAAACTTAAAAAATATACCGTTTTTTTTTTCACTAATTAAAGCTAACAAAACCCTCAAGGATAAGGGTTAATAGTAGGTACCGCAAAATGAATGCCGACGCTCAAAATGTATAAACATTTTGACCCCTCCATTTACTTAAAAATTCATAAAAAATCAGGAAATTAACCAATTTTAATAAAATAATCAAATAATGATCGCGGAATATAATGAACTAATTATTTTTATTTAAATCTTAGTGGAAATGTATTATTTTGTTTAAACAAAAAATACCTTTACTAAAGTTATGGTTTTCAGTAGTAAATAAAAAACGCAAGAATTTATTTTTGCTTTTTTATATAAATAAAGCATCGTAATTTGTAACAATAAAAATAAAATAAAATAATTTTTACGGAACATTACGAAAAAAGCCCCTAAAGTCCGTATTAATGAATTTGATATAGCTCAAAGAAAAATGAATTTCTCGAACTATCGATATTACCATTAAATTAAGCATTGTTAATTTGATATTTTCACAAAAAAAATTATAATAGCAAAAATATTTCTACTTTTTTTTTTAAATTACAGATTTTGCATGATTTTTATATGCAATATTTTAATAATTTCCTTGGTCGCAAGAATGTGAAACTTTCGGCGTCACATAATTTTTATATAATATTGGCCAATAATTAAAAAAAAAATTAATTTAAAAACAGGAACATAGAAAAATAATTAAATTAAAAAATGGTAAACTTTATGCAAACATTTACAATAGAAATGTATGGATGCCCGTCTGGAGGGGGAAAAAAAGAAAAAAAAAAAAAAAGAAAAAAAAAAAAAGAAAAAAGAAACCCAGCACCCCTCCTTTCTTTTAATTACATGAAGTAATTCTTAGCTTTTCGACCGTCTCAGATTTTGGGCCTCCGTATATTCCATATTTCCAAAAGTATGGTTTATTGTGGTTTTGTGAACGGCAAAAACACTCGGTTTTGGGTCTAATTCAGCTATTTTTTGTGCAAACAAGGTGTTTTTTTTTATTATTTAATTCAATATCTTAGGATTTTACTTTACTAATTATCTTTGAAATAGACCCAGAAAACTAATATTTATCTCTAAAAGGATTTTTTACAATGAATTTATTTAACTTCAAAAGTTAGCTGAATTGGTTAGCTCGCCGTGAAAACATTTTTCATAACTTATTTTTTTTCACGTGTACAAATATTTTTTTTCTTTGAAAAATTAAGTTTAATCCTTAATCTTTCAAATACAATCAAAAAGTATTCAGAAACCTACAAAAAAATTATGATAAATCGGCTTTCAAAACTAGCCCCCCCCCCCATCCTAATTCGTTTATTTTTGCCCATACTAAAAGGGGGGGACCTCCACTTTTGTTTAATATTTGAATGGGGTAGCCGTTAAACTTTATTTAAAAGAGCGTGGGGTGGGGGTAGTAGTAGAAGCCGGTCGTTTGTAGGAGAAGAAAGTGTAAAGTTCTTTTCTTCTACCTAAAATAAAGCCTACATAACTACAATAGAATCTGTCAGTTAATGAAATAAACAATGCAGTATGTAGTGAATAATAGACTTAGAACTAAATAGTATTCCCCACCTCTTTCCTTTTGCACAACTAAAAGGTGTTCATAAAATTAAAAAGGAAATAACATTTTTCTCCTTTTGGACCAGAAGAATTTTTAAAAAGAAAAACTTATTCAGTATCCATTAAGTGATATTTTAATAATTGTTGTAATTTGCTAAGTTACAGTGACCAAAGGTTTTTAGTGCCCAAATGTTTTAAATAGAACAGAAAGGATGGGGAAGGGTAAGAGAGAGAAAGAAGGTGAGGCAAAGAAAAAATGGAAGAGAGAGAGAGAGAGAGAGAGAGAGAGAGAGAGAGAGAGAGAGAGAGAGAGAAGCAATGAAAAAAATGAGAGAGAGGGACTAAAGCTAAAAAAGCAGCAGCTGTCTGTTTATTTTGTCCTTCTATTAAAAAAGAGAGGAAAAGACATTTGACAGAAGACAAAATAAAAACTACAAAGAGAGGGCGAAGTGAAGGGAGGAGGAGACAAGGGATTCACCTGAATTGTGGATTTGAACTATTATTTGCAAAGGCCTTTTTTAAGACAAAAAAAAAAAAAAAAAAAAAAAATGCAGAGTTATAAACAACAGAAAACAGTCCTCCAAACAGTGACTGACCAGGTGAAATCGAAGAGATGGGTGGGGGTTCAAGAGCTATGACCCCTGTGTGTGCGCGCACGCACGCGAGTTTGTACAGGGATTTATTTAGTGGGGCAAAAATAGGACATTAAAGGTGTATTACTATTAGAGAGAGGGAGGAGAGGTCTTAATCATTTAGGTTTTTAAGCTAGGTACTGCAAAATGAATGGCCGATCCAAAAATGTATAAACATTTTTACCCCTTCCTTCACTTAAAAATTCACCAAAATTCAGGAATTCAACCAATTTTAATAAAAATTTCAATATTTATTAATTAACAATCACAGAATATAATGAATCAAATTTTTTAAATCTAAGTGAAAAGGTATTAAAGTTATGGTTTTAAATATTATATAAAAAAAACAAAAAAACAACCCCCAAAACAAACCAAAAAAACAAAATAGAAATCGCATGAATTTATTTTTTGCTGTTTTTATGAAAATAAAGACTTATAGATGCTAACAATTACATAAAAAAATTGTTTCAATTATTATCAATATAACTCGAAGGAAAATTAATCTTGAACTAACGATATTATCATTGAACTAACATTGTTTATTCAATACTTTCAGCAAAAAATAATATAATTGCAAAAATATTTCACGTGATTTTAATGATAACAGATTTTGGGGGGAAATTTTTAAATATGATATTAAAAATATATTATTTTCCTTTGAACGCATGAACGTGTAAAAATCGCATTTTTTTTTTATAATCTTTTAAATAAATTTGAAAAATTGTGGGTCACTAAGAAATAATAATAATAATAATAATAATAATAATAATAATAATAATAATAATAATAATAATAATAATAGGGATAATTTCTACTCATGATTAATTCAAACAAGTATGAGTGAACAGAACAAAATAATAAAATGTAAGTTCAGAACTTTGATTAGTAAATCATTTTCTTTCAAATTTGAATTCTATTTAATCATAAATAAAAACAATCGTTTTAGCTTATTTTTTTTTTCATTAATAATAAAAGTTAATAAATCGAGTCATATAATAGCTAAAATTGACTTTTTTGAACAACATTTCACAAAAATTTTATTTAAAATTCTAAGGAAAAGCATTGGTAAACAGACAGCAATACTTTTAGAGTAATTACTCAATAAAAGGAACTTATACAAAGTTAAATATGAAACATTATTTAGAGAAAAATAAAATTCTTACTTGTGTACATTCAGAAATATTTTAAATAAGCATTTGCTTTTTTTTTTTATTACAACAAAATTAAATCAAATGAAATAACACTTCATGTGATTTATATTTTTGGAAAATCAGCAGGCATTTTGTACATTTTGTATACATGATTGCAGACGTTTCTTTTTTTTTTTTTCATAATCATGCAATTTTTAGTTAAAAAAAAAAAGTATGTACATTTTTTTATTCGGTATCTTATAAGTTTAATTTACTTTAATAATCATTGAAATAGTTAGAGAAATTTAATTATTTTTCCAGAGATTTTGAAAATGAATTTATTCGAACTTGAAATTCAAATGAATTTTTTTTTTGTAACATTGGTCATTGGAAATTTTTTTAAACATGTAAATAGGCATTCTTTTTTCCTTTTAGAGATTAACTTTGGTCTTTCTTCAAACATAATCAAAATTTAAACGTAAACTAAAAAATAATTATGAGAAGCTTCTTGAGAAGCATAGTTATGCTCTTTTTTTCCAGCTATTTTTCCCCATACTTACTTAAAGTCAACCTCGACTAGAAATCTCTAACCTAAGGATTGTTTAGAGCAAAACAAAAGTTTACTAAGATTTCAATCTGGACATCAAACAACTTAATAGTGGTATAAAAAGAAATGAATAATCCACCAACCCATGTTTCCTATTGTCACACAAAAACCATTTGGAGATTTTCAAAATCTAGCCCTAATGACCGGGGTATTTAAACTAGCGTTAATGTTACCATTTGAATGTATTTCCAAGTATTTCATTGTATGGATGGCTAGAAAATCAGGTAAAAAGTTGATCAACCATTTCCAATAACTATAAAGATAAGTCGGTTAGTATTGTCACTAGTTGGGGTTTGAGAGAAAAGTAATCAATAGTAGTTGTCATAAAAATAGCTTTAATATTTAATAGTATTTTTAATAAAAAGTTTTGAGCAAGTTGAAAATACATTTAATTAGAAATATTTAAAAACAGCAACAAACAAACAAAAAACCTCTTACTTTGTTATGTTACAACCAAACCTTGTGCCAGATTTTAAACTTAATCTACAGATTAAAAAACAACCATGGTCGTATTATGGCTGTCATGGAGGTTGAATGTTAACAGTGAAGTATGAGAAATGAGATAATAGATGAAATATTTGTGATTTGAAATAGTCTTTATAAAGGGAAAATTTTCATGAGCCAGAAAGAGAATGGCAGATACTTAGACAAGTAGTAATGTAGGTTCTAGATGGTGAAGGTGCAAGGCCAAGAAAAAGGCCTCTGACAGCTTAAATTCCGTCTCTTATTCGCTGCCAAGCTCAATGAGAACCATATATCGTGAATTAAAAAAAATAAATAAATAAATGCTATATTTTAGTACTTCAGTCTTCAAGAGTTGTATTAACGATGACATCTGGTGATGGAGAGCTTATCCTCCATCAACCATGAATTTTCAGACAAGCCTGAAAGCAAAACGAACAAAGACAAACATTCTTAAAAAACAATGCTGCCATGCAACAGTAGAAATTATGGAGAAGTGGCTTCCCCAGATCATGGCACAAGGTATCTCCTGGTATAATCAGATAATCTTTCTCTTATGACCACTCCTGACACCCAACAAGCATACCAAGTCGGTTTAGTAAAACAACCGTCTTATATGTAGAGTAAAAGCAACGGCTATCTGTAGTTACAGACCTCTTTTCCGAATATAAAAGGGGCTCACAGTGCTTTTACCCAGTTTTATAGTGTTAAATGAAATTAACTGCTTGCTTACAACTGTATGGTGAAGTAGCATAAATTGACTCTTAACATGGACTCTCAAGTGACTACAAAAGCATGCACAACTTACATTCTAGTGAATAGCAAATCGTTTGTACTTTAATATATTCTTTCAATTGCATTTCTTATCTCTTATTGCAGTTGTACTACAATATTTCAAAATGGTCGCCCAAATTACTAGTCCGACTAAACGTCATTTAGTGTTCTGACAAAATAATATGGTTTATATGTTTGACTTAATGATGAAAATGTGATAAGTGGGGAAGGACAGAGTTTTGCCTTCTCTTAGACTAGTTGTCCTATCAAGGCTTGGGAATAGTCTTTTCTACTATTATTCAGAATAAAATAATGCAATGTGTAAGATATAGGAAATATATAATTATAATTAGAACTTGTTTTCTGCATCACTATATAGAAGAGAAATATCTTGTGTGCAAAATTTACAGTCCAGTGAGGGAATATCATTATAAGGAAGCAACTTTCATAGACAAATTTGAAATATGCTTAATGTTTCAATGTTAAATCACAAGCTTAGACACATTATTTCAATGTTATACGTTTATGCTATAAGCGATCCCTCAACAGGATTAGCATTGAGAACAAAATGAAGTCTAATTAGTATTGGCGATTATTTACCGAGTATGAATAGCCTACTTGCCAACAGCAGCAGCCATAATTATTATTTATTGAAGCAGTGAGACTGAAGAATCAACAGGTAAAAATAGGAAACTGCACATTTATATATCCTACTAGCACGTCACTGGCGTTGCCCGGTCATAAAATAATTTTAAATATGATTTTTTTTAATTTATGCAGATTTTGTTTTTATTATTATAGAGCATCATTATATTGTACTCAATATATAGCAGTGGCTGCCCATGTGGCCTGGTCGTAATATCGATTATATTATACCCAATATATAGTAGTGATTTCAACAGTTGAAATAAAAATATGACTTGTGTGCTAGGAGTTAGAATCAAAACTAAAGCATCTAAAATCCCAGCGTTATTCATTACCATCTGAAACGCCAACAGATGGATATAAAATCTCTAAAAATTTAATAGCCATTAATGTATATTTGCACATGCATAGATTAGCATTTTAAGTTGACTTATGCCTACCAAGTTCCAATTTTATTAATTTGGACCCCTTAGCAGCTATTTTAACGGCTAAAAACCAAATCAAATTTGTTCCAGTTTTAAATTACCTATATATTAAGTTTCAAATCTGTAGAACAAAAATTAAGAGTAGTTTGGTAGAGAATGTTCCTCAAAGACAGACAAGGTCACTTTATATATATATATATATATATATATATATATATATATATATATATATGAGAGAGAGAGAGAGAGAGAGATTATAATGGATATTACATGTCTGTAACAGAAAGTACATCACAATCGCCCAACGTTTTATTTACCTTGTTTTTAAATGATTTTATTAAAAAGATTTAAGCATGGAGAAATGTCTCATTTACAACATTGACCTTTTCTATCTAGTATATTTACATATCAAATTTAATTTATATATACAATAAAATTGTGTTTTATGGCCAATAAAGGTTGCTTTTTTTTTTTTTTATAACAACTGATCTTCAGTTATGATTATGATCTCTAATTGCTTCCTTTATTGTAATATAATTTTGTGTATAAATCTTAAAGGAAATCAATACAAAAACTAATATTATCTACTTAAATAGTTAACACTATAAAATAGTGTTCTGGGGTAGTTAACACCCCTATATCTATGGACAATATGGATTCGTCTGGCTTATATAATGCCAGAAATTTCTACCTTCAAGCAGAGAGTACTCTCGTTTGGCTTGGTGGCTGAAGTGTAGTGTCTGCTCTGATGCTGCACTCAACATAAATTATTCTTAGTCAATTGAGGGGGAAGCCCTTCTATACTAAGGCAATTTTATTTTTGCATCTTGCCAGAGTGTCTCCTTTTGAGAGAGCTGGTTTTCTCTTACATTAAAAACAACCTTGTGTCATATTTTGTTTTCGTGGGGAAGCAAATAGATACCGAGAGTACACTCGCAGAGAACCCCAGGACTCTTTCACCTCATAATTGTGATCCCTTAAACTGGACCACAATATTGGTGATGAAAGGATTTCACAATAGGACCCACAAGGATCTCGTTTGAATAAACAACTAACTTTTATAAACAAACTTGTATTTTTTCTACCTTCTTTGAAAATACAGAGATTGGCTCTACAACGGTTTTTCAAGGAGACGCAAAAAAAATTTTTTTATTTTACCTGATTTCATCCCGCTGTACTATTAAAAAAAAAAAAAAAAAAAAAAAAAAAAATGCTCTGCTGTTGCTCCAGTTCTTTCCAAACTCTTCAACAAATACCTTAACGAATCATGCTTTCCTGACTGCTGGAAAACTGCCTCTGTGGTGCCAGTTTACAAGAATTCTGGCGAAAGAACTGACCCATTAAATTATCACCCCATTAGTCTCCTCCTTCTTTTCGCCAAAATATTTCAGTCCATAATTAATCAAGCTCTAGTTCACCACCTTACAGTTGCTAAACTTCTGACCGACCTTCAATATGGATTTAGGCAAGCCTGTTCTACTGCAGATATCCTACCTGTAATCTCTGAACATATATACCATGCACTGGATAAGACAGGGGAGAGGGAGGGTAGTAGCCCTAGATATATCTAAGGCTTTTGATAGGATATGGCACAATGGTCTCCTAAAGAAAATCAGATCCTATGGTATTACTGGATAAATACTTAACATAATTAAATCCTTCTTAAGTAAGAGAAGAATCTAGGTTGTCCTCAATGGTCGTACGTCTAAACAATATAATATAAATGCGGGTGTACCTCAGAGGTCGATCCTTAGACCTTTATTATTCCTGATATTCATAAATAACCTCCCTGATAAAATAGTCCTTGAGATGAGTATATTTGCTGATGACACCATGCTCTATAAAAGGCACAGGGGATGGGGGGGGGAATAAACACATATCCAAGGCAATGGCGGAAACCTTAAAGGAAGACCTCCAGTCTGTAGGGGAATGGAGTCAAAAATAGATGGTAACGTACAATGCTGACAAGACTAAGCTCGTTTCCTTTAACTACTTCAAGAAACCTTCTCAATCACCATTAGCTATGGCTAAAAGATACATTATCTGAAAGTACTTCAAACTCCTCAGCTTAACGTTCACAGGGAAAACAAGTTGGAACAAATACATCGAGAGCATTGCCAAGGCTGCTGCAAAGAAGGTGGGCTCTTTCTATCATGCGAGAAAGTTACTTACGCCTGAAAGTATCCTGTACCTCTACAAGGCCACCATTCGACCCATGTATGGAGTATTGTTGTCACATTTGGGCTGGTATGCTACAGGTCTCTCATTCTTGAACAGGGTTCAAAAGCGAGTCACCAACCTGATAGGTACTGAACATCTAAGCTTCAACCTATCCCATTGATCCCATGCATCCCTCTGCCTGTTTTACAAGTATTTTAATGGTGGATGCTCTGACGAACTACAAGCTCTTGTATCCCCTTGACGTAAATACCTCTGACAAACAGCAAAGTCCCACCCCTACACAATAGAGATCCCTAGACGTAAGAAAGCCTTCTACTCCAATAATTTCTTCCTCAGAAATGCTTGACTTTGAAACTTCCTTTCGGGTTCCTACTTTCCCAACTGTACTGACATGCAAAAGTTCAAGAGCAAGGTGAACCGGCATCTTGCTGCTCAACTCCCTACAAAGTATCCCTTCAATTTATGTCCCTGATAGTAACCCCCGACATCAAAGTGGCACATGCCTTGTTTGGGGTGAAAATGAAATAAAAAAAAAATTAAAAAATTATAATTACCTTAAAAATTCTGTTGACAATCTGTATGATTTTTTTCTTGGTAAAACAACGAAAAAAGGAAAAAAAATGTACATTAACCCTATGAAGCATTGAAACAGCATTCACTCCATTACAAGAATTCACGACAACAACTTGAATGCTCGACTAGATTTTTGTTATGAAAAGGGATTTCAATTCCTTTTTATTTTGAATTTTTCTGAACTCAAAATTCTACGTGTTCAATTCTTAATTACTGTTATTCTCTGTGTAAAATTGAGCATTCTCTGTTATAACCACATATACGTGACTTTTTTTTGTGGAAAATTTGTGAATATTAATTTTGCCTATCATTTCTGTAAGGTCGCGATTTTTGATTATTTAAAATGTACTGACTTTTTTTTTAGACCCGAATTTGTCTTGTGATTCTATTTATTTTTCAAAATGGAAGAGCTTTCGAGACAACTTATTGAAATGATGCGTCTACATAAACTCAGATGTTAGAATTGCAAAGATAAAATATGGAAAGACAGAAAGAAAATAATGAAAGACAACTGCAGCTTATGAAATTCATTGAAGAAAAGCAGAGTAAGATGCAAAAGGAGTTAAATAGACAGCGAGAAATGGAGAGAAAGAGAAGAGGAAAGAAAGGAATTCAACGACAAAATGCCGGAAATGCAGATGCAAGCAGAGGAAAAATTGAAACTACTAACTCAAGTAATAGCAAATAAAGACAGTAACAAGTTAAACCAGAATATTTTTTCACAAATTGTGATCTGGTCAGTATTACAAACATTTTATTAGATTCCTGAAGAAGATTTAACTTTTGAAGCCTATTTTTGCGGATTTGGTGATGTATTCAGGATAGATTGCAAATCATGGAGGAAGCAGGTGAAGGTTCATCTGCTATTACAAAAATTGGGAGCTGCAGAACATAAGTACGTGGACTTCATCCCAAAACAGATGAGTGAATTGTCCTTTGATGAGGCGGAGAAATCTTTGATGAAATTATACTGTCCAAAAAAAACAGTTTATTCCATAAAATGTATCAACCTGACCTGCAAAGAAGGCCAAGAGATACTAAAGGATCCTTGGAGAAGCAAGACTCCAAAAATATAGAAGAGGCAGGAGTAGTACATATTAGAAAGGTACGAAGTAACAAAAAAATCTTAATCTCCCAACAGTCAAGTGAAAGCCAAAAATAACTTTCCAGAAAAATTTCAAAAGAAGCCGGATTTGCCCCATAACCCATGCAAAAGATGTGGAGAACTTCACTAGCAGAACGATTGTCCATACTGGTTCTAGAAATGTTATCTGTACAGACGCAATGGACACAAAGCAACACATTGCAAACCAAAAGGACCCTGCAGGAGCTACGTAAAAGCAACGAGGACTCAAGCAGAGGACGAAAATGTACGGAAGTATGTTACGGTAAAAATCGAGGACAAGGATGTTAGACTTCAACTTGACAGTGGTTCGAATTTGTCCATTATAAACCACCATACTTGGTACAAAATTGGAAAACCGAGGATAATGAGAATCAAGAAAGTTGCCGATTCAGTCACTGGAGAAAGAATAAGATTCAAAGGTGAAGTTACTGCTAACATAAAATTGAGGGAAAAGACACTGACACTCAAGATGTTTGTGCTAAGAAACACTAATAACCTTGTTGATATGATCTGGATCAAAAAATTTGAACTCTAGAACTAGCCCATTAGCAAATTTTGTCAAAAAGTGGATAACCTTACAGCCGAAGCTGAAAAACTAAAGAAAGAGTTGTTCCCAAATGTTTTTCCAGATAAACTAGGCTGCTGTACAAAAATTGAGGCGAAGTTCGAAATACAAGATAATATTACCCCAATCTTTAAAAAGAAACAGAGTGTACCATTTGCCTCTATGTAAAAGATGGACAAAGAACTGGACAGACTCATCAAAACAGGAATTTTGACCAGTCAACTGCAGTAAGTGAGCCACCCTCACCGTGCATGTTAAAAAAAACATTTAAGGATATCTGAGTCTGTGCAGACTTCTTAACTGGGTTGAATGCAGCACTAATGGATCATCATCACTCACTGCCTAACCCTGAGGAAGTGTTTACTAAACTAAATGGAAGGAAATTATTCTCAAAAATAGATCTAACTGAAACATACTTACAAATTTATGTTAAAGAAAGCTTGTAACTTTTGTGTATTATCACTCACAAGAGACTATTTAAATTCAATAGGTTAGCTTTCAGAATCAAAGTCGCATCAGCTATCTTTCAACAGAAAATAGATACAATGTTGAGCGGCCTTGATTTTTTTCATTAGATACTTGGACGATATTCTAATGAAAAGTGATAGAGCAACATAGAAAACACATTTTTCAGGTATTCGAAAGGATAAATGAGTAAGGCTTCACACTTAAAGACACTAAATGTGAATTTTTTTCCTTGACAAAATAAGTACTTAGGACAGATAATAGATAAAAATGGTAGATAGTCCGATCCAGATAGGTCCATAGCAATTAAAAAATATGCCTAAGCCACACAATATAACAACATTGCAAAGTTTTTTAGGTTTAGCCAACTACTACCTATCCTTCATTCCCAATATGCATACATTGCGCACACCTTTAAGTAAACTACTTAGGAAGGACAAGGTTTGGAACCTGACCACAGAATGTAAGATGGCGTTCAAAAAGCTGAAAAAGGTGCTCACATTGGAACTATTCCCGACTTACTGCAACTTAGATTTAGACAATATTATTGCAAGTGATGCAAGCACATATGAAATCAGCATGTGCATCCTGCATAAAATACCAGAGGGATACACAAAATCTATAGCACATGTGTCGTGAACCCTACTATTTATGGAAAGGAATTATTCCCATATAAATAAAAAATCGTTCAGTATAATTTTCGTGGTAACAAGATTCCACAAATACTTGCATGGACGATATTTCAAATTACAAATGGATCACAAGCCGCTGATCTCTATCTTTGACTTGAAGAAAGGGTTGCCTACACATAGGACAAACAGGCTCCAAAGATGGGGAACAATCCTATTGAATTACGACTTGGATATGGAGTCACTTCCATGGCCTATCCCAGTTAATACCAAGGACTGGTGAACCAGTAGAAGAGTGATCACATCACTATGATCAGAGAGAGATTACAGTTCAATCCTATTCAACACTGTAAAATAACTCCCTGTTACCCTGGAGGATATAAGGAAAGAAGCAGAAAGCGACTTTATAATATAAACCAGACTGATGAACAAGTAGCAGAGGTTTTCTCAACATGCGACCAGGATATTGGGAGAGAGTAATTGTTCCAATGATCCTCAAAAAAAAAAAAAAATCTTAAAGGATTTTTACACAGGACACCCTGACACCACCAGGATGAAAGATCTGTCCTGGTAAATTCATTTTTTTTTTTTTTTTTTAACTCATTTGAAATGTATTAATATTTTACATTCAATCCATTGTTCTTGCCTCTCAACAAGGGCAAAAGGTAAACACATTGTAAGTTTTTAATGTAGGAAATATCCAACTTAAAAAAAAAAAAAATTTAATGGGGGACAGTGAACATTAGGACAAAAACCAAAAATACTGCAGTGTCAGATTGAGAATAGAATAGATACTATACTTTGAATTATTTATTTGCAAAAAAATATAAAAAAAATGTACATACATTTTGATCCTAGTCAAAGATGTAATTCAATGTATTGTTTATATCATAATAAACTTACTTTAAAACCTATTTACACTGATAACATTCTTGATATCCTATGGTAACTTGTTTTAGTCATAAATCACTTTGAACTGATAGATATTGAAATCTTTCTTAATACCTTTCAGATTTTGACACTGAAAGTGAAATTTGTCTTAACTAGCAATGAGTTAACTTGTATCTTGCAACTGATCAGTTGAACACAGGGGTGACATTCAATTTTCTTATGAAAATTGAAAAGGGGAAAAAAAATATTAAACACAGGAAGAAATCATCAAAATGACATATTTACCTTTTTCTTTCAGATAAATGTTAAGATTTGAAATTTATTGAATATTTAAATATAGGTAAAAGAAGATACAAAATGGGATGCTTTTGTCAAGTTGTAACGATTGAAAAAATAATGCAAGAAAAATGTGAATTGGGAAAAGGGAGAGAAAAACAAAAGGTAAATTACAAATGGAAAACATGGATAAAATTCATTAAAAACAATAAATGATCATCTTCTATCTACCCAACTTTTAACTAGATGCATTTTAACCCATTCATCCAAGCACCGTTCCTTTCATTCTTTCATCATCACTATACCACATTTACTTTATGGCCTCCAATGGTTTGAAATCAATTTTATTGACACAATACTACTCTTTGATTCCAACCTGGAGATCAGAAAGTAAAGTTGTGTCTTTGATAAAGAAAGCATCAAGTAATTCTCTAATAGACAAGTCCAATTTATAAAACTCGCTGTCTGTCTCTCTCCACATTTTCAAAATATCTTTTCCAAAACTAAGTCACAGAGCGACGCTAGGGGCCTCAAATGATTGGATTTCTTATGGACCGTTCTTTCATGGGCCTATAGCTGGTTAAAATAGGGTTTAAGAGGTCAAAATTGGAAAAAAATCGTTATACATTTTGTACATTCATCTCAGTTTATTTTTAATCAGTTCATATGTGTGTCACATCGGACAGTTTTGTTTTCAGTTTCAATTCTAGCTGATGGCATCCAGATACTTTTTTTTTTACTTTTAAAATTACAACTCTATAATATATATACAAAATCTGGACAAATTAAAATATCATATTTAAGCGTATTTTACAACCGGGCAAAGAATATGTTATTGACAGTACTTCAAAACTTTTAAAATATGATTTATGTATTTATTATGTTACATATTTTTATTTTAAAAATATTAATTTAAATCTATCAACTGATAAACATTTTTGTTCATTTAATGTTAAGAAAAATAATACTGTATTCCCTCAATCTGTTCATGCAAATTTATTTATAAGAAAAATATGCATATAATAAACATATAAAGGAATGCATAAATTATGATTTTTCTAACGTCAATAGAAAATTATCAAACAATTTTATAACTCTAGAAATTACAGTTTATAAGTGTAGGGGTGGGAGACTTAAAAAAAAACAACCTTACTTTATGGTTAAAATAAAAATAAAAATTAATGCGAAACTGGTCAATGTATTTATTTTTTAATTCTCTATTATGTTGGATGAAGGATCCTGTTTATAATATAAATACAGAAACTGATCAGATTCCATTTCCTTTTTAAGGGGTGCAGTTTTATTGAAGTCTCCCATTATAGCAAAATTAAATACAACATCAGTTTAGTGGGGCATTCAGCTCCTTCAAACAGGTAGCATTTTGGATGAGTGCAAATTTTTATGTGATCAGACCCCTTCAGCATTCCCTGGCGGGGGCAGCTCAGATAACGTACCCCTCTCCCCCGAAATTACACGCCACTTTGGCTAAAACTAAAGCCCTATTTAAAATAAAATCTATGTAATTGATGTTCATTGCAATTCTGTATGTTGTAAAGCCGAAACAAGCCGAGCATGCGGGGTCCCATTCCATGAGTGGAAAATTTACTTTCACCATGACAAATACTTGCGCAAAACTTCCAAAAAATCGAAGATGTGGTTTTTGAGAAAAGTGCAAACAAATAAACGGACAAACAATTTGGAGGCAATTTTATCCCTATAAAGCCCCCTAGTGAGGTAATCAGAGTTATCCCGGAAAATCTGTTCTGGCAAAAATTTACTTTTACAATGACTAATGTTTGTGCAAAATTTACAAAAAAAAAAAAAAAAAAAATCCAAGGCCTGGTTATTGAGAAAAGTGCGAACAAACAAACGGACGAATAGAAGTGAATTACTAGGTTCAATCTCTCCTTTATCGGGAGACCAATAACACTTGCTGAAATGCTTTTCATGTGACGTCATAATATTTTCCTCTTTTTTCCATTTGAAAATATTATAAGCTAGAATATAAACAAATAGATTTCAGGGATTCATTATGACTTATTCTGATATTCATTAAAATGTTTATATAATATGTTTGTTCAACCGTTCCTCTTACAAGTTTTAATTAAATTTATTTTCACCATATTTCCTTGAATAAGATTGCTTGATAATATTGCTATACTGAAAAACTGTAATTTTTCGGTATAACAACTGCACATCTTTAATCAAAGCTAACATTGTAAAAAAAAAAAAAAAAAAAAAAAAAAAATCTTTAAGTTTTTTTTTACAATGTTATTATTAGTTTTTAAAAGTATTTTTTAAAAACTAATAACATTGTAAAAAAAAAAAAACTAGTATTTGTTATGAACTCAAAACCTTTTAAGAGTGTTAAAAGCGAAATTAGGGATTTGAAATATGAACAATAAGCAAGTATGAATATTGCTTTGTAGAAAGTTGCAACTTAATTTGAAATATGTTATAAAATTAAAAAAACTTATTTAACAATGTTTACTTATTTGGTTACTTTGAAAAGTTCAATCGATATATAATTAAAAAAAAAAAAAAAAAAGGTAAAAAAATCTCTAATAGTAGCCCCCACCCCCGGAATCCTCAAATTAAACATTTGTAGTGCCTCCCACCCCACCCTACCCCACCCCAGTTCGGTTATTTTTCTTGACAATTAAATCACGTTTTATTTATATGCCGACCAAAATAAATCTATTGTGTTATGGGACGCCTGATTAGCAATGTCAGTGACCAATTAAGTATTGATTAGGTAGAAATCAAATAATACATGCCATTTCCAATGGGTTGTTTTTTGTTGTCATTATTCAATCAGAAATTCTCTGAAGTGGGAGTGATGGAATTAAGGTTCACAGGGGGTGATGTTTGGGGAAGGGAATGAAAGGGAGTTTTCAAATTGAAATGGACACACCAAGAGAAATGAAGGATTGCACGTGGGAAAATCTCATGCAATTATCGAATATGTTTTTTTTTTTTCTGTTGCAAACTGTGAATCAGGATGTATTAAATGCATGTATTTGCAGGCAGGAATTTGTTTGCAATTCAATACTAAAAAGACAAACATTTTAAAATTCTATTTAAAAAAATGTATATTAAAACAAATAAGCATACATCTATAGACACGTGTGTACACATACACACATAAAGCAGCAGGTATATATATATGTGAACATGAAAATCATATCACTGGATACATTTCATTTGACAACTATTTTTTATAGACAAGTTGAAATTGTATTCACATTTTTGACAGAAATTATGAATTTGACAAAAGCCTTACATGTTCCCCAATAATCACTACACTAACAACCCGGAAAGGTATATTATGGTTTTATGGAAGTATCATAATTAATATTTTATTAGATTTAGGATCCTAAGGGTTCTTTATGCCCCAATTAGTGCAATTCTAATCAATAGTTTTGGAGTCTCTAAACGTTTATTGTTCTGCTGGTTTAGCTGATCATTCCTGAATGACCATCTTAATTAAACACTCGACCAGTTCATATTGGCTTGTCATTCTAACAACTTGTTTCTTCTATAGTATATCTACTAAAAAAAAAAATTTTTTTTACAAGTGCTGGTAGCAGATTTATCATGCTTCACATAAAATTTAGTACGTATAAATTGCTTAAATTTGCCAGTTTATTGTTTGGATTCAAAGTCATTCCAACACAATGTAATAAAACCTTGCATGATAATCGAACATAGATTACACAATACCAATTGTTAAACTGATTAATTATGCAAGTTACCAACGAGTGTTAACTGCTCTATTTAATAGCATAACAACATGTACAGTCTGTGATATTTCCAATATCACTAGCTTACGCATAAAATAAATCTTCCTGATGTCATCTGACTTTTTTTTTTGTATGCATATTGATTGCCATAAATCATCACTAAAGAAGTCTCGATTTATCTATTAATAACAGTTCAACCAAATTTATACATATTCAAAAAAACAGTTCTTTCTTTTCTCAATTATAAGCACAGTATGGGTATGGTCACTCAAGTAAAGCTACTCGAAACTAAGGAATCAGGAAACTTAACGAAAGACTACATGAACATTAACGATTTCCTCCATTGTGGTTGAAGATCGCAAAATGAAAGAAACCTCATGATGATAGATGCTAAGCAAATCTAGCACTAAATAAACAGATCTTAACCTGTACATATTTTAATGAAATCTCGTGATGTATAAATCGTTTTAGAGTTTTGGTCATGCATAAAGACATGAGCATTATCTTATATGTATTCATATAAAATTGTTTAAAAATTTTTTTTTATGCTAACAGGCATTATCTGTGTGCATACGTTTTTACTGATTGAAGGATACATAAGGAAATTATGTCCAACTAATCATATATATAAAGCAAGTGCTTGAATTATAAATCAATAAACAGTATAAATATAAAAGAGAAGATCTGTGTAATTACGTACCATTTTGCATTTTATATTAAAAAACGGTGAATATCACACAGTACATACTACTGAAAAAAATTATCTGGATGAATAGAATATGTGATGGATGAAATCGATTGAAACACAAACTGAAAATGTACATAAATTACTGAGTAGTGAAAGTCAAAAATCTGTCAGATGCTATTTAAATCAGATTTTGAAAATTTGACAGACTTAATATTATACACTAGCAAGGAAACCCGAAGTTGTCAGAGTTTGAATAAGGATTGATGAATGTACCAATGCTTTTATATAGTTATTGAAATCAGTGAAATTGCCCATTTTTCAATCAAATCAATCGATTACCTGCTCTAGTTGGGACCCACTGCAGTGAACCGAGAGGAAGCTTCACATGTCTCCCCACAGTGTTGTAGTCCCCAATACATTGTAATCTACATTACACTGTAAAGAATCTACTGTTGATTTTATAAAATTAGTTTTATATAATGGCTTGAATTAAAGTTTAAAATGCAAAAATCAAGTATCATGGTGCAATTATGCTCTAAACAGAAACATTCATTTTGAACGCGGTCCTGTCTTACTAATTTGATTTTATATGCTGGACCTTTTGATTGTGTGGTGATAAAATTTCTCAAATGCACTTGTGATGTTAGTCTGTATAAGTGTATTAACTGTGGTTAAAATCAGATTGTTCCTTCTTTAATCACGTTTTTTTTTTATTATTGATACTTGTTGGAGGTATTCCAATACAAAACATATCTAAGAACACTCCAAGACACATGAAGTACATATGTGTGAAATTTGCAACAAAAAAAAAAAAAAAAAAAAAAAAAAAAAAAAATCGATCCAGCAGTTTCAGACACACACACATGCACTCAGAAAGTGTCTTTTATATATAAATAGAGATTAGTAGGTATCACAAATCAACCTAGTTTCAAGTGCTGGTAGATATAGTGAAATTCTCTTCAAATTCATGTCTTTATTTATTTTTTAATATTATTTTGATAAAATTTGGATGTAAACCAAATTCAATTTTCCTGTTTATAAAAGTACAATTCTTTCTCTTGTGTCTTTTTTTTTGTTGTTTTTTTTTTTTTTTTTGCAGGCTATTTCAAGTTAGATTACTATTTTCCGTGACGTGTGATGATTTTTTTTATGTGAAAAAAGGTTTTGTACTTTTTAAACATGGTCTGCATCATATTGTGCATAAATATTGCCTCAGCTTAAAGTTAAAAGATCATTCGTTAATATGGTGAGAATATAAACTTTTAAATAGTCTTTCACACAATAAGAAAATAAAATAAAACAAAAAAAAATTGAATATTTTAATGAATCTGAAAATGTTAAAATGTGATGACACATTAACACTAGAATGACATGGTTGAGCCTAGGCAGCATGTGCAAAATGCAATCTTTCTGGTGAGCATAAAAGTTTTAGTCCCCAGCAGCAATTTGCCTACATGCCATATATAGGTTTAATCATAATCTAGAATCCTCTGCAAAGATTATTTCAATGTCTACTAAAAAAAAAAAAAAAAAAAATCCCTTCTATATTTTGTTATTGAAACTTTTACATAACACCACTCCTAATGTGCGACAGAAAATACTCTTGTATGCTACAGAAAAAGTAATTTATTTATACAGGGTAACCCCCCACCCACCCACCCCAAAAAAACATAGGATATTCAATTGTTTTTCTGAGCATTTTACAGTCAACGGAGCAAAAAAGGGCAAAGACCCTAGTGTTTTGATGTGATGTTTTGAATATAATAAACTAGTTATGACCAAAGTTTCATTTCATTCGGACAAAACATTAAGAAACGTGGCCTAATTAGAGTTGGGTCCTGTTTTTTTTTGTGTCACCCTGTATTAAAAACAATGTTTATTTGAATGCATATTGGTCTCTGTTTGCAGAGAATTTCATTCAAACTTGTGTACAGCCCGAGGGTTTTGAAAGATGTGGAATCCAATTCCTCCCTAACAGTACCAGAACCTGTCGGCATCACTTTCTTTTTATGGATCCTAATTATGCAATTATCATTAGAGAAATGCTCAGAAAAAAAAAAAGGTCATTGTTTAGCTCGTGTCACAAATCTTCAGTAAAAACTTGCTTCTCCCAGAATATATCAAAAAGAGGTTAGGTTACGCAGATGGATTAGATGTGTACACATTAAAAACACAAAAGAAACAGAGAAAGGTGCCCTCTTTTGGAATCATAATTATTAATTTGTCATGTTTTATGACAAACTGAGTAGCCGTATGAGGAGATAATACAAAATTACATCCCTTATATACATACTCAGGTTGTAAAGATCAAATTAGCTATGACTAGTCATAGATAATAATTGATGATGACAATGATAATTATAACAATATTGATGACAATAACAATTTTTGTTTAAATTTCTGAGAAGGTGGGTTTGAAAACCAGCAAATTGTGTCAACACATTTGTAAAGTATATCTGAAATCTTATCTTTTTGCAACCATTACAATTTTTTGACATTTTTGTTTATACTTTTTCACCATGACAGTACACCTGCTCACAACATTGAGCATCTGGAAGTTATTTGTCAAGAATGACATTGTTGTAGTAGAACAGCCTCCCTATTCAAACGACCTTTTTTCATGACATTTTCTTTTACACAAGCTCAAAATGATTGAAAGGATCCATTTTGCAGGTGTGAACGATATTATGAGGGCCATAATGATAAAGTTGAGACCCATCTCAGATAAATTCTTTTCACAGTCAATAGAAGTCCTGTTAGTTTTTAGACAAACTTGTATGTACTTGTTTTGACAGCGTTCATTTTTGCAGTCCTAACGACGTGACCATTTCCCAGATTAGAAATTATCATTACTGTATAGAAATGTGGAAATTATGCAGTATTTGAAATTAGCGCATTATAATCTGTTAAAAAAAAAAAAAAAAAAAACACTTGACAATTGAAATAGCTAGGATTTGCAAAAACCACAGTAATTTCATAATTTAATGTTAATTTCTCTTCCATAAAATACATGAAGGTAATAAATAAATTAAAATGAAGATATTTTAATATAATACAGAAAATTTTTGATGAGATTACAGGTTTTAATAATTCCAACAAAGGGAAATATTTGTTGAATTGGTAATCTACTATATAATATTTTGACTGCAGAAATTCCCCTCTGAACCAAAGTATTGTAGAATTGCAACAACAGATGCTAAACACAAATTTAATACATCTAACCTGTCAGTCACTATCTTAGGCAACTATCAACCACTATTACATACATGTCCGTTTGGATTTTTCTCTCTAAATATTTACTACTACCACCGCTACCAGTTAACACCGGGTACAATTCACAATTTTCCACGGATATTCTGGTTGGACCGCTACTATATGGTTATTAGATGCCTACACAGACCAGAATCTTTACATTTTTCTAAATACAAAAATAATAACATCTCCCTACACTAACTCCAGCTATTCTGATTGGTTGAGCTCTCATCTAAAATGAACTATAAACTACCTTACAAACATGGTGTCTCAATGATACCTTTTACCCCACTTTGATTATATTGCTGCATTCTACATCATCTCTCTCATAAAACATACATACGAATCAGCTACATACTGCCACAAAGTAAAAATAAACTTATTTTAGTAAACATTTACATTCTACTTCCGTTCATCTCTCTCTCTCTCTCTCTATATATATATATATATATATATATATATATAAACTAGCAATTTACAGTTTATATACTTAAAAATTTCCTTGTCTTATTT
This sequence comes from Euprymna scolopes, assembly GCF_053919585.1. Classification (NCBI taxonomy): domain Eukaryota; kingdom Metazoa; phylum Mollusca; class Cephalopoda; order Sepiida; family Sepiolidae; genus Euprymna; species Euprymna scolopes. The sequence continues at coordinate 79,230,650 of NC_136483.1, forward strand.
GGAAGCCTTTAAACTGTCTATTTGCAGTGTGTGTGTATGTTTCAGTTTGTATATTTAAAAATCTCCTTATGTCCGATTTAGGAGCCTATAAACTGTCTATTCCTGACTATTTGCAAAGTTTGTGTGTGTGTTTATGTGTATGTGTGTGTTTGCATGTTGTGTTTGCATTTGTGTGTGCATGTTTGCACATGTGTGTGTGTGTGTACATATGCCATGACGTGTGGTTTGGCAGTACAGCTAGTTGTTAATAATATGAACTAACGTTTTTCAGTTTCACCACCTTTCACTTCATCATACCAAGTCACCTACTCTTGTTATCAATGACAGCATGACACAAAAGGAACAGACGAATGAACGTACTAGCATATTAATATTAGAATGATCTAAGTTTTATTCAAATTACTTTCTTCATTTTAGTTAATAGAGAGTCATTAAGTTCTGGTTTTAGTGAGTAACAACAATCATGATCATGGATTATTATTATTATTATTATTGATACGAGCATAAATGTTAAGTAATGTAAATAATCTTAACTAAATAGAAAGTGTTTAGAAAACAAAATAAATAGGAGACAATTGTTAACCGAAACTTATTTTCTTTACATCCTTGTTTCAGAAGATGACAAATGTTTAGTAAATTGCGCCGTTTATTCAATTAAAAAAAAATTAAGATTTGAATGAATCAATATTTAACTTCGCTTTCTGCATTGTAAAATAAGATATTAATGCAAGTTTTTATTAAATTTATTGAATCTAATATTTGTTTAAATTAAAAAAAAAAAAGGAATGATTGAAAATAAAATTAAGTTTTTTAATGAATAGAATTAAGTGCATAAAATTAATGAATAAACAACTAAATTACAATGCTACAAATCCTTTTTGCTGTACCAATTTATAATTTTGTTTTATTATTTCAATAAATATATTCACTAAAAAAAAAAAATCTGGATGAATTTAATAAATATGCACGTGAATCTGAATACAATATTTAATTCTAATAAAATATTTTTTCAAAGATTAACACTGCTTACTTTGTTTTTATTAATGGAGAAAGATAAAATTATTTTCACTCAATTGTGATTAATAAAATATTTAAAATCTAGATCTTTTGTAAGAAATTGTTAACAAATTTAATTAGAATATAATTTTAAATGTTTCTAGTTGATAAATTTTGTTTCACAATTTTTAAACACGCAACCTACTTTTTTTTTTTTTTAAGTTGTCTGTCTTTTTAACAATTTCTATCACCTTTTCTTTATCTTAAAAACAAAACAATCCCGTATTTTTAAATTAAATTAGCCATATCATATACTCTGAATAGAGATATGTATGTGCCTGTACCTATGTAGGTATTATAATTGTAGTTAAATGAGGACAACTATGTAAAGACATTATTTCTTACTAATTGTAAAACTAAAATCATTTAAAATATCAAGTAACAAATGTAGTGTTGTTAGTTAAGTAAATTGCCACATAGTTTCAGATAAACACATCATCTCCATTATAATAAGATGCGCTAATCTAATGTTATTTAACGTGAGAATTCTTAAAAAATGTTTAAAATGGAAAGAAAAGAAAATTTCTTGATTCATTTAATACAATTCAAAGAAATCTGAAGACCGATAGAAATTATAAGTAAAGAAAATCAAATTTCGCAGTTTTCAGTCGTATTAAAGCATAAACTATAAAATTCTTTATGGAACAAAGTAGAAAATACAAGGAAGCAAAATATAAATGGTAAGAAAGAATAAAGACAATAGAATAAGTCTTGCCAACTAAGCATCTGGTTTGAAAGCTACAGAGACAGAGAGAAAAGCGCGCTAACACACACACACACACACACAAGAGAAAGCAGGAAATAAGTGTGGCGGATGAGTGTTTGGTAGGTGGGAAGGAGTGTGTAGAGCGACTAATGCCGGCATTCCTTCCTTTATTCTTGAACAAATCTCAGAAGGAAGTGATGAAGAGTTAAAGTTTCAGAGCATTTGAATGGAGGTGGGAGGAAGTAGATGGATCGCAGGTAAAGATCCCCTTTGAAGTTAACAATTTAAGCCAATGAGAAAGCATCTAGCATTCTAAACATGACAATTCATTGAGTATATCCATCAGTAAACATAACTTACAGTGAACCTGAAATCTTAGCTGAAACGCAGTTAAGTTTAACTCTGAAAGATATTTGCTATTTTATACAAGACAAAATTCATATAAGCCTAGCAAGGCTACCAGGATAAGAAAATGAAACGGTTAAAATTCTTTTTTTTTTTCTCTTCCATGTAACTTTTTGAACACACCTCCTCTCTCACCAAGGGATTCTCTCTTTAATTTATGTGGAAACTGTTTCAATATATAATTAAAATAGAAGTGGAGGAGAGGGTTGGGTTAAAAAAATGTTTTCACTGTTAAATATTCGAAAAGCACCGAAACTAGGTTAAGCAGTCGGCTGCTAATTATTACTTTTTAATTTTTTTTCTTTTTGAAGGGGGGAAAAAAAAAAAAAAATTCCATTAAATCTAAAAGCAACAGTTTATAAGAAAAGCTTTGGAGTCTAGTCAAAATGCTTGACTCTTGAAAATTTAAAAGATCCTACTCCAACTTAAGAAATATTCCATTCATAATTGTACATATTACATACACATGTGATCATTCCTTGGTGAACGACTTGTGGCATGAATTATGGCACTACCAATGAGAGAGTAGGCCGGTGAGCATGACAGCGTAACATCACTTCCTGATCAACTTGTAGGTATAGAAAGTTTCTGGTATTCAACCATGTGGTCACGCTAACAGGCATAAAAAATATGGCTACCGATTGTGTTAAGAACATGTATGTTCTAAAGGAAAGAACAATTCTCCATTTGGATAATAATTATTATAATTGCACATTGAGATAATTTTAATCTAATAAAATATAATAAGTGAACTAGTTTTTGAACTTTTATTTCTATTGGAGAAAGTCGAATATTTCATTTTATTTATTTTTTTTTTTGTTGCTGCAAAACAAACAATTTTTATATATTTTTCAGTCTGTTCTTTTAATAATAAAACTTTTCACCGAGTATTTCCAAATATTTTAAAATTAACATTTTTCATAGCATTTTTTTTTTTTTTTTTTTTACGATCGGTGATTTTTCAATATTTTAGCACCGGGCGTAATTTATTTCTTTGAAATGTATTAAAAACTTGTTTTTGTTTTTCATAACATTTTAACTGTAAATAATTTACATGACAGGTTTGTTTTACTATACACAGATTTGAAAAAGTTGTCAAAAAACAAATATATAACAAATAAATGTTATCAAAAGTAAGAGAAGTCTCTTTTCTACCAAACTGGATAAATTTTTACTGATTTTATTTAATGTAAAGTGTTTATTTGGCTAAAAAAACATACAGTTTACCGATATATCTGAAAAATGCAAATGGCAGCATGCTTGCTGTTGCACACGGTAAGTTTGGAAAAACGAGTTTAAACAAAAAAATTATACAAAATACTGTCAGAAACTCACTCAATATATGTTACCGTGACATAGGCGGACATATATTCGGTGGGTTTCTAACAGTATTTTGTATAATTTGTTTGCTTGAACTCATTTCCCTAAACTTACCGAGTTCAAGAGCAAGCATGCCGACATTTTTCTTTTTAAAATATATCGATAAAAATTGTATAATTTTTGAAGCGATTACATGTTTTAAAGCGAATAAAACCAGGAAAAGCCTTTCCAGATAGGTAGAAGAGTAACTTATCTTGCCTTTGATAACATTTATTTGTTATGTATTTGTTTTTTGACAACTTTTTTGAATCTACGTGTACGGTAATACAAACCCAAAATTTAATTAAATTTGAAAATATTTAAAATACACATGCATACACTGCACAAGCACCCTTATTATTATCATAATGATAATAGTAATAATAATAAAATAATAAAAAAACTGGTGTAAATGACATCTACTGGCGCCACACCACACCAACTAGTTGTGAAGGGTCAGGGAGGATGGAAAGACCGAGGTGGGAGAGTACTAACCAAATCTTCACTGGAAGTGTACAGTTCGAATCTGATACCTTGGGGAGACATTTTGTCACCCAAACCCCAGGAAACACCAATGGCCGATGCCAATGAGAAATCAGTGACAACGGCTGTTGTGATAACATGCAATCATCTGCACAAGTGGTCAAGAGGTGGAGAACACTGGAAATCTGGGGAGACTTGTTGTCACTTGGTCTCCAGGGAACACTACAGGTTACTGCCATAGAGCAATCACTGATGATGGCCTGTGAGACAACGAATACACTACATATTTTGATGAAAAACATGGGGGGGGGGGAATGGACATAGAACAGAAAACCAAAACTTTAAATATAATTTCTGTATTTAAAGTAATAGTTATTTAAATATTTCAACATATAATCTTGTGCGCAAAATCCAGCTTCTCAATAAGGGGCACTCTGGTAAGAACAAAAATAATCTCAATCATGAAAGATTTCTCCTCCACCGACCGAGGACAGAAAAGGTAAAGTGTAGCATCAAAACAGATACTACACTGTGATCTTGTTCCGAAGGCCAAAAAATATTTGTTTAATGTTTCTTTAATTGTTTGTTCCCTAAATTCATAATTCAGTTTTATCAGTATTAAATTGTATATTGCTTTAAAATTACTTAATTTTACATAGATAATATTTATATTTTATATTGAATAAAGTTCAGTTTCAGTATTAATCGAACTGTGTTCCTTTTTCTTTTTAAAAATGTTTTATTGCTCTTTTTCAAATGGCCCTCATATAGTACTGACAGTCTAACAAATCTTACCTACATTGACTGCAGACATTTTTCAGTTAACAGGCCTTCTTACTCTCAGTGGCCGTGATTATGGACAATCTAGCTAAAACATCAAAAGCCCCATCCCCTCTCCCATTTTAATAGCTACATTATTATTTATGATGCCAACCACTTTCTTCCTGATGTTTTCAAGAAGATAACATGATCCAGAGTTTTGGTAATACACACACACATACACATAAAAATGATAAGATAAAGTGTAATTAAAACTTAACTTGATTTAAGTTCAGCATCAAAGATGATTACTTTGAAACTTTGAAAATTCGATAATCATGGTTAAACCACAATTTTCATTTTTTCTGGTTTTAGATGACTTGATGTAAATGTGATCCAATTTTTCTGATAAAAATTAGTTTTAATCATTAGAAATTGCTTCCTATTATAATTAAACCAAAAAAAACGGATCACTATGCCCAGTTTAAAAAGAAAAGAATATGAATAAAGTAGTGGCGGATGTGGTATTTTGCAATTTATGAAAATGACGAAATATCCACTAATTTAACAAGCCAGGTCAAGTAATGAGTGACCCACTTGTAAATCTGCCAAAAGTTAGGCGGACAGAGAGGTTAGAGGTCAAGAATAAAAAAATGTTTGACCAGTTTTTATTCACCAGGTTTTGTTAAATGAGTGAAGAATGTTTGACAGAGTCACTTACCAATTAAATGCAGAGAATTTCATTTTGTTTAATCTTACCCGCATATGATTTGTTCATCTACAAGTATTTTCTTGCATTCTGTGACTGATCACTAATATATTGCCAAAGTTTTATCAAATTTTTTTCCAAACAAGCTTTATATACTAGCTTTACCGCTTACTAACTAAAAATTAAGAAAAAAAAAAAATATTTAAATACATTACATATTCACATTTTTATGGACTTTTATTTAGTTTTGTCATTTCAAATGGAATAACATTCAAAACATTGTTATTTACCCTCCCCCAAATGCTAAACAACTTTGTATTAGTTATTACTTTCCTATACACAAGCATACATATATAATAAAATTATTATGCTTTTTCCCCTGCCATTTTCGATAGTATAGGATTATAAGTATACACTTCCAATGCAAAACTTTTATGTTCACCACTTACAGTTAATACTAAAATATATTCCTAGCCCACAATACATACATTTTCTCCCTTTTTTTTTGCTGTTGGACATACTCTCTCAAATATGTCATTCCACTGCGTTCTGCCATATCATCATACTACATTGGCTTCCTTTAATTCGATTTCACAATACTTTTAGAACAGCTTACAAAATATTCCTTGTCCATAAGTCGACAATACACATACGCAAACATTCCACTTGTATGCTACTAAACACAAACACACCTAATATATGGTGAGCGGTATGGTGGCCTGAACACATCAAATTACTTGCAACCAAATATCTTTGCTTCCATACAACTACATGAATTCCGGTGCTTACAGACAACCTTACAAATTCTCATCTACTATACAGAACCGTATTTTGGCATAGAATTTGCATGTTGCATTACTTTTATTCAGTATTAGTGTTCATTAGATTGTTAGATGAAAGTACAGATTAGTTAATTATGTCCCCAGCCTTTCCATGTTAGAAACGGGTCTCTTAAATAATAACGTTATGATTTGAACATGATCCTTGCCTCACCACAAGTCCAAATTTTGACACAAAGTCCTTAATGTGGAACACATCTAGCTGCCCAAAAAGGGAAGAACTCTGGGATTGAAATAAAAATAATAATAAAAAAGAAAAGAAAAACTTAATTTAATATGGAAGCATTTTTGCCTTATTGCTCTAGGACACAGTAAACTAAGTGTAACTGTAACATCAGAACAGATACTACTCTTGGTTCCTAGAAGAAAGAACATTCCTGATGATTATCACATTTTTATGGTGCAATCTCCTTCACAACAAAAATACATTGGTATCAGCATTTTCCAATATTGCTTCATTAACATTTCATATTTCCATAGCATGTTTGGGTTAAAGGATTTAGAAAATTATTTCCGTATTTTACATGTAATCACAAATTCATTTTAAGCATGTGTTTATTAAAAAGAATATTTAATATTTTTTTAGTTTGCATTTTTTTTTTAAATTTCCCCTGGGACAATGTTGGGAAACAGGGCCTACTAGTACAAAAAAAAAAAAAAAAAAAAAAAAAAAAAAGGCTGCAGATAATGAAGATTTCATATAAAAATATGAATAAAACAAAAATACATACTGGTAAATTGGCGACCAGGATAAAAAGGTCTCTTCAACCCATTTGTACTCCAGGCAGGAAGAGCTAAAACAATGTTGTAAATCTTCCTATCTCTGGAAGCGGCATTCCAGTAATAACAGAAGTCAACCAGAGTTAGCAATCAGGCCTTGATGAGAAAGGTCCTAGCCCCTATATCCATCATTTGCAGCAACAAAGAAAAAAAATAAACCTAAAAGGCCGGACATGATCTGTCGCTCAAAAGAAAATTTTGTTATCACTACTCAAAGTTTGAAAAGTGGAGCAAGACATCAAATGAAATCCTGGCCAAAAAGATAAAAGAAACCGCCCCCCCCCCGAAATAAATAAAAAAAGAGAGGGACACCTTAGTCCGTTATGAGCATTAGCTTCTTGTTTGCATGCTTGGTTGGTCTGTTTTATGGTATAGCATTATTTAATGCCAACATAATACTAACTCTAAAAAATTTTATGATCCATTCAACATAGTTTGCTAGATGTCAGAAAGTTTTCTACTTTAATAGTTTCTTCCCCAGAACTGCTAGACTTTGGAATTCCCTTCCAGGTTCCTGCTTCCTCAACTGTTCTGCAGAAGTTTAAGTGCAATGTAAACAGACATCTTGCTGCTCAACTCCCTCCATAGTATCCCTACAACTTATGTCCATGATAATAGCACCCCCTACATCAAAGTGGCACTGTGCCTTGTTTGGGATGAAAATGTAAAAAGAAATTTAACTCTAGGGAGAAATTGCAGGTTCAAATCCAATTGGATCTATTGTGGTCATTTATGTGCAAATAGTTTTGGGAAAGTTATGAACTCACAATTTCTACTCATCTATAGGTAAAGATAGCAACTTGTGGTTAGTGAATAAGCATCAAGTAATTAGGTATGAGCAAAATGAATAGCAACTTCTTCACATTTTAAAACATTTTGGCCTTTCCCTGAAAAATTCAACAAAATCCAGGAAATCACCTAATTTTAATGAATTTTTTAGTATTTATTAATTATTGATCATGGAATATAATGAACCTATTATTTTATTAAAAATTTTACTGCAAATGTACTATTTCATGTAAGCAATAAAAAACTAACTAAAATTATATCTCAAAGTACAAAAAAAAAAAAAATGCCCAATTTTTTTCTGAAAATAAAGCAGCAAAGATGTTAATAAACATGATTTCAAATATAGTTTTTATATATTATAAAAAAAGACCCCCTAAAGTCTGTGTTAATAAATCAATATAACTAAGAAAAATAAATTTCTTGAATTAATGATAGTATCATTTAATAAAACATTGTTTACTTCATATTTTGACTAAAAAAATATGATTTTGATAACGTTTTACTTGAAATATGACTATGCGATTTTAGATTTCCTTTTTGCACATGAATATCATCAACTTAATATTTTTTCTTAATCTTGAAAAAAAAAAAAAAAAAAAAAAGATACTTGGCCATTTTGAAAATAATTTTAAAAAATAAAATGGGCTAATTTTGATAAAAGATTCACTTTAAAATCTATGAATGAAAAATATTATAATAAAACAGGCAGGATTTGCACTGCCACCCATGAATCACTGTTATCAAAATTTTATTTTCAGAGATTAATAACCCCCATTAGTTTCACTAATCACTGTCCATATACATCATGAACAAAATTTTTACCAAAGTTCAATTTCAAATTCTATGAAAAACATATCTTAAGACTTGATTCTTTAATTCAAGTCCAACGTTAACAAATTCCTAATTCAAGTCCAACGTTAACAAATTCCTAATGAACCGCCCCCTTAAGTAAACACTTCATCAAATCTCCACACTAACGTAATGTACTTGCAATAACCCTTATCCCTGAGTGGCTTCCGGGCCTTGATAAGTGGTGACCACTGTGTAAAAAAAAAAAAAAAAAAAAAAAATTAATTATTTCTGAAATAGTTCTAGAAAACTAATATCTATTTTTGAAGGGATTTTTACAATTAATTTCTTAAATTTAAAAATTTCACTGTATTTTTGTTTTTTTAAACCCTAATATTTTTTATATTTTTTTTTTTTTTTTCATATGTAAAAAATACATTTTTTCTCTTTTAGGAATTAACTTGAGTGTTATCTTTCAAACAATAAAAAATTAAACAAACTAACATAAATGTTTGAGAAATCTCTTAATCATAGTCCATTTTTGTACATTCTTAATGAGTATCTTGCTTAAATTACTAAAAAAAAAAATACCAACATGTAATTTTTTTGTGATAGAAGAAATCAAAATTGGATACCAAATTATGTTTACATTCTTGATGGAATGGGATGGGGATAATACGAGGTAAATTAAAAAGAAAAACAAATTCTATTCACTGCAATAAACTTTTCTGAAAGTAGAAAATTGAATAGTTTTATTTTAGTGAAATAAAAATGAATTTGCTTTGTTTTCTGAAAAGGAGAGCAGAAATAGTGTAAGAGAGGTGGTAGAGGAAATTTAGGACATGACAGAAGGAGGTGAAAAGAGGAAAGAGAAGATATGGGTTGCATGTGAATAAAGGCACATATGACTGGTGATGGGGGAGATTCTCTCTCCCTCTCTTTCATGCACGCACACACGCACGCACACACACGCACACACACACACACACACGAAAAAGAGATGCATGTATGCTGGTATGATAGATGCACATGACCAACAGGGTGAAAGAAATATTTGCATATTGAGAGAGAGATACACACAGGGACAATGTAGTTTCAGATGCGGACAAAACATATGAGCAGGTGTAAACACATGCATATGTATAAAGAAAGTAAGAGGAGGAAGATAGAAAGGAGACACACAAAATGCTTTTAATAGCAAGATGACACATTTGATATTTTATTAAAAAAAAAAAAAAAAAGTTATGTGTTCAGTTTATGCCTCCCTCACCCGTGAACAAGTCCAAAGGCCAAGGGAACATTCCAACAGTAAATGTGTCTAAATAAACTAACAATACCTCCCTTGCTGTATTAGATTGAACTAACAACATTGTGGAGGGGAGGATGACGGATTGAGAGACAAGGGGTGATGGTAGTAGCACATGTGCTTTTCAGCCATGTAGAGATGGACAAAAACTATGTGGGTATTTATTTGCTCCCCCACCGAGCAAATTAGGCACAAGGCCAATTTTTAATGTGAGGAGTGAAGGGAAGGGGAAGGGAAAAAGGGGACCAGCTCCCGAGAGGTGGGAAATGGGAGCTGGTTAAAGGTCAGGTATGTGGGGTTGTTGCCCCCACATCTGGTCTTTGCTTGCAGTATCTGTCGGAACAGATGGTATTTATTTGCTCCCCCACCGAGCAAATTAGGCACAAGGCCAATTTTTAATGGGAGGAGTGAAGGGAGGGGGAAGGAAAAAAGGGGACCAGCTCCCGAGAGGTGGGAAATGGGAGCTGGTTAAAGGTCAGGCATGTGGGGTTGCCCCCACATCTGGTCTTTGCTAGTCATAGCTTGCAGTATCTGCCGGAACAGATGGTATTTATTTGCTCCCCCACCGAGCAAATTAGGCACAAGGCCGATTTTTAATGTGAGGAGTGAAGGGAGGGGGAAGGGAAAAAGGGGACCAGCTCCCGAGAGGTGGGAAATGGGAGCTGGTTAATGGTCAGGCATGTGGGGTTGCCCCCACATCTGGTCTTTGCTAGTCATAGCCTGCAGTATCTGTCGGAACAGATGGTGTTTATTTGCTCCCCCACCGAGCAAATTAGGCACAAGGCTGATTTTTAATGTGAGGAGTGAAGGGAGGGGGAAGGGAAAAAGGGGACCAGCTCCCGAGAGGTGGGAAATGGGAGCTGGTTAATGGTCAGGCATGTGGGGTTGCCCCCACATCTGGTCTTTGCTAGTTATAGCTAGTCATAGCTTGCAGCATCTGTCGGAACAGATGGTATTTATTTGCTCCCCCACTGAGCAAATTAGGCACAAGGCCGTTTTTAATGTGAGGTAAAAACCAGCTCCCCTTAAAGTAGGCAAAAAAGGGGGCACTCTGGTTACCAAAAATAATAATTGTCCCAGTATAGAGGGTTTCCCCTTCATTGACTGGTACAAATTATCTTAAGTGCAGTATCTGCCGGAACAGATGGTGTTTATTTGCTCCCTCACAGAGCAAATTAGGCACAAGGCCGTTTTTAATGTGAGGTAAAAACCAGCTCCCCTAAAAGTAGGCAAAAAGAGGGCACTCTGGTTACCAAAAATAATAATTGTCCCAGTATAGAGGGTTTCCCCTCCATTGACTGGTACAAATCATCCCAAGTGCAGCATCTGCCGGAACAGATGATGTTTATTTGCTCCCCCACCGAGCAAATTAGGCACAAGGCCGATTTTTAATGTGAGGAGTGAAGGGAGGGGGAAGGGAAAAAGGGGACCAGCTCCCGAGAGGTGGGAAATGGGAGCTGGTTAATGGTCAGGCATGTGGGGTTGCCCCCACATCTGGTCTTTGCTAGTCATAGCTAGTCATAGCTTGCAGCATCTGCCGGAACAGATACTACACTTTGATCTTGTCGCCTGGGCCCCGGAGGGCTTTGGACAAAAACTATGTGAAAGAATGTAAAAGTGGATATCTCATCAGAGAGAGAGAGAGAGAGAGAGAGAGAGAGAGAGAGAGAGAGAGAGAGAGAGAGAGAGAGGAGAGAGAAAGAGGCAGGGGTTTATCACATTATCAGATGTGTGTGGGGAGATGGAATAGAATAGAAAATGATCACTAACTTCTTCATCAGAAGAGATTTCTAAGGAAATTAATTGTGGCTGAGAGAGGTGTGTGATGATTTCAAACCAAAGGTTTTCAGGTGAGAGAAAGCTACCACAATATACATGAAGAAAGAAAATCGCTGCAAAACATCAATTGTTAATTATAGACTTAATCTTTCTTATTATTTCGTTATAATTGTAGAGACTAGTTTTCTTGTGAATTACAACTTATGAAAATGTTTAAAGAATAAAATAGGATTATTTATACTTTTTATTTTGTCAAATTAGATAATTTTTTACCACAGAATAAATTCAATAGTTGTTTTAACTTCAAAGCGATGTAGTCAAAGCCAAAATGCTGACATTAGCATTAAGCAGAAGGCAGTTTAAGTCCAAGGAGATACTGTTGATAAAATGTTATAGAATAAAAATTGGAAAGTGTGCAGGTGGGGAAGGATATATATATATATATATATATATATATATATATATATATATATATATATATATATATATATGTATATACATATATATTACACACACAAACATATGCATACATACCTATGTGTGTGTGTGTGTTGTTTCTAAGAAAAAAGTTCTTTTGTTACATAGATTAAAAAATGAGATGATATAAAGAACATGTAGTCCTATGCATTTTAATAATTTTTTTTTAAATTTACTACCGTGTCAGCATTTATCAAGGCTAAAAACTATTCGAGCATAATGGTATGAGAAGAATAGATATGATGAATATTCTGAGAGAATTGAGAAATTTGATTACCCATGAGGATGATTTATGACATATTTTACATTGCCTTTGAAGACAAACCTATTGTAACCTGCAGAAAACCACTTTCGTGGTAACATGTTCTATAGATGGGATGTTCTTGGAAAGAAATTCTGTTCATGAAAATTCTATTTGATGTTAGGCATGTGGAGGAAGAAAGTTTAGTTCTTTGCAGTGGTTGTAATAGGACAAGTTCTTGCTGTGAATGCTTTCCAAAGAGAAATAAGTAATTGAAGTTCAGTGACGCACCTTTCATGAAAATAATGATAGAATAGAGAAATACAAGAAATGTTTATTCTGTGAGAAAAGAGTTATAGATTGCTAAGTTGATTTTACACTCTGTCAAGGCAACAAAGAGTGCTATAAGTGGCACTTCACAGATGTGGCATCAGTACTCCATCTTAGAATGTAGGAGTCAAGTATTTTCTGGGGCAGTAGAATAATTCAACCATTTTTCCAGCAACCTTGGCAACAGACTAAGTCCTAGATCTCAAATGAAAATTAGTCCTAGGAGATTATCAAAACAAGGGGCTTTCTCAAGGAAAAGAAGCCATTTACTTCAACTGGAGCTAAACAAAGATTGTGAAAGGCAACAAGATTGGTTTTAGGTATTAAAAAATAACTTAAATTGTGTCATCTTTTCAGAAGGACACCTATGTAAGGTGGATACTTTGTTACTTGAGTTACAAAGAAAGTTTTACAACTATCACAGATCATACAAATTACAATGAACAGCTTTCCGGTGTATAGGCTGTGGTGTTATGTCTGATTGTGGTAAAAATATATATATATATATATAAATAAAAAATATATATCTTGCATCCAATTTAATATTCAGTTTACTCTGGGTTTTCTAGCTGGATGTCACCAGCCTAGAGAGTGTAAAATTCTACTTGTGAGACACTGGACTGGGTTCTTTTTACCCCTAGTTGAGAAGAGTAGGCACATCCTACAATCATCTGTACATTGTAGTTGGCATGACTTCATTGTGTATAGTGTGGTGGCTCAAATGGCATGGCATACACTCTCCATAAATGACCGGGGGGGGGGGTGAAACCTTATGTTCAAATGAGTTTTATTGAAGAGTTCAAAAAAGTACAAAACTCTGGTCTGTTTGGGCTGTGATGTTATGTATTGTTGAAAAATATATATACATACACAGGCATACAAAATTCATTCCATACACCCATATGAAATGAATATCTATAGATATTGAAAACAATAGTGTTGTATGATTATTGATGATAATATTGCGCATCTTAGTATTGAGAAGAATATTTATCACTTGAGAAACAGACATATACATGGATTCTGTACCGAGTAAGACTTAGTGCCACTTCAATGTTGGATTAAACAGAGCTGAGAGGGAAAAGATAACGAACTATGGCATGAAAAGAAACTGAAATCTTAGGAAGATCTCCATTTCAGTTATTATAAGAGCAATCAGAATCACAAAAAAGAATTTCAAAAGCTATCTGGCAAATATACCTGGTAAATCAAGTGCAAGAGAGATATAAACAATTTCACTTAAAGGGGCAGTCAGAATCTTAAGACCTTTCAGTTGGATTGTATAAGATGGCCGGTGAATGTCTGGCATAGGATGCCCCATCCCCAGCAAGAACAAAATATGAAAATTTAAAAAAATAAATTAATAAATAAAAAGCTACATCTTTAATATTTTACTGTTTGTATCTGCCAGCTGCTGCTATTCTATTGCTGTCCTCATTTGGATAATTATCCGTCATTTTGAGCCAATTCTGATTTTTAGCAGCATTCGGACAATCTCAACCTGTTGGACAGAAGAACCTAAAGTATATTTTGCAATATTATTTGAAACTAGCAAGATTTGCTAACTGGCGTTGCCTGGTGTAAACATGCTCATGTTAAAAACGGCTTTCAAAATGGTCACCCGCAACATCCCCATGTTAAGAACAGCTCTCGGAATATACACTATCCTGTGTAGGAGGGGGTGTCAAAATATTTGTTCCAAATTTAACCTTGATAATCGCTGTCAGGACCCTGATGTGCAAATACTATGAACCAAAAGAAAAGGAAGTCATCATTTCAAAGAAAATATTAATATTATGTTTCACGGTTTTTTTAATTTGTTTTGGGTTTTTTTAGGGGAGGGGGGTATCTGCGCGATGTTAATATGTGCATAGATAAAGAAAAGAACAAATAAAAAGAATGTATAAAAAAGGAAACTTCCTACTCATTTTTTTTTACATTTGACTTATATTTTTATATTTCTCCTAAGTTTGTAAAAAAAGTAAAAAACTTTCTTTTTTTTTTAACAAAGATTTTTAATGAACAAAAAAAACAAAATGCCAGTTCGTCTAACATCCTGTTAGGTTTTATTGGTTGAATATTATGACCATGTTGTTTGCATATGCAGAGATTGCTTGAATTTAAAATCAGTGATTGTTCATTGTTACATGTTGCTCAAATGATATGCCTCAGTCTCATGAATAGAGAAGCCGCAAGAACAGTCGTTATACATTTGTTACACCTAAATCAGTCATACATAAATAGTAAAACTCGATTTAAAGAGTATTTAAAAAAACAAAAACATTCATTTTGTCAAATATAACTAAAAGTTTCAACTAAATCCTTTTATTTTTTTCTAAATAATACTGCAAGAAATATTTAAGGCTGACAGATTGCAGGGGGGGGGGCGTTGTGAAGAAATCAGAGGTTGCTCGAAATCACAGCAGATATTACCTGACTGTGGATAGCGATAGAGAACCAGCAACAGCAGTTATCATCGTGCACACTCCGTAAAACTGAACATTTTAGGGAAAATTACACAAGTGGAATCTATATGTTTGAGTGTTTCTTGGCTAAAAACAATAAATTTTTTTATATTTGACAAATAAAAAAAATAGTTTTATGGAAAACAAAAATGTGGTAATTATAGGTGTTTTTGTTCTTTGTATGGTTTGAGACAACTTCCTCCATCCATACGTCTCTTACTATAGCAATCATGCATGAGTTTTGCTGACAAAGCAAGTCAGTCCCTACTACACAAAGAAAGATCAATAACTGATAGACTTGAGATTTTGCCAATGTCCTCCTTGATTGTAGTTGCCCAACAACACATTTCTCTCAGTTGGATAGTGGAGGCAGGAGTGAAGAGAATGCTTCTGCTTGATGAAAAAATTACTGAAAGTGTTGTTGCAACAGTGCAAAGGAAAGTGTCCAGAACGGTCATTAATACAAGCAAATTACTGACAGTCACTTGATGCAATGCAAGTACAGGATACTATGAGTGTAATCTGTTGGTCATCAATTGTAATCCAAGTTTCAAAATTGTAAAGGAGGAGGATCTGATAGACATCCTTTGATGGCTAACGAGTTTTTTTTTTCTGTCCTACAAACATTGCCACAATTGTGTAAAACCAAATCTTGCAACATTGCAGCAGTGTTTGACCTCAGTCGTGCCATGACCAGATGGCAACACTATGGAGCTAAGGTAGACAAAAGTTTCTACATTTCAAATTAACACTCCCAATCAGATTGATTGTCTATCTAGTAGTGGAACAAAAACCGTAACTATGGATTCGGCTGTGTTTAAGCCAACTGTGACTGCAGTGAAATGGATATTTTCAGGTGACTGAGAACTTTCCAGATGACTGCAGTAAAGCAATCTTGTTACAGTCATTCAAAAAAGTCAAATAAAGCCGTGTTCACAATTACCAAGATCAACCTAATCAATGCAGCCGAAAAAGCATTTACAGAGGTGATTTCAAGCAGTCTGGGGTTTGCACACATTCTTCTAAACGCAGCCTTCATCTCAGCAGAAGCTGTATTGACCGAATTTTTAGACTTTGGCACAATCCTGAGCAGCAATATTCACACTAGCTATCAACCATCACATGTTTTATCAACTTTGCTGCTGTCTAACTTAATCTAACCTCTATAATGACATATCATGCAGGCAAATAGCATTCCTATGAATTTAGTTAGTCCCATTCAAGGCTATTACTAATCAACTTCAATTTGTTTTCATGTCGATGGCAAGGAGTCAGAGGCCTTCAATGTGTGAACGAGGGATATGTACATTTTCAACCTTGTTTATGCCATAGACTGCATTCTGAACCTGACTTTACAGGGCTACTAGGAAATTGCAGTTGAAGGAGGGCATGCAAGTAACAAATCAGGTTTATGCAGATAATATTGTTATTCAGAGTTTGACAGCTGACAATATTTAACAATTATAGGTGTTATAATTTTTACTATTTCAAACACTTTTCCATTATTTACCATAACATACATTCTTTAATAAAAATTGAATGAATATGAAATTTATGAATAACACATACCATGGTAGAATATCTATATAAGCTTTGCATGTTAGATAAATAAATTAAAACTTGTTTTTTCTTTAACGAATGCATGTTGTTTCTAATAAATGCATATATTTAAAAATAACAAATTTATACTTTTTTTTTTTTTTTTGCATTTCATAACTGTCTGATGAAAATTATTACTCTTCAAGGAAAGTATAAAAAATACATTATGTGCTTCTAATTTTTTACCAAATGCCAAACAGATAAATAAACAGAGTTTTCAAAATATTTTTTTTTATTTTATTTTCTGAAAAGCTGATATTACACATATCTAATATATAAAAAAGTCAGTAATGTTCCTTACTTTGGTCCTAAATAGCATTGAATTTAACGACAAATTAATATTTGATTCTACCTAGCCAAGGAAATAGAACGATTCCTAGACTGTTTTTCACAATTCCAACTTGAAATCCAAATAGATTTCATACTTTATCCAACCTCATATTTCTTTTAGTGCGACACAACACTACTTAATTTCATTAAGTACCCATCTATGTTCATTAGCCAATCACATTGCTGCGTTTGTTACAAATAATTAAATTGCAAATCACTGTAAGTAAAGGGGGGATTTTGTTATTCTACATTTCACTTTTAACTAGATTTTTACCTTCTAACCATGATTTTAAACTAAAACAGCTACCAAAGTCAATTGAAAATTTTGATTTCATTTAATTTAAAACTATTATTATTTTTTTAATTTGAAGAGGATTTTTACTTCTTCAATACAATCCTATGCAAACAAAATATATTTTTTGTATCAATATTGATGTTAACCTTGTTTGTATTTTTTCTTGTATTAGATTATAATTCAGTGTCACCCCCCCCCCAAAAAAAAAAAATTTAAGTGTCAGAAGTTGTTTAACAAATGCAAATGTTACTGACACTACTGGGCGTGTAAAACAGACTTCTGGGTTTCCTTTCAACCCTGCATTTATGTTGCAGTTATTATACAATAGGTTTTGTATGACCAGAATTTATGGCTGGAATGACAAAAATCAATGTTTTGGTTTGTTTTAATGCTAATCACCATCTTGTCATTAAATAACTATTTCCACCGCTCCAACTCACTCCTGTAGGAAGGTGGAGATTTCATACATTTTGAGATAGTGTTCAATATTAGTGATAGAGCTTACGTAAATCCAAGTTTAAAAACAAAGCCAACACCATATGGTAACTAGTAGTTTTTTGCCTTGCCTTCTATGGTTTCAAGGACACACGGTGAGAAACTACATGTCATGATGTGCTCTTAACCCTAGGTCTCCAAACATTATATATAAATAAAACCAAAACTTCCTGTTTAATATAATGTACAATAATGTATAATCTACTTCAAAATGCGCCATTAAATACAATATTTATAAACCATATTTGTTAGATGAAAATTCAATTTTTAATCAACTAATTTTACTAACAGACAAGACCAAGTGACATGAAATGAATGGTTAAAGAAAAAAAAAAATTGTGTCCTTACCTTTTGAGGAGGTGATTTCTTTTCGGACATGTCTTGCATCCAAAACACTACAATATTTATTATAGAAGGCATGCAGACTGCTTTCACGTATCTCTGTCAAGTAACCAGAGAATTTCTAAGGGTATTGTAATTTATCCAAGCAACTTCTTGCATCTGGAAAACGAAAACAAAAAGGAATGACCATTAACAGTTTCATATTAAAAAGAGAGAAAAAAAAAAAAACTTTATTTCTTCTACAATTTAGACAAGTAGAAGTCATTTAAGCCAAGTCTGACAAAGGACAGGACAAGATGCTAAAGCAAACATTTCCTCCAAATCCATCTCACTAGCTAAAGTTGATTACAGTTTTAAAAAAAAAGGAACCCATTCATGAAATTAAATATTTTGGTTTTCCTTTTAAAGAATTCAATTTACATTCCATACCAAAAATATACTTACCAAACATAGATTAAAACATTTTTTTCATGGCAATACTTTTTTTTTTTTTTTTTTTTTTTAGTTCAAACAATTCCATAAAAGACTGTTGGTTCGTCGGTCACATATAAGTTTGAAATAGCATTTTTATTTTTTGCTAAATACGCAGATCGAATGAAATTAGTGAGGAGGAGGAGGTGAAATAAGATACCTCTACCCATCTCTAAGCAAATCCATTATTTGGTATGTCATGCTTAAATTTATAAATAACATTTTCCTTGCAAATCGGATTTTATTTTTAGATACATCCATACATCACAGATAAGAGACAGTGTCTGTTTGTTGGTCTATCAGCATAAGTTTGAAAAAGGAATTTCATGGTTAAATGCATAGCTTGAATGGACACGTCTTAATGGATCTGTTGTTTAATAACTCATCTGATAATAGGAAGATCTATTAAGTATGATTGTTTGCACATTAACTCCTGAAACATTGAAATGATTTTTAGGCTTCAAATTACTGCCAGATTTTTCTATCTGCAGCTGCAGCCTCAGGCCATTCAAACAAGGGAAAGGAGTGGGTGGAAGAGTGTCATAAACAAGTTAAAAAAAAAAAAGAAAAAAAAGATTCCATGTTTATCACCTTGGTTATAAATGTTACATAGCAGAATTTTGCTTAGTTTTATCTTATTTATTCATTTTTCTTCTTTTTTAACATTTTTTTTTAATTCACTTATGTAAAAGAATTCTAAGGATTTTAACAATTTCTTTTTTTCAACATTTATTATCTTCCACTAATTATAATAAAGACTCAGCTTAGGGAAAAGGAGGGGCATAATTTCATTAGCTTAAAGGATCCCAAAGAGCCATAACCTGGCTCTGGCTTTTTGGCAATATTGTTAATGACATTGTTTACATGATTTGAACTGTTACTCTTATCTAAGGAAAAGAAATTAATTCAAGAAGAATGAGAAAACTAATCCATAAAATTTGCAAAGGTAAGAAATTTGTTTTATTAATTATATTTGGGGCATTTTGGTGTATTAAAACCCCAAATATTAAAAACAGATCAACATTTTTGAGTGGTTTGACTTCTTCCAAAGAAATATTCTTCTATTAATCCATTATTATACTCAATTTGAGTTCAGTTTGTTTTGCTAAAACTTTTTCATAGAAAGTCCACTAACACAAATTACATCTATAATATAAATCTCACCTGTCTGTTTAAATGTATGTATGTCTGCATAAAATTTTCGACAGAGGTGACGGATTTTCACGAGATCAGTATCGTTTTGAAGCTCAACCTTTTGGATGACAAATATAGAAAAATTGGCTAAAAACATCAATTGATTCACCCTCAACCGGGCACTTTTCTACAGGGAGGGGATCGCTTTTTTGTCCAATATTTTCGAAAGTCATCCTGTTCTTTTCGATTGACTAGCCTTAATTTAAACATTTGTCACTTCCGGTTTGGCAATGGGCGCAACAGCAATGACATCACATTTTTTTTTTTTTTTTTCTCGTTCTTTTCCTCCTTCGCGGTACAGGTTCGAGCCTGCCTGCCTACTACCACTTTTGTTTTTTTTTCTCAACAAACATCTCCAAACACCCGGGCAACCAGGCTAGTACTAAAATATATTTTAGTTCTGTAAATCAGTTATATTTTTAAAAATGTTTTAATTGTTCTAATTATCGATAATTTATAATTGAACATCTCTCTTAGCTATCTATATTTCTTTTAACCTCTCTCATTATGTTCATTCAACCACTGTAATATTCTATAATGTCTGTGAGAGTTTAGAAGTAACAATTCTTTTCAGCTCATTTACAGTGTTTGCAAACACTTATGTAAATTAGACAGAAAAATAATACATCACTTTATTTCTAGGTGACCAATAATGATAAGTAAAGAAACTTATTTTTAATTATGCAAGAATTTCTTAAGATATATCACAGTGCATGAATTTTTGAATGAAATCAAAGTGGAACAAATAGTGGTTGTGGCAAGTCCCAAGTAACACACACACTAAACTAAATGAACCATAACGAGACAGCACATTATATATTAGCATATGCAATTAGTGCACAGAACTGATTGTGAAAATAAGCATATTTTAAAAGTACAATCTTCTATTGGTAGCTTATGAAACTTATATCAAACTCGAGGATATTGCATAACTATAGGCAAACACTCTTATACATATTTTTTTTAACAAAACATTTTGTTGCCCTTGGCTTGCGCTCAAATGTAATACTAAAATTTACTTTGATGTTGGATTGGAGATAATATGAAACAGTATTTTATCTATAGTAATTTAATGCACATTCCTCTTTTCATTAGCTTCTATCTAATACACCCAGCCCAAACAATCAAGATTAGAGTTTATATTTATAGTCATCGACATACAGTCCTGTTTCGTTGTATCACAAATCATCAGTTCCGCTAGACTAGCACCTCTCCCAAGCCGAGGATTGAACCTAGAACCATCACGTTGACAGTCAGTAGTTCTACCCATCGACCCATGGGAGCAGCGCCCGTAAATAATCTCGCCAAATGTCTATTTAAACAAACATCCGTCCACTACTTTTACAGTGCTCTAACCGCTTTGTTTATAAACAAATATATGTATGTGATGGACTCTCCCGTCAATTTCGACATATGCACTTTCGCCACAACTAAGTTGCTTGGAAATCCACACAAATAATTTGTTTATAGTGGTGAAGGCTTTGTGTAGAACCTTCCACACTTTTTGGTATTACTGTTAACCTTTGTCAGTACAGATGACTGTCACAGGACAGTATAAAGTAAACCATAGGTTTTTACATCAGTGTCCTTTTCCTAAATACATGTCTTAACGAAGACTGGGGGTGCATCTCTCCTAGTGAATTAATGCGCCCCCAGATACCAACCTGGAAATTTTTACGACTGTGCAATACATACAGCACCTAAACTTCCCAAATGGTCACTCATCTGGTACTGACCAGGCTCAATGTTACTTAACTTCGGTGATCTGGCGAGAACCAGTGCATCAATGTGATTGTGCCACGTGTGTGTGTGTGTGTGTGTGTGTGTGTATATATATATATATATATATATATATATATATATAGGAGTTGGACAAAATTATGGAAACACCTTGTGAATTTTGCATCAATTAATAGGTGTTTCAAACCTATAAAAATTGAAAAATGACCAAAATGTTGATTTTATGTTTTCAGCAAGATACAAGTCTTTCTGGTGTGGTCTCAGGAATGTTTACAGGTCCCTTGAGAGGAAAAATGTGCTGGTGCAAGACCTTTTCTGCATCCTCAGCTCTAACACTGGTCATATCTAGATAATTCGGTGCTTATTTAGAATTACATTTGATTAAAAAAATGTACGTACTTGTCACAGAATGAAGATGTCATATTCCAAAAACCATGTAAATTGATCAAGCAGTGTTTTCTAATTAAGAAAATGAAATCATATTATGAAGGTATGAGGAGGCCGACATCGGTCATATTGTTTTAAATTTTGCCAAAATTCAAGGGCAACAATTCAATTAAATTAGAATTTTTGTTTGTATTCAAAATAATTAACACTTTAATTGATAAAAAATTTGATTTTCTTAATAAAATAGATGTGTTTCTAACAGACAGCTGTATCATACCAAATAGCTTTAATGAATTGAGACATTAATTTTAAATTATTTTAAATCTTAAAAATACCAATAAAAATAATTTAAATATTTAAATCATTTTTTAGAATACATTTTTCACTTAGATATTATTAAATTTTATTTAGACTGTATGAAACAAAGAAAACTTTAAAAAAATAATAATTTCATTCCTTTACATACTAATATATTTCAGTTATTTTTTTATGTAAAGGATAATTATCCTAAGTGGCCCCAGATGGAATCAAAAGACAAGATCAATAGTGTCTTCAGATTGTTCGAAGAATTTAACCTTAATTGAAATTTATTTGAATGTTCTATCTATTAATAAATACACACACACACACACTATTATATAAAAGAAACTTTGTCCATGTGTGTGTGGGAGGGGGGAGTTCCTTATGGACTCAAAAACGGCTGGGCAGATTTTTAAAAAGAATTTCACATTAAGGTTTTTGATATGTCTGGGAGTGTTCTTATGTAGATTGTGTATCAGAATGCATATAAGTATCAAAATTCGATTTTTGAAAAAATCCAATTAAAGAAGGAAGTCCGATTTTGACCAAAGTTAACATTACAAGTGCATTTGAAAAGCTTTATCACCGCACAAGTAGAAAGTCAACTGTAAATTCTTTTATAAGAGAGAGGCGTGCTCAAAATGAATGTTTCTGTTTAGAGCACACCTGAACCATGATACATGACTTTCGCATTTTAAATTTTAATTCAAGCCATTATATAAATTTTTTTTATAAAAACAGTAGATTCTCTACAATGCAATCTAAATCACAACGTATTGTGAACTAAGTCACTGCAGGGCGGCATGTGGAGCTTCCTCCTGGGGTGGGTGGGTGGGTGTGTGAGAGAGAGAGAGAGAAAGAGAGGTGGGAAGGGGGGGGAGTCCCTAACTAGAGCAGGCAACTAATCGATTTGATTAAAACAATAGGAAATTTCACCGATAGCGAAATGAATCCAAATGAAAAATATTAAGAATACTGTAAATTTTGGGGCAGCGTTCATTCCTTGCCATAACCTTCATGATAGTTCAGGTGTAATCTTGTAATCGTTTGATAAAGGCCTTATCAAGAATATTTTCCAATACAAAATTAACAATTCTAGTAAACACAAAGCACAAAACATTTAAGACAGAGTCTCTGCACAACTGTTTCTCAAACCTTGACTGTGTCGATTATATCGCCATTCTGGGTGAAAGCTTCATTGAGATACAATCAGCTATAAACACAAATATAAAGTTTTGCATGGGCTCGAATACCCTATATATTAAGTTTCATGTCTGTTGACCAAAACTGACAGAAGTTTGATAGGCAAAATCTTTTAAACAAATATAAATATATGCATACATAAATATAGAAATAAGTTTGTTTATTATAATCTTTTTATGCAAGTATAAATTATGTACAATATCTGCATGAATATAATTACATGTAATAGTTAACTAAAGATGATCATCTCATAATAAAACTGGAAAAAAAAACTAATGTTTAAAAGAATATACAAATTATCTAGATCTTTTGCAGATGAATGCAATTCCACGACCCATATATAACGAAGTTGTATTTTCTTTTTAAATAAATAAAAAGGGTTTTTAAGATGGATATCAATACAAAAAAAAAAAACATATATATATATATATATATATATAGTAGTATAGATAAATAGAATTACTAGCAGGCTTCCCGGCATTGCTCGCTCTTAAAATACACATTAATATTATATTTTAATTCATTCAGATTTCTTATTATAGAGCCAATTCTCTATTAATTATTATCCAATATATAGTAATGATTTCAAAAGTTATAAAAATTATCAATTGGCTACTACTTGTTGGAATTGAAACCAGAACGTTTAGTGCTCTACCTTTAGTTATTTATTTCTTCAGTTTTGTTACTGTTTGAGCTACCAACAGATGGATATAAAAGGTTAAAAATTAAGTGACAATGAGCTATGAATATTTAATTTTGCGCATGTGCAAAAGTAACAGCAGGAGAAATCAGAAGCTCTCAGTATTAATGCTGGAGTCTATCCTGGGCCCAACTCTCTTCCTGATCTACATTAATGATCTTCCAAATCACATCCTTCGTAGACATTTATTTAGGCTGATGACACTACTATCTATGGTAGCACATCTAAGACCGTAAACGACCAAGTTCTGATTCTCTCTCCTCTGATCTTGAGCAAGTGGTACAATGGGGAAAGAGGTGGCTTTTTATTTTTAATGCATCTAAAACCAAGCTTTTATCTTTACAGCATCAACGCTCTGATCCCTATCTGGCATCAATTGAAATGAATGGCTCTTGTCTTGGGGAGGCCTCATGTTTAGACAAGCTTCTGGGCTTGACCTTTACTCCTGATCTTAAATGGAACACATACATTAAATCTGTTGCCAAGGCTGCTGGAAAAATGGTGGGATCCTTCTATTGATCCAGTAGATATCTCACTGCTGATGCAATTCTCTATCTATATAAGAGCCAAGTATGTCCTAGGATGGAGTACTGTTGCCACATTTGGACAGGAGCTGCTAGAAAGTGTTTATCCTGCCTTGATAGAGTTCAAAATAGACTTTGTAGCCTCATAGGGGATGTTCTTTTCTCTTCCCTGCAACCTCTTTCTCACAGAAGAGATGTTGCGAGTTTGCTTTATCGCTATTTTCATGGTAAGTGCTCAGCTGAGCTCCAAATCATGGCCCCCCTTGCCAAACTTTTGCAAGAAACACCTGTCTAGCAGAAAACACTATCACTAATTTCCCCCACTCTTTATCTGTGCCTAAACCTAAATGTAGATTACATGAGCAAAGCTTCTTTCTTAGAACTGCACGCCTATGGAACTGTCTTCCCTTTTCCTGCTTTCCAGCTGACTACAATATAGTTGTCGTCAAGTCTAACATAAACAAGTTTTTGATGAGCCGTTCCATATAAGTTAACAAATTTACCGGATTTCCATTACTAACGATTACTATATTGTCCAATTTCTACGGTACACTCTTTAACCCTTATCCTTGAGTGGCCTTTTGATAAGTGGTGTTGCCTGTGTAAAAAAAAAAAAAAAACAAGTACTGTTTTATTCGATATACCCTGCCAAGGTCAACTGTTTTGTTTTCAATTCTGGCCTCTTAGTAGCATTCTTTACTGGCTAAAAACCAAATTGTAAATGTGCTACAGGCCCTATTACTCTCTCTATATATCAAATTTCAACTCTAGACCAATATAGTAATCGTTAGTAATGGAAATATGGGCTTGACCATTACTCCTGATCTTAAATGGAACACGTATATCAAATCTGTTGCCAAGGCCACTGGAAAAATGGTGGGATCTTTCTATCGATCCAGTAGATATCTCACTGCTGATGCTATTCTCTACCTATATAAGAGCCAGGTACGTCCAAGGATGGAATACTGTTGCCACATCTGGGCAGGAGCTGCTAGAAACGACTTGTCCTGCCTTGATAGAGTTCAAAATAGACTTCGTAGCCTCGTAGGAGATGTCCTTTTCTCCTCCTTGCAACCTCTATCTCACAGAAGAGATGTTGCGAGTTTGTCTCTGATGTATCGTTATTTTCATGGAAAGTGTTCAACTGAGCTTCAATCTATGGTCCCCCCTCGCCAAACTTTCACAAGAAACACTCGTCTAGCTGTAAACACTATCAATAATTTCCCCCACTCTTTATCTGTGCCTAAACCTAAACGTAGATTCCATGAACAAAGCTTCTTTCTTAGAACTGCACGCCTGTGGAATTGTCTTCCGTTTTCCTGCTTTCCGGCTGACTACAATATGATTGTCTTCAAGTCTAAAGTAAATAAGTTCTTGATGAGCCGTTCCATATAAGTTATTAAACTTACCAAATTTTCATTACTAATGATTACTATATTGACCAATTTCTACTGTACACTCTTTAACCCTTATCCTTGAGTGGCCTCTGGGCCTTGATAATGTGGTGATGCCTTTGTAAAAAAAAAAAAAAAAAAAAAAAAAAAAAAATATTCAGAGTTTGGTAGAGACTTTTCGCGCACGCAAGGTCACTTTGAGATATATATTTTCGTGTGTTAGAATGTTTTTATCTTAAATTCTATGCAATTATGCAGAAGTAGAAACTATGCATAAATAGAATTCAATGTAATAGTGAAATAAAACCAATCTAATAAAAAATCATAAAAAAATGAATAAGTAATTAATTAATACTCGGTTTTGAAAGGAATATGCAAATTATTTAACTTTCATGTAGTCGCTCACATATCCATAATTGAGTATATTAAGTTTGTTTTAATAATTTTTTAATAGAAAAAAATAGGCTTTTAATATCAATGTTAGCATAAGTAAACTAAACTTTATTGGTATATAGATTAAAATGGATATAGTCATTGAAAAGAAGATTTAATTAATGAAATACCGTTTTACAAAGAGTTATGCAAATTAGTTCGCCTTGTTACTTTGATTGCATACATCTGATCAGGATATTAGAAACTATTGCATGAAGATGAAATCAGCATTTTAATCTTAATGCTAGAGCAAGGAAATGCAAAAATAAATATTTTTTTCATTTATCACACCTACATTACTATTAAAATAGTTCACCGTTATTTAAATCCATAATACAACAGTTTTTGTATTAGTAGAGAGCAACACATACATATACATACACTATCGGCATTAAGGGAGCCATTAATTTGACTAGTCTTCTTTACAGAAGAGCAAAGAAACCATTTTCATTTCACATTTTGTTCAGTTGGACAAAATCAACAAAAAGATGATTGTTATAGTGTAATTTGATATATTGCAATGTTGAGGAAATTTACTGTCTATGAAAATAGTCATATTTTATTAATTAGGAAAAAAATATTTGATATTCAAAGTTTAGAGATTTGATTTTGTATAAGCATAAAAATGAAAATAAATTCCCCCATTAAAAACTTGGTAAATACCAAAAATAAACAAAGAAGCAGAATATCAATTGATCAAATAAAACAATTATATCTTACTAAGTAATTTGAAACTGTTACTTTGTTTTTTGCCTTTGTTATATTAACTAGCAGAACTACCGGCATTGTTCGGGGCCATTAAAAAAAAAATCAACAAAAAAAAAAAAAAAAAATAGATGTTAAATAATGAATTGCTTGCTTCCGCTGTGTGTACAGTGGTCACATTGCAAAGGATTGCATGGATAGAAGACAGGCATGTATATAGCAGACACATGACCTAAAATTGTCTAAGAAACAAATCAAGGGACAAAATATAAATGAAGTCCAATCAATCATCCAAGTACATGTTGACCAAATGCCTTGCTCAGCACTGTTTGATTCAGGCTACTTTTGTACTATAGTGAGCGCGAGGAGTATTAAAATAGTAATAATAAATGGTGAGGCACATGCATGCTGTAAAGTAGCATTAGTAAGGACTCTGGTATATTCGCTGAGATCAATGTCCTTGTGAAGCGAAAAGACATGCTGCGACTTGAGCTACAACTCAGATATGAGGCTATCAAAACACTGAATGATGCTCTCATTACATCAGCTGGAACTGTGGAATTTCCTAAACTAGTGTGTAGCACATTTTGTATTGATTGGCCAGACCACAAGATAGAGTTCAATCAAGATCAAAAGATCTGGAATATGTCATGGAAATGGATAGATAATAACACACCAAGCTATGGAATGATGTCACAGAGTACCCCGTAGGGTGCTGCAAACATTAAGGTGATATACAAATTTTAAAAAATTTTTTAAATTAAAAAAATCTTTTTTACTTTCGACTTTTCGACCCATTTTGCGGTTTGGTGATCAATTGCACAATAAAACTTGGCAAATGTTATTCAACAACTATTGTCTGTACTTCACAAATGAGGAGCACCACATGAAATTTTAGCTGATAACAACCCAGCCTTTCGCAGCTCGCAAGTCAGACAGGTATTTTGTGTGAATGGGAAAGTTCAATTATGGCTACGATGCACATACATACTATTAGGCACTAGCATCGCACAAAGAATCCACTACATAATAAAGAAGATTGTCATCAGGAAAAGGTGCTTTATTGAGGAAGTAACATACTGGTATGTTACGCTGAAAGATGGCATGTCCTGGAGAACTGCACTTGCAAATGCCATTTACATGTACTAGGTTCAGGTATAAAGAATCTACCTTGCGCAGTCACTTGACAAAGAGAAGACGGACAGGCCATATAATGTGGAAAATAATGTCTGCATGAAATCATTAGGTTGTTCATGTATCACAAAATCTAAATGGAGACAAATGGCAAATGATTGGTGTAGTCCTGTTCTGGTTGATAGAATCCTGTCACATACATGATATCTACTGGTTTAGAGGTGGATCACTGAACAATTGGGGAAAATGATGAAAACAATGAGTTGTCTGGTGCTGAATTATTAATGGATAGCACCACTGATTTTTACAAGAATGGAACCGTGAATCCAAAAGCAGAAACTAAGGTGTATGTCCCACTTGAAGAACCTCATGAATCAAAAGTTTACCACCATCCTGCATCAGAAGAGATCAAGGAGAAGTGCAGCAGCTATCATGCAAGTCAACGAGGAAAAAAAAAAAGAGCCAGGATGGTGCCATATATCGTCCATCAGGGATTGAATCTAGAGTGTTCTGCTTACAATATAGAATCTTGTTAATATTTGTGTGCTGAGAGTTCACTTATATCAATAAGCATTGTCTCGCATGGGCGAATTCTCATTGAAATAAAAACAGTAGAAACTTTCCTCCCGTGTGACAGGATGAAAAGCTGACATGACAAGTTTAGACCATCTTGGGTATTCATTTTCTGAATGTGATGTGAAGAGCAGAACCAAGAAAGAGAAAACGTCTTGTGAACTATAAGCTACATCATTTATTGAAGAAACAAGTCAGTAAAT
This sequence comes from Euprymna scolopes, assembly GCF_053919585.1. Taxonomy (NCBI): domain Eukaryota; kingdom Metazoa; phylum Mollusca; class Cephalopoda; order Sepiida; family Sepiolidae; genus Euprymna; species Euprymna scolopes. The sequence goes on from NC_136483.1 coordinate 79,259,943, forward strand.
TTTACTGCATTAAATGAAAATAATCTTTAATCATCTCATTGCAGCCAGAGTTTCAAACCTCTTTTACAGGTGCATCTTGTTGGACTCTTGGAATCTGTATAGAATTTTGAGTCTAACTGTTTAATGCATGGAGGTAGATTGCTATTATTCTGTTAGCCATGATCGTCTTAACTAATTCTTAATTCTATTAGTACCTCCTGTATTGAGAATTGAATCTTCAGCTTCCCGAAGGCTACTACTTAAAACTGATTACTTCTTAGAAATTTATTTCTTGTGCCATGAATCTATAAAAATCCCAAAGTTTGACAAAGGAAGGCCGAAAGTTATATCGACTGAAACAATCTGGACCAAGCAAAGTGTCACAAAAAAACAAAAAATGGCCATGAGTATACTATCAGACATATTTTAAATAGACCTTTTAAAGAATAAGTTAAAAAATAAGTTCTTTCTTTTTTTCTGCATTGATTGTGTCAAGACAATTTTTTCATCCATATTTATAGTTAGCCTGACTAATGATTCTCATCATCTCTCACCAATTAAAACAAGAATATTAATATGAAACTGACATAATTCATTAAAAAAAAAAAAAAAAAAAAAAAAAAAAAAAGACAAATGAAATTTTTATCAGGGCTATTATTTAAAAAATAAATCCTAAAATTTCTCAATTCACCTCTCCATCTCCCACACACAATGTAAAGGAAAGAATAGCTATCTTAGTATATTCTTTTTAATCAAAAGATAATATTTAGAATTTAATCTAGAATCAAACAGGAGTATGAACACAGAACATAAACAAAATTGGAAGGAAAGGTTGATGTGATTTCAAAAGAAAATAAAAATGTTGGTACATTCATTTAAATATTTCATTGTTATTTAATTGAGACATAATAAATTCTATAATTCGTAACTCACTCCAGTGAGTCTAGTACACACCACAAGCAACATCCACCACAGCGTCCACAGGATCTGATGCGCTTGCTGTTCCAATGGTATGAGTACCAAATAAGAAAGCTTGACTATTTCATGTTCAAATGATCAAGTTTGAAGAAATGCTAGCATTCACAGCTTTTGTCGTTCATCAGTAAAAGGTTGATGTTGCCTAACTTATAGAAGCAAAACCTGCAAACACAGGCAGCAGATCCGTTAAAATCCCTCAAGCAGATGTGTCATATATCTACCACAGCATTTCTACTGACAACTCTCGACATGGCATTGCATTTGCTCTGAGCGATCAAGCAAATACTGCGCTCCTAGCATAGGATCCAATCTCTCCCTGCCTAGCCTGAATGTATCTATTTGTCATTGCACTCTTCATCCCTACTTTCAATGCTGCCAACAACATTAAGCATACCTTCTATGATAGTCTCCGGGCTATTATGGATAAAATCCTATCATGAAATCTTGTAGTTGTAGATGATTTCAATGCCCACACAGGTATTGTAGACACTAACATAAGGCACATTATCAGCCAGTTTGCTATCGGGGATCGTTGTTCAAACGGAGAACATCTCATTGATTTTGCAGCAACAAATTAGCTTTTAATCTCAAGCAAACATTTTCAATATTCCAAATACCATCTTGTGACTTGGTACTCCAATAATGGTGTCTCTCAGAACCAAATTGACCACATTCTCATCAAGTCTCGCTGGGCGTCTAGCATTCTTAACTGCTATGTGGGGCTGAAACAGGTAATAACAATGGCCTGGATCATGTTATGGTCTGCACAAAACTACATTTAAGGCTAAAGATAATTAAGAAAACTCATCAGCTGTTGAAATATGTGTCACAGCTTCTGTATGAAACTGCTCCAAAATCCTTTTGAGTCCATTTATCCAATCATTTCAACAGTCTTGAAGCACTTCAATCTAATGACACAAATATTGAGGACCTGTGGCAATCCTTCAAAAGCAATGCCAACAAAGTAACACATCAGACTCTTGGTACCACCAAAAGACATGTCAAAGATTAGATATCAGGCTGTACAATCGAGCTCACAAACTGAACAAAATAATCTTGATGTTCCAGCTGTGATGACTTCCGCCAATTGTGTTGTGAAACCGAAATCAAGAGCTGATCACAACATTTACTGGCAGAAAATTGTTAAAAACATGGAGCAAGGCTCATCAGTATACGATACAAGAATGTTGTACAGTATTCCTGATTGGCCACATAACTAGTCAGAGGTAGTAACGAAGTAATCTTCAATAAACAAAGCAAGTCTATAACGAATCTTCACCTCGTTGCTTAATCATTCGAGTTAAATCCTTAAGATTTCAATTGTTCCTTCTCTGGTTTATGACTATGTTATCACTCCCACCCTACTTCCAATGAAATCCCGGATATCATCAAAAAACTAAAAAACAATAAGGTAGTCGAAGAAGATGATTTTTCATCTGAAATCTTCAGACATTCTCCAGATGTATTGGTCCCAACATTTTACCAAATCTTCACCCATGTCTAGAAAATTGAAAAACTCCCTCAAGGCTAGAGTAATGCTGTTCTGCTTCCCTTTCACAAGAAAGGTGATAAACGTTGTTGCAATAATTATTGCAGTATCAGCCACATTCAATGCAAAAATCTTTGCTACCATCCTGTTGAAACGGTTTCAAAAACAAAGAGCCACATGGACAAGGATGTACTGACCAGATTTTCATGCTCCAATAAATACCCAAGCATCACTGGAGCTACCAGCAAAAGACCACTATCTGGTTCATTGACTTTGCCGTTGCATTTGACTGTTGATCGTGAAGCCTTTTGGAAAATCATGCATGCCGATGACATGCTCCCAAACCTGATCAACCTAATCAAAGCCTATTATCTCTCCACTTGCACCAAAGTCCACATGTATGGTCAGGAGTCATTTTTTGACATTTACTCAAGGGGAGGAAGACATCTTCAACCGAATTAACAACGCTTGCATCACCTTCTGTTGACTTTGATCACGGCTCTAGTCTTGAAAAGAAATCAGGCTGAACACCAAAGTCAGAATCTACCAAGCCCTCATTTGCACCATTCTCCTTTATGGCTACAAGACTTTGTCTAGGCAGGTAAGTGACCTTCACAAATTGAAGGTATCTGACCATTACTGCCTACACCCTATCCTCCATGTCCGCTGGTAATGGTTTATCACTGATAAAGTTTGTGCTCACTGCAAAAATCTCTCTATGCTAGACGCCTTTGTTGGTCACACCCTTTGACAATAATCCAGCACCACCACCAGGCTGAAAGAAATGTCATGATGATCAACTCAAAACTTGGCTCAGGATGGTAAAACAAGATGCTGAACTGTGTCTGAGCTTCACCTTTATGAGGTCCATTGCTGGAACCATAAATGGCTTGCACTCATAATGGAAGCAGCCTTGGATCAACATGCTTGGTCAGCCAGTGTTCAGGACATGGTGAACTTGTTGGAAAGAGTAGGCCTAATCGACCCAGGGTGAAAGCCGCAACAATGATAATATGACTAAATTCTATAATTTGTCAAACTTTTATGAATAAATATAACTATTTTAGATTGATCAAAATCTAATGTATTCTTATACAAAGATTTTTGTGAATGCAGAATTTAAATGGCCGTCATTTTTTTTTTTAATGATTATTTTATGTTCATATAATTTTTTGTCTAAACAATACCTGGATTTCATCCACGGAAAATTTATGATTTATTGCTAGGAATATAAATTCCAGTTTTTATATTTATATTTTTTCTACTGTTAAAGAGATACAATAACCTCATTTAACTGACTATGTTGGTCAGTCAGTAATACCTTAAATTTTAGGATTAATTTTCTGGCTAGGAACAAGATGTATCTGTTTGGATACTACACTTAATCTTTTTTGTCTTCAGTCACAAGAAGGAATCATTCTACACTAAAGTAATTTAAATTTTTATCCCAATCCAGAGTACTCTTTTGGGAAGGGGGGGGGGCTGGATTTTCCCTACATTAAAACCCCAACCATGTGTCTACATCTGCTCTTGCAGGGAGGCAAGTAAATAAAGACACTGATTTAATCTGTTCTTTCAATGTAGTCACCAAACAAAATTTAGATGCCTGCATTCTATTATATATATATTTTTTTTTTTCATAAGTTTGAAAAGTTTTTTTTTTTTTTTTTGTAATGTATAAAATAAAAAGAAATACCTAGAAAGCAAAATTCTATTAAGACTTAACCACAAACTTTTTTGATTCAACTTTCAAACTAAGCATCTTTAATGTCATGTTCATGTTTTTATTTTTTACTGCTGAGTCACTGCTTACTAAGGCTCAGGGACCACTCAGACAGATTAAAGAGATTGTCAGAAGGATGATGATTGCCACCATGAGAGGACATGCAACAATGAGCAGAATGGGCAAAAGATTACATAAGTGGGGGGACTCATCAAGTATCTGTTTACATTAGACTTGAAGATGACCATGCTGAGAAGCTGTCTTGTAGTATCTTGTTCCAAAGACTGGATGTTCTTAGAAAGAAACTTTATTCATAGAAGTTTCATTTGGTTTTTAGTAAAAAGAAAGAAAGGAAACTTGGGGGGAGCTAGGCATGTTCTTGCTGTAAATATCTTACAGAGGGAGACTAAGAATTGGAGCTCAGATGAGCACCTACCATGAACATAATGATACAGTAGAAAGAGGATAGCAATATATATGTGAAAGGGGCTGTAGGAACATGAAGAGATCATCTCCCACTAGATTGGAGAGTTGATTTTGTGTACTGTCAAGACAGGAAAGTGTTCTCAGAGTGGCATTTCCCTAGATATGACAGCAGTACTTCAGCTTAGAAAAGATCTGGCTTTTATAGAAAGGTACTTTCTGGAGCAATAAAAATAGCCAACCATTTTTCCAGCCAGTTTTGATGCAAGGCTTTCATTTCAGGTCTGGAACAACCTGAGAAGCTTTACGCTTGAGAATCATTCATTTTAACTGGAGAGAAGTGAAGATCTGAGAGTTGGTATTAAGTATTTTTGTTTGATAATAACTGATAGTACTTCTAGGGATGTGAATTACAATTCTAAAAAGATTATCAATTATTCAGTAGGAGATTTAATGGATAAAGATTTTATATTAGATTTTGTAACAGTTTTTTTATTTTTTATTTTATAACATTTTCATTAAGCATAATAATGGCCAATTGAAGACATGTTTTGTTGTATAAAACAAGGAATTCTTTAATATTTTTTGTTAGTAGCTTTGCATGCACTCTAATGAATACAGTTTTTTTTTAATATTTATAGAATTTTTCATTAAAAAAAACAATGTTCATACTGAAATCTTTGCATATACAGTTGAATCATTTCTTAAAAAGTTCATACTTGGGTGGGGGTTAGGGTATTGAAATTTGCATTTCAGTATAAGAACTCATTTACCTAAATCAACCAAGAGAAAAGAAAATCTTGAGAATGTTTGTCCTATTTGTTTTCTGGCATAAGAGTACTTTTAAAGTTATTTCGTGCCAAAATAATACCTATTGTAAATAACTGATTCAATACTGCTAACAAAGCATGCAATTTTATTCATAGCCATGAAGAAACTTTATATTCAGACTTTTACTCTCAGGTATTAGTGCATAATTCACATTAGATCTGATGTAGAATTTGAATTTTGCACAGCCAATCCCATCGTCTGAAACTGTGTTCATTACATCAATTCTGTACCTGCCTGCAGACAAAGTTTAATAAAACTAAAAACAAAAAAATTCAAGTCTCATCAGTGTACATTTTTTATTATTTTTATTTTATGGTATATCAACTATTTAATACTGAATCCATTCATTTTGATAAGTTTTTATGTTTCAAGTTCTTAACACTTTAATGATTGGTTTAATTCTTTGAGTCTCAGGGCAGTTTCATCTCATACTTGAGATGGACTCTATTAGAACCATAGAGGAGACCTTAACAGGTACTACTGCTCCAGGTCAGAATGTACCTGGGAATTGTGGTAACTAATGGGTGACTTCATGTCCTCAAATTGGTTGCAGTTTATGACATACCCAAGATATTTTTCTACAATAATTTGTCAAGAAAACATCTACATGAATTACAAATTAGCATAAGTCCGGTGAGGAGTTAGAATGGAAGTTAGCTTTTTTAAAACCGACTCCAAAGTGGAATTTTTTTTTTTAAAGCATTCTCCCAACTTGTAATGGTAGTAATAATAAAAGATGGTGGATTAAATATTAAGTTTTGAAATTATTTTATTCTAAAGAAGAAATAAAATTTTTTTGAAAGCTTTAAAAATCTCTTGGAAAAGAAAAGTGAAATTATTTTCAGTTTTCAGACAGTAGAGGAAAAGAAGCACTTAAAACTCCTTTTGAATTAAGCACATCTTGTTGGTCGTTAGTCTGGAAAAAGATGGGTGTGCGTGCATGTCTGCTAATGTTTACACAGCATGCAGTATTTTGCAGAAAGTGAGCATCCAGCAGTTGGGGGGTCTGCAGTTTCACTGTTGGGGTTGAGGTATGAACAGATGTTAGCATGAAAATAATGAAAGCAAAGTAAAAAAATGTTTTAATAAATTATTGAATTAACAAGAATAGCAGCAACCCACTCCCTCTTCCTGATATTTTATCACATAAATTATATACGTTTTCAATCTTGAGAGGCAATTTTTATTTTTCTATTTTATGCAAGATTTATATATATCAAAATCAGTGGTGAGAATTATTATCTATCCTATGAGAATGTGGTAGATTTCATGTCAGTGCTTTTAAAATTTCAGGAGTATTTTACAACCTTGTTTTCAACATTATTTCTTCAGATTTTGTCCATTACGTGAAAAAAAAAAAAGCAAACAAAAACGTTTAATTTGAATTCAATCTTCAAAAACAGATCTTCCCTCTTAAAAATTTAAATGCTATAAATAATACATTAACGGAAGAATATTTCAGAAGTTACAAATTAAACCTTTTAGAATTTTGCAGAGTCTAATGTTTGGATTAGACAACAATGGCTCTATCAGAAATGATGGATGAATCATTACTACTTTGCTTTTAATTATTGCAGTATGAAAAAACGAAGAATTTCCTCATTTACTTATGCCTAGGATCCTTATTCTGATTCTAGAAAATGTTTCAAATTTAAGACTTAAATTCAAGGACTGTTCTTAATTTGTGTTTAATCACAATTTAAATCTGATAAATCTACATTTTTAAATGGGAGTTTGTTCTCATATTATACCTTCTAAAAATCATTTAATAAAGAAATTGAAATTTTGATAATATTTATTAACCGATATCTAATACCAAGTGTTAAAATTTCACAAAAATCAAAAGTATCCAAATTTTCAATAAATAATAATATAATTTTTTTAATAAATAAGCAAATAAAAACATTTTTGATGTTTCCATGTGTGAGAAATGTGTGTCTGTGTGCTAACTAGTGTTGGGACGATTCCTAACTTTTATACGATTCCGATTCCGATTCCAGGAAAATATTGATTAATGATTCAGATACCAAGTCCGATTCCGATTCCTAGGGAATTATTGTTTTGAAATATACCAGGTAGTTTTATACTTATGGTAATTCCCAAATATGTTCCCTAACTTTGGAAGAGATATTTTATGTCTACACCGTCGTGTTTTGGTTTAAATAAAATTATTATATAGTAAACTAAGCGGAAAAATTAGCAAAATTTATTTTTAGAGAAAATTTATTTTACTTAATTGGAATACAGAAAAAAAAACCTCAAAGAAAATAGAATTTATCCTTCAGAGAAAAAACAAATAAAATAGAATTTATATAACAGAACAAAAACAAGAAAATTAGAGAATAAATACACACGATTCATTATTTTGGTCCTCATAATTAACAGATTTAATGAATTAAATAAAAAAAATATAGCAGAAGAGAAAGAAAATATATACTAATTAAATATAAAAAAGATAAATATTTAATTTAATAATTTATAAATGAACGTGCGTAATGAAAAAAAAAAAAAACAATATACCACGTGACATGGCGCCGTAGATATAAAATAACCTTTCCAAAGTTAACGACCATATATGAGAAATACCATTAATCGAAAGTTTTTGTATTTTATACCAAAAGGTAGGTATAGCGAAAAGTTACAATTAAAGGAATTTCAAAAACGATTTTTTGTTTGGCTATTGATAGTTGTATTTGTGACGGCAGTTCTTCAGACCTCCATAATTCACAAGGATTAGTTAACACCTATTATTTTTTCTTACTTTTTCATTGCTTTTACACGTTGTTTCTAACGTGAAGAATAAGTTTAGCCAAACTAATTTTGAAATAGGGTATATCAAAGGAACACATATAAAAATGATACCACTATAAAAAACAAATGAAATACTAGATAAAATTGAGCAAAAATAATTACCAAAATTACAGAAAAAGATTAAAAAAAAAAAAAAAAAATGGTGAAGTTTGTTGAGTGAAATGAATTATTGAAAGAAAGTAATTGAACTAATAGAAATGTTAAATAAAAAAATGTCACATTTCAATATTTTTGTAATAATTAAATTCTCAGGGTTGTCGAATTTAAAAATTAAGTGATTTTTTTTTTATTAGACTTCTTTCGAAGCTTGTTACCTTGAAAAATACATTTAAAACCCTTTTTTTTTTTTTTAAAATAAATTGAAAAATAAACGCAATTAAAAACATTTAATTGATAATTGAAACTTTAAAACATATTAAATATTGAAAAATTACTTATCTCACAAATTAACGTCCAATAAAGTAGATCCAGTCTTCATATAAGAATTCGGTTATAATAAATATATCTTTCCCAAACTTAAAAATTAAATCTTTTTTTTTTTTTTTTTTTTTTTTTTTTTTGAGAGAGAGAGAGTGCTTTAAAATCGCCGGGGAGTGCCGCCTAAAATTTTAAAGAAGTAAATTTTAGGAGTTTAGTGCCTTTCAAAGACGGTTATAATAATTTATTATCATCATTTAATTTCCTTTTTTTCCTTCCCCCCACACCTTTCCACGTGGTTCAGTAGTTAACCAGTGCTCCTGTTGCTGTTAGTCAGCTATCTTTACCTAAGTTTTAATTTCTAGTTAAAAGAATTTTTCATGAATAGAATCAGCATTTTTAAAAATTATTTTTTTAGTTGTATATATTGTATTTACTCTTTGAAGTTAAAGAGAGTTAAAAAAATTGGTGACACCTAGATGGTGACGTAGGCAAAAAAAAAAAAAAAAAAAGACACTGCGATTTCGACCTTCACTAATAAAACTGCTCTGAGTGACTAGTTGGTAATTTTTTGTTCCTTTACTTTTTATTTTGCTCCTCCAATTTATTTGGATGCTTCATAGTTAAATGTTTTAACATGTTGGTTGTGGTCATGTTAGATGGTTTTATTCCTCGCAATATTTTAATTTGACAGACTTTGCAAATGGCTTTCAACTCATCATCTTCATCAAGTTTCCATGCAAGACTTTTTTTGGACTTTGGACCATATTAGAAAATTCAGTTTATCTGTAAACAAATAATTTACTATTAAATTTTGTTTTAAAGCTAGTCACTTATTTGGATAATTAATTGAAAATAATCCGCTAAAAAAGACAAAAAGAAAAAAATATAAAGGGATGGGGCGGTAAATTGTACCAACCGGTAGTTACAAAAAAAAACTTATAGAATTTAATTTTTGAAACCAATGTATAAAAGTTTACATAATGAAATGCAAATATGCATTTTCTTTTGGGTTGACTGTGTTCAATTCACACATGGTTGATGCGGTTCAATATTGCTAAACTATAAGTCTTAAGTAAAATTCTATTTATAAATACTTTTTAAAATGAAATTATTTAATTAACCGTAAATATTATTTAGACATAAAAATTAATTGATTACAAAACCTTTAAAAAATATATATATTAATTTCTTTTTCGTTTGGCAAAAAACTGCGCAAAACACTTTTAATTTTCAATTTAAAATTCTAGAAAAAAGATTATATTATTCTGCTTTTAATATAATCAAATTCAGGGTTTTATCTTTCTGGAGAAAAATTTTTTTAAAAATAATGGATTTTATTTCAATGAAATTAAAAAAAAAAAAAAACTTGACTGAATTGAAATTAAGGAAGGGGTTATTTAATAACTTTAGGTTTGGAAGAGATAGGTATGGGGACGATTTTTTTGAAACTTCAAAAGAAGCCGACTATTGTCAAAACTTTGCGAAATAATACAACGTGATCAATTTCATTTTAGAGATATTTCTTTCAAAAGCCTTCTTTTAAAAAAAAGAAAAAAAAAGTATATTGTTCTATTAAACCTTTTACTGTTTAAATAATTTGACTTTGCTCGTTTTATTTTAAGAAAATATAAGTTGAAAAAGCATTTTCATTCAGTATTAGAAGATTTGTCAGTAAAAAAAAAACAATCGCCAAAAAGATAAGCGTTTTTTTATTTTTATTTTTACTCGCAATGTAGAGCCCTTCATACTTCTTTTCAAGTTAACTGTTTTGTAGTTTTGATTACAATAGATCTGAATGAATGAACCTTGTAAGGGAGGGGCACTAAGCATTGCCCTGTTAATAATGAATTTCTTTAGTTTCTTTTTATAACATGCTACATTTCTCTCTTGCGGTTAGAAATATCAGGAATTTTTTTCTTTTTTTCAACATCAGACTAAAAGAATCGTAATGAAGGAATTGGAAAATTAAGGTATTTTTTAACGATGCGATTCCGATACCTCCCAAAATACACGATTCTTACGATTAACGATTCCGATTAATCGTCCCACCACTAGTGTTAACTACTTTTAGTTTAAAGGATCCAACAACATGAAATTTTGAATGGTGTTGGGAGTATATGCCTATTGTGTATTCTCTAATCAGGAAATATATAACACATACTAATAGACATTTTGGGAAGATGTTTCAGGATTTATTTTAATAGTATGAGATAGGTCTAATAATGATATGATATAACCAATCATTATTTACTAGCATTTCAGCCCGGCGTTGCCCGGATGTTTGGGTGTGTATGTTGAGCAAAAAAAAAAAAAAAATGTGGTAGTAGGAAGGCAGGCTCGAACCCGTACCGCAAAGGAGGAAAAGAAAGGGGTAAAAACTAACGTTTATGCTGTTACGACCACCACCAAACCGGAAGTGACATTTTTTAAAATTAAAGCTAGACAATCTAAAGGAGAGGATAACTTTCAAAAATATTGGTGAAAAAAGTGACCCCCCCCCCTGTAGAAAAGTGCCTAGTTGAAGGGGAAAATATTAATGTTTTTAACCAATTTTTCGATATTTGTTGTATGAAAGGTCGAACTTTAAAATGATACTGATCTTGGTAAAATCCATCGCCTGTAGTGAAAGTTTAAGGCAGACATGCAAACAGACGTACAAACATACATTTATATATTGGTAACTAAAAATTTTCAACCCAAACTGATGAAAAAGCTTGCCCTATCCTTGAATACCCTTTATGTAAAATTTCAAATATTTAGATCAGAAATTGTCTGAGTAATTTGGAAGAGACCGCAGAGGTCAATTTTTTTTTTTTTAACTTTGACCCCTATTATGACCTCTTAAAATTTATTGTTTTGGGCTCAAATCAAGTTATTAAGTTAAATCCATGTCCAAGAAACCTATATCTAAAATTTCAAGTGCATAGACCCAAAATTGTCGGAGGAGTTTGGTAAACTTTTCAAAGGTTAAATCGTTGAACTTTGACCCCTTAACAGCCAAATTTCTGTCCGAAAGTGGATTACAAAGATTTTCCCAAATCTCAGTATATATATCAAGTTTTGAGTCTTTAGACTGAAAATTGACAGAGTTATTGCGAAGGGAAATGTACACAGACGCACACACAGACACGTTCACTATTATAGATATACTATTATGGGCGCCCAGCGTTGCCCGGGTGTTTGGATGTGTATGTTGAGCAAAAAAAAAAAAAAGTAGGAAGGCAGGCTCAAACCAGTACCGCAAAGGAGGTAAAGAACGGGGTAAAACCTAACGTCTATGTTGTTACGACCACCGCCAAACCGGAAGCGACATTTTAAAAAATTAAGGCTAAACAATCTAAAGGAGAGGATAACTTTAAAAAATATCGGCGAAAAAAGTGACCCCTCCTCTGTAGAAAAGTGCCTAGTTGAAGGGGAAGATATTAACGTTTTTAGCCAATTGTTCGATATTTGTCATATGAAATCCATCACCTCTATTGAAAGTAATGCAGACATGCAAACAGACATACATATATACATTTATATATTGGTAACTAAAAATTTTCAACCCAAACTGATGAAAAAGCTTGCCCTATCTCTGAATATCCTTTATGTAAAATTTCAAATATTTAGACCAGAAATTGTCTGAGTAATTTGGAAGAGACCGCAGAGGCCAATTTTTTAAAACTTTGACCCCTATTATGACCTCTTAAAATTTATTGTTTTGGCCTCAAATCAAGTTATTAAGTTAGATCCATGTCCAAGGAACCTATATATAAAATTTCAAGTGCGTAGACCCAAAATTGTCGGAGGAGTTTGGTAGAGTTCTCAAAGGTCAAATTGTTGAACTTTGACCCCTTAATCGCCAAATTTCTGGCCAAAAACCGATCACATCGACTTTCCCAAATCTCAGTAACCTGTATATCAAATTTCGAGTCTGTAGACAGAGTTATTGTGTAGGGAAATGTACACAGACACACACAGGTTCACTTTTATATATATATATATATATATATAGATTATATGATAGAAGGTAAACCCAACATTACTGCTATATACTTCTGTTCCCAACCCTGGACCTCTCCCTATTATCATTTTTATTCTTATCTTATATATATATATATCTAATAAAGTAAAGGCTGTTTTCTCCCTCTACACCAGTGCTCAATGGCTTTAATAACAAAAGCTAATTATAAAAACCGTTTGATTAGCTAGCCCAATAGTACACATAAAGAGCTATTCATAGCAATCAAATACTTTAAATGGTTCTGAAATGAAAGAATATAAAGTTTATCCCAAACATTGTATAAGTGATAATGGTATCAGAGCAGTAATTTCTTCAAATTTGAAAATGATAGTACAAAGTTAGTGGCACATGCTTCAAGATCCTTGCTATCAGCTGAAAAAAGAAATTACAGCCTAAATTACTGTGCTGTGTGCTATTGGCCCAGAAGCCAAATTCCAGCATATTACTAAAAATGCAGACAATGTAAAAAATTTATCATAATGGCAGCAATAATTATTAGATGAAACCAGCCTAAACATTAGGCAAGATTCTATTTCTCTTCAGAATAATTAAAAATAAAATAAAATAAATAACGAATAAAAATGACATGGAATCAAAACTTTGTTCATATAAAATTTATTTTAACAGCTAATACATGAAATCTTTTTAATAAGATTCATTAAAGATCTAGCTATATTTTTCTTTTAATAGCATATTGATAATAATTTTTTAAATATATCAGATTCAAACCATGTAAAAATCAATGAAAGAAATTTCATAATAGGGCAAAAATTTCTTTAGTATTTTATTCATTAAAGTTTCCAACTTTGATTTTTTATATTAACGACAAAACAATGGTTCACTTCTATTTGCGCAGCTGCCATTGCTCAAAGGCACCATGCATCTCGCAGATTTATCAGACACAAGTCCAATACAAATAGACAAAAGTATATAGAAGCTAGAAGAGTGAAATAGCCAAAGCTAAAAGATATACTGAAACTACTAGTAAACATATACAGCTGGAAAAATTAGGTACTTGTCATTTCTGGAAAATTTATAACTGTTGTAAATGATGAACAGTCATCAATTCCCCCACTGGTTGTTTGCATGGCAACCAAGAAGGCTAACCTGCTTGCTCAAGGATTGCTTCCAACTCCAATTTAGACTCAGTAAATCACTCAATCCCAGATTTTCTTTTGCAAACAAAAAACCACACTTGATGATCTGAATATCATCCATTCTCAAGTTTGTGATATCATAAAAATCCTAGACACCTCAAAAGCATGTGGGCCTGATCTCATCCAATCTATACCATTAAAAATGCTCCGCTGAGGTTGCCCCAGTTCTCTCCAAACTCTACAACAAAGCCTTACCTTGCTTTCCTGACTGCTCGAAAATTGCTTCTGTGAGACCAAGAATTCTGGTGAAAGAACTGACCCACTAAATTATCGCCCCATTAGCCTTCATCCTCTTTTTGCCAAAATCTTTGAGTTCTTAATTAATCAAGCACCAGTCCATCACCTCATAGATACTAAACTTCTTTCCAATCAACAGTATGGATTTAAGCAAGCCCATCCTGCTGCAGATATCCTAACTAATCTCTGAATGTATATAGCATACACTGGATGAGGCTAGGGAAATAGGCCTCTATATATCTAAGGCCGTTGATAGGCACAATGGTCTTATAAAAATTGAATCGTACAGTATTACTGGACACATACTTAACATAATCAAATCTTTCTTAAATAAAAAAATCCAGACTGTCCTCGATAGTAATATGTCAAAACAACATGATGTAAATGCGGGTTTGCCTCAAGGGTCAATCCTTAAACCTTTATTATTCTTCATATTCATAAATGATCTCCCTGATAATATTGTTTCCAAGATAATTACTGATGACACTACGCTCTTTAAGAGACATGAGGGGAAGAACAAATGAACACACATCTAAGGAAACCCTAGAGGAAGGCCTCCAGTTTGTAGTGAAATGGGGACATAAATGAATGGTACCATTCAATGCTGCCAAGATTAAGCTTTTTTTTCCTTTAATAATTACAAGAAATCTTTTCAACCAATGATGGCCATATCTACTATATCTGAAAACTTTGTTCAAACTCCTTGGCTTAACGTTCACAGGGAACATGAATTAGAACAAGTACATCGAGGGCATTGCCAAGGCTGATGCAAAGGTGAACTCTCTACTGTGCTAGAAAATTGCTTACACCTGAGAGTATCCTGTATGTCTATAAGCCCACCATTCACCTGTGCATGAAGTATTGTTGCCACATTTGGGCTGGTGTATCTGCTACTAGTCTCTCATTCCTAGACAGGGTTCAAAAAAGAGTAACCAACCTAATAGGTCCCCGCATTGTCAACCAAACTCCAACCTCAGTCCCATCAATGAAATGTTGCATCCCTGTGCCTATTTTACTTTAATGAAATGTGCTCAGATGAACTCCAAGCATTTGTACCCCCTTGATGTAACTACTCCCCACCCCCAACTAAGCAGCTAATTCTCACTCCTATACTGTAGAAACCCTAAGATACCGTCAAGCTCTCTACTCAAATAATTTCTTCCTTCAAACTGCTAAACTTTGGAATTCTCTTTCAGGTATCTGCTTCCCTGACTTTATTGATATTTCTTGACATGCAAAAGTTCAAGTATAATATGAACAGACATCTTGTTGCTCAACTCCCTGCAAATTTTGTCCCAAATAGTAGCCCCTTACATTCAAGTGGCACTATGCCTTGTCTGGAGTGAAAAAGCAGTTAAAAAGATATTAAGCCCACATTATTAACATGTGACCCCTTTTCATTAAGATGAGACTATTTTTATATGCAAAGAGGTATACAATATCACATACACCAAATTTGAAAAACAACATTTTTTGTAAAAAATAAAACACCAGTCACCAAAAATAGTAACCTAAATTTATCAAAATAAATCTCAAATTGGGATATTACAAGTTGAAATTGAAAGAAATTTATCTATATTTACCATTTTTTGTACATAATACCACCTCAAGGCTGTTAAAACCAAAGGTGGGTTCATCAACAGAACAACTCGTGAAAAGAAACCGATACAAGTTTCATGTATAAATCTAAAAAAAAAAAAAAAAAAAAAATTTTTTCCCCTCCTAGATAATCTTGCAAACAAATATTGTCTACATTCTGTGTGCATACACATACAGGATGTGTATATAATATACACAACCACATCTTATGCTAGATGTATAACTGTTTTTACTAACAAAAAGTCAGACCTAATTAAGCATTTATTGAGCCTATTGCAATTATACTAAACAAAAAAGAGTTTGCAAATCAGCAAACATAAAAATCATCTTGGCATCTGAAGAGTGTGACACAATCACTGGAAAACAGAAAAGTAAAGAAAAAAAAGGTAGATCTAAAAATAACAGACTGCGAAAATGTTTAGATATTAGTTCTCAGAGAACTCAAAGTGAGCATTGTTAAGCCTGGTCAGTACTTAATGGACATCACTTTGGAATAACAAATGCTATAACTAAAAAAAAGTAGAAGTTGCTATAAAAATGGCTACTTAGTTATGAATCCCCTCCTCTCCTCAAGGGGCAAGAATAGATGAGGCCATTTGAAAAAAATAAAAAATAAAAAAATAAAATGGTGATTACTCTCTCACAGACACATCTGTAGTTATTTCCATACTGTTAAATACTTGGTAGAGTTTTGTAACTCATTTCCATTCAATTGATAATGAGAAAAAATGTAACATTATCTGAACAAATAAATTATTGAAAACAAAATAAAAAAAAGTAGCATTTTTATATTAATAACAATTATTTATCAAGCTTCTTTTCAGATAATTGTTTAGTGAAATGTCAAGTGTAAAAAAAAAAATTAAAAAAAAATTAAAATATAACGCTCTGTAAAAAAACTCACAACCTTCAGATATTTAATCTAATACACTTCTTGATAACTTATCGTCCTCTTACCCCTTAAGGATCATCTGTTATACTATGTTCGGTAGAGATTGAACAGCAAAAGGACAGAAGGGCGCATAAAGACACATACACACATTTAAGCATTATAATCATTCCTGATACAGAACTATGGCGAATTCTTACATAAATGCAACCATGTATCAATCTCAGATATCATCAAGTCATCATGTTAGTCTGTTTTGGATTAAATGAACCTAAAATAAAAATTTACTTTCTCTCTTTGAATACTAAAGGAAATTTACTTGTAACTGTTGCTTCTTTTACTTTGTTCTTTAGTCCTCACATTTCATGAGCAATATTTCTGATAAAGAGGAATAAATCGCTGTTTTCAGAGGAAATTATTCATCTAATACCTATTTTCAACTAAGTTTTGATCTTTAAGCAGTATTTTTTTTTAAAGCCCCCTTACATCAAGTGGGTTCATGCCCTGTCTGGAGTGATTCCATTGAAAAAAATGATCACTATCAATACACTAATTCCTAGATTAGTTCAATGCATACAGTGGTAATACCATACTTAGTACCAAATTTCATAAAGTTGAAGTTGTTACAAAAATGTTGATATGCATATAATTTTGGAATGCAGTGTAGCTACAAATTATAACTGCCCAGGATTTAGAAAAGATTGACGGGTAAGACATACTTTGCCCAAGGTGACCCATAAATCAGTTTTATCTGAAGTATTTACCATGATATTGTCGTTGCAATATCTTGACTAAGATCAGAAGCTGGAGTATCTTCTACTCTAACACTCTTAAGATAAAAACAAAAAAAAAAAATGCTCACAGTCCAAACACAGACAGCTGTAACAATACGAGAAATTTAAATCCTTTTCTTACCCCTCCCCCAAAATTAGCAGAGCAAAAAAGCCTATTTTCCATATACGAACACCCATCCTAGATGGGCTGTGTTATCTCTTTCCAAAGACTGCCTTCTTTTCTACTTCATTCAGCCCCAGATTCCATAAATTTTTGGTCCAGAGATTCTTTTGTAACAAATTCACAGTGTTTAGTTAGGTTTTCACCATGTCATTTTCACCAGAAAAGGAGTGGTGCATGGTCAATGCTTGCTGTCCATTATCCAAGGACAAAAATTCCAACTCCAGTACGAAATTTTATAGCACGGACAAACAATTCTTAAAAATTAGCACAAAACAAATTCACAGCAATTTTCTAATTGTTTAGTGACTATAGCGAATGTTTAATCCCTCACTCAGTAAACAGTGCCTCCAGTTGATCATGTGAGGCTCTTGCTGTAAATGCTACATATTGTAATACAATGTAACCAAATTACAGTTCCAGACAATGCATAGGAAACTCGCAGGTGGATTTCGGCGTCTTCAGCAACAAAATTTGGTTTCATCTGTTTGTAACACAACTTGAGTTAATGCTGAAGCAGTAAACATCGAGAACAATTGATTGTATATGATGAATTAAACACAAAGTGCGAGGGTTGGTCATAAAATAAAGAGTTGACAAGATTTAATTAAAAGCAAATTTTAAACTAGCAGGACCTGTGTACTGGCGTTGCCCAGTGAAAAGATGACAAAGCCAGAACAGATTGTTAAAAGACTCCTTCCCTCCAAAACAGATTAAACTATAGTTATCTAGTGCATTAGCGTAGACTCAGCTTAATTTGTTTTGTTTTACTTTATGAAGAGGACGGCAAGTGAAGAACTGATGTCCCCACAAAGAAGTATTGAAAAGCATGTTTGTTAACATTAAATAAATGTGCTAAACAGCAAAAAATGTGCATAATCCCCCGAATAAAGGAAAGTAATGAATAAAATTTTTTAATGAATCCTGAAACCATTGCAATAAAATAGAGATCCTTCTAGACTGGAGTAATTTTACGTTTCTGAATTTTTAAGATGAAGATCGGTTATTCGTATTATTTGGAATCTTCATCTTGAGTGTCATTTTCACACTTTGGTCGATGCAACCTCTGCCCTTCTTCACATGTACCTTGTTGAACTTAGGAATGTTTCTGTCGAACTCAGGAATTTGGATGGAATTTTAAACAGAACCCTTTTACTTCACGAGGATAACATGTTCTTGTTCTGTCAGCCATGACTGGATAGAGGTTCTAAGTAATTTGCAATTGTATTTTTCAATTGCCTACACTGAGAATTGAACCTTCATGACAGTGGTTAGAGTACTTGAAAAACATCAATCATAAAATTATATTCTCCTGAAAGTTGATGGTTTAATTCTCAGTATGGGCGACGGAAAAATTAAATTGCAAATCACTAAGGACCTCTATCCAGTTATGGCTGACCATACAAGAGTATGCTACCCTCGTGAAGTAGACAAAGGTTTCTGTTCAAAATAGTTTAAATCTCCGAGTTTGACAGAAACATTTCCGAGTTCGATAAGATACACCTGAAGAAGGTCGGAGGTTACATTGACTGAAATGTGAAAATAACACTCAAAATGAAAACAGTAGTCCAAAGATTCCAAATAATATGAGGTAATTTTGTTTTGTTTTTAGGAAGTAATCATTAAATTATGAAGTTAGACCCTGTTAATAATTAAATAATTATAATAAAAGAAAATGTGGATCCCCCTAAAAAACAATGAAAATGCTGCTGTGGAATGACCCAGAAGTGAAACTTGCAAAGTTATGTTGGTACCCCATGTCAGGATGGAAAAAAATTCTACTGCTTCTGCTGATGATAGTAGTAATAGCAATAGTAGAAGTAGTAACAGTAGTAATGGAAACATTAAAGGCATTTGACACAATTTCCTATATAAATAAACCATTTAAATTATGTGAATGTTTTTTTTTCAAATAATGAACTTTAAAACTTGTAAAAAGAATAATTATTTAATTAAACTGATTCTTTTACTAAAAGAGGTTGAATAAATTGTTTTCTTAAATAAAAAAGCAGTATATGAAAAGATTCTGCATTTTAACTTTTAGAAATTTATAAACATTTTCACAAAAATCAAATTTGCGTAAAAAATATAAAATATAATGTGAATGCAAAATTCAAGATTAACTTTTGTTATTGTTGAAAATACTCAGATGCCAACTTTACATACATGCCAACTTTACAGGCGACTGGGAACTGCTTTTGAATTTACAATTTCCTTGATGGAATTTCATATTCCCTAGACAATTCCTCCTTTGGAGGAAGCCAATTGAACCCTTCTAGGGTGAATGTCATACAATAAACTAATTTATAAATTAGATTAAGGGATCAGATTCACATGTAAGTTTAATGTAAAATGATAACTCAATTTCTGGCTAGATAGCGTTTTAATGACATGTAATCATTCTAATTAAATATGAAAAGTAAAGTATTCGATATTTTAGATTTTATGTGTGGGTATATGAAGTTAAGTTTATTGATAGGATTAAGGGAATGATTTGGAGGTACTGTTGCCATCTTAAGAGTTTGTAGTTGGTTTAATAGCCCATCCCCTCCAAAGCACATAATTTATCTCCCCTGGCTAAAAATATCTGGTTATATACTCTATAAACGTATATATAAAAAACGAATCACCCATCCAAAATTCTGGACTAAATGTTTGTGCTCCAGTAGATAACCCACCCCCACACAAAAAAAAAAAAAAAAAAGGAATCTCATTTTTGGAGTGGAGCGGGATCTAGCTGGAGGTACTCAGCTACAACTTTATTGACAATTAATTTAAATATAAGTTTCAAATATTCTTCAAAGTCATCTGGTACACGTTAAACAATATGTAAACTGCATAATGTAGTATTAACGCCTCTTAGCGCAAGTGTATCTATGTATAAAAAAAATAAAAAAAAATCCACCCCTTGAAATCCTATACAAAAAGACCATGATTTTATTTGCACAGAGAACGTCATTATGAAATTATGTAAGAAAAGAAATATGCAAATATTTGGGAGCAAACATCTTCAATAGAGCCCAGAGTTAACAACTTTGATATTGTCATTTTGTCTATATAGCATATTACTAAAGATATTACATTTGGCTTTTTTGTTTCTAAAAGTGTGACTAGAGTTTGTAAATTGGCCTATTTGGGTCTTTTTTCTTGAAGTTAGTGCTGAACATTTGGTTTTGTCACAAAACACCCTCATTCGAGTGGAAGCAAAGGTAAATGTAAGAGTAAACACTTAAATTAACAATCTATGAAAATACTTTTAACTGTGCTGTTAGACAGTGTTTGTAATAGAAAGAAACAGATAACTAGTAGACATGCTAGCAGCCATGTTTACTATGAATTAATCCATTCTGTTGTGTTTGCTAAATGTGAAATGGAATGAAGGCTTATGCCTGCATAGCTAATGAAATTGTCGTTTTAATCCTAAGTGAATTGGAAAGTGACCCTTCATTATTTTTGCAGTAAATCATCCCAGGGAAAAGGTAAAAGCATGTAGTGCCAAAACGAAATAATTACAGAAAAAATCACAGTAAATATAGATAATAAAATATATGCTCTGGTCCAAAATGGGAGCATCACAGAAAATATTGAGTGGGTAAATTGCCATTCTACCAGTTTGCTTTGATTTGTTTTGAATAGTTACTCTCTTTGGCAATTTGTGATTGTGAATGAAATCGAATTGTATTACAAAAAATTAGAAAACATGCATAGAGTATTGGCACGTAGTGTGACCGTTTTTAATTTATGTGTAGACACAGCATTTATGAAGCTATACAGCAATTTTGTAAAGAGGAAAAAAAAAATGCTCCTATTATTTACAGGGATAGAGCACACACACACACACACAAAAAAAATCTATTACAAAATTCCATAATGTTTATTTGTCAAAGCAGTTTAGCATTGAAATTTAAAAAAAAAAATTTTTTTCTAAAAACACAGGACATCATTCTTCTTACATTTTCATGCAGAAATAAAATAGTCTGAATTTTAAGAATAATTCCAAAAGTAAAATAAAGTTAAAATTTCTCCAAATTAAATATAAATATGCACTTCTTCATTATAATAGTCAAATCCAACAGTCAAAAAATTGAGTTGTCATAAAAAACAATGATAACTACTTATTTATTATGTCAATTTCAAATGACAGCAATGTTATGTTATCTACCTAATTGTCATGTCGCCATTAGTTAAATATGACTGAAATATTACATAAAACAAGTATTTCTATAATTTAACAAAGAAACAATTTTGCCATGTTTGCAGGTAATATGCGACATAAACACAAGGGAAATAACTCATTTCTCCTGAATTTAAGTTTTTAAAACATTTCAAAAATTAATTACATCCCCCGTTATTATGCATGCTGCTCAGTTTATTATGTAAGCAAAACTTGCAAATATCTTGAAAACTGTTTTCTTTAATGATTAATTTTTTGTAATTTTTGGATATTTTCATTACCGCAACATGACAATTAAGTAAATACCATTGGTTTTACTTGAAATTTAATATTCGAATTTTGCTATTATAACCAAATTTTCTAATGATAAAATAATAACATACAATAAAAAAAAACACTGATTGAGCACAGTAAATAGAAATTAATGAGCTTAATGTGGTTTGAATAAGTGTATTCTTTACGTAAAAAACTAGTTTTTAATAAGAAAAGTAAAATATTAAAAATTAATATCATAGAATTGGACCTAAATTCTAGTATGTATTAAATATTTGTTTTTAATGTCAATTCATACTTGAAGCAAAATAAATTGTTTCGAACTAGTGAAATAATTTCCATTGCTATTGATAATATTTACTCAGTCATTTATTTTATTTAGTGAAATTACAGTTTTTGTTTGAAACACAACATAAATCATAAATCTATGGTCATGTCAAAGTTATAATTATTATTTAAGCTAATGTTTTAAGCTCTATTTATAAATTGAAATAACTCAATTGGTAGAACGTCAGACAATAAAGATTCCGTTTTGATTTCCGGTCATGGAATCAATTTTGTTGGGAAGTTTTTAAATTTACTGTTAATGCAATATTTTCCATTTCTAAAAGATCTGATATTCAAAATGGGACAAAATGACTGACAAATGTACAAAATCTATTTATATAAGACAATTTAATTTTTTTTTCTAAATCAGATTAAAAACATAATATTCAGAGTAATAAGTCATGTGTAGGCATATTGAAAACAAAAATCGATTACTAAAGGAAGATTTATAAGAGGAGAGTCCAAACTTATGTACATTGTCCTAATTTCTTATCATACAAAAGACAGGTTTTATTTGTGTGTGTGTGTGTGTGTGTGTGTGTGTGTGTGTGTGTGCTGAGGAGAGGAAAAAGTGAAAATAACAGATAAGGTATGTGTATATGTATTTAAATATTACATACATACACACACCCATTAGCAGGAAGACCAGACATTGCTTGGGATTGAACGAGGATCACTACTATGTACTATTTCACTATGCTCATAATACTATATTTTGCTTTTACTAAGCCACTCCTATCGTTTTGTTCCCTAATATAGTTGGAAGAAACTGAAATGTTTTAAAACTCTTAGGATTAATCTTATATATATGATTTAAATTTCATTAAAATCAGATATATGTATTCAAAGATTTAAGAAGTTCTGTCCCCATTGGGGCATCAAATATTCAACACATTGAAAGTAACGTAGAAATTCTGAATCACTTCCATAATTTTCAACATGATTTGAATTTCATAAAAACAGAATATATTTGAAGTTTTAAGGAGGTCACACTCTTATAGTGCACTTCATATAGTATATAATTTCATGGATCCACATAAAATGATATATTTTATGCATCAGTATTTACTTCAGTAGTGCTCAAGGTGAATAGAGCTAGGTAATAAGTTATTGCCATATATTTTCAGAAAATACATTAGACGTCATGTGACCCAACTAATAAAGCTCATTTTGTGACACCATCTGTATCTTTATTTCTTACAATAATTTTCTCTACATAGCCATGAATAAAAAATTTTTATAAAATAACTGTGTGCTTAGTGATAAGATACAAAGAAGATTATAAAATTCAGTACTAGTTGGGTCAGAATTTATTATATATACTATCTAGCATAAATTTATCTTGTTGGACTTAAATAGCAATCAGTCTGCTGTACTAATATTTGATTTATACTAGCCTATTTTCTTTGTCTTTAACTATGTTATTGGCACGAAAATTTATTTTGTTTCCTTTTTTTTCTAAAAAATACTTATTCTGGCCAAGATTACTTTTACAGTGGTGACATTCCGCCTTACTCACAAAAAAGTTTTGACATTCCCTACTTATTAGTACACTTAAAATATTTCTTTCTTAAACTTGATTATTATGATACTGAGTAAAATATTTTCCATTCTGACTTCCCTTTGTCTTTATATTAAATGCTGCAGATGTCGATTTTTTTATATAAGAATATAAAGGGCCTTTCTTTAGGATGAACGAACTAGTATTACCTTTTCAGAAATATCTTTTACATTGTGTAATAACGTTTAAATGTTTCTTACCATTTTCCAACTTTTGTTAAAATGTGAAAACTAAGCAGACAGGATAAATATAAAATGGGCAGAGAGATTACGGTTTATTGACAGTAACCAAGTAATAAGACTTTCATAAAAAAGAAATTTTTTTTTTTACCTCATTCTTTATCAAAAATGGTCGTCACAGCTGCATATGCTTTCTTATATTTACATGTTTAGTGAGTGAGCCATGAAAGCTAAAAATTATCTTTTAAAGCTTTCCCTACTGGCTTAGTTATAGATATAATCTTACTTATTACATTTTTCTTACTATTCTCTACTATAAATAGTAAAAACATAATAATATGAATAATGCATGCACATTGCAAACATACACTTTCATGTGTTTAACTTTATTACTTCCCCCTTTTTTTTTTTTTAAAATTTGTTTTCCACATTACTTGTTCAATCATATTTTGGTAACTTTTTTTTATATGCTTGCATTTTGGAGGTAATTTCGACATCTTTAAACTATTGTTTGGTTATGAACTTACTGCCCACATGTAATTGTGTAATGGCTTAAAAAATTTAAAATATTCCGATTGATATCTATACAATAATCATATTTCGTTTGTGATTTAGCTAAAATCAATTATTAGCAAATCCTCATGAATTAAAATCTTGAAAATTTAGGAAGTTATTTACAGAGAATAATCTTATAAATAGCAATTAAAAGAATCTTACAATAAATTCATTTATAGCTTTCTAACAATTTGGTTCAATTAATAATTTAAAGACTAAACATTACCTATTAAATTCCAGAACACCAGGTAGACATAGATGAACGATTGTTGCTGCTTTTAAATAAATATCCACATCATAATCTTTTGTTATTTACCATTCATTTATTTTCAAATAAATATATATCTATTTCTTTTATGATAATTTTCATTCCACAAAGAAATACCTTAAAATTTGTGTGGAATTTTTTATTTCATATATTTTATGTCATCTGTAATTTTATTAAAAAAAAAAAAAAAGAAAAAGCATCTTTTTTTTCATAATAAACAGAATTGGGAACACTAAAGCATCACTATTTACATACCTATGCATAAACATAGTTATATTAATAGAGAAGAGTATTCAATATTCATAATAGAGCTTATGTAGATTTAAGTTTGGAGATGAAGTCAACAGGATGGTAGTTTCTTGTCAGAGTCTGAAGAATGACAAGCAAGAAATGTGTTGTTGAAATTCTCCAAACTTATGGTTTTGTTCATATTATTTTCATTTCCAGTTGTCCATTTTCTAATTTAGGCATAATTGTAGTTGTCTTTTCACTAAATGAGTGTTGATTTTGAGTTGTAATAAATTGTGAAATTATCCATGTAGAGTAAATGTCTTTCAAAGGTTAATGCTTTTAATTATGTAGTTATTTTAATTTTAAATAAAATTGGGGAGAATCTTGCCTCCAAGACAAATATTATCTACATCATCTATCTATCATATATATATTTGTTTCTTTACCAGATTATTACTTTTTTCTTAATAGGACTTTGATAATTAAATTTAATTCTAATAGAAATAAATTTTGGTGGATAAAATTCTTAATACTCATGTATTAAAAGACTGCAAGTTTTGAAAGAATTAAAGATTAAAAAACATTACCATAACCTTATAGTCTTATAACAATTTGGTTCAGTTTAATTCAATAAATTTATAAAATTTGACTCTTAAAATCTCATCTCTTTAGAAAAAAAAAGAAAGATTAATATGCATTTGTCAATTTTTAACAACTCATTTGACAAGCATGCAAGTATAATTATGTGATGATGATGGTTCTTTATGGGGTCATCCATACACAATAAAATGAACAAAAAAGTCAAAACTGTGTTTGGAATAAACTATTTGTATAAATAAACAAAGATTGTTTTCATTATTATCATCATGTAAAACTTCTATTTTTGTAATCGAGCACTGTATGTTGTTTCTGAATTTGATATGAAGATTGATTATTTATATTATATGGATTCTTTGGACTATTGTTTTCATCTTGAATGTTTTTTTTCACAATGTTTTAGTTGATATAACTTCCGACCATCTTGCAAAAGGACCATTAGCATAGTGGATAAAATACTTAGCAAAATTCAGTTGTAAATTAGTGACACTCAAAATACAATTGTGAATTACTTAGGACTTCTATCCAGTCATAGCTCATAGAATGAGAGCATGCTATTCCCATGGATTAAATAAAGGGTTCTGTTTGAAATTCCATGCAGATTCGTGAGTTTGAAAAGATACAGCTGTAGAAGGCTGTAGAGTATATCGAACGAAGCATTGTAAAATTAACACTCAAGATGAGAACAGTAGTTTGAAAAATCCCAAAAACAATGTGTTTATAGAATTAAAAAAATTAAGCAACTACAAAAATAGATTTCAGTTCTAAAAAATAATTGTTAAATTTACAGTTCATTATATTTTTGAGGAAATGGGTGGGGAGGAAACTTACCCCCCCCCCACCCTCAGAAGCAATAACTTTAAAACTGAAAGGCTCGGTTGAATGATTTACATTAATGTTCAATACATTGAAAAAGAAAAGAGCTGGGTGGAGGTGAAAAAAGGGTAAGGGAGAGGGGTATAGAAAACCCTGAAGAAGAGGGAATAAAAATAGATATAGAGACAGATGAGACATATAGTTTTAATATAAAGAGGTTATACACTTTTTAACCTTTTCTATTTTGATTTTATGACCCCAGACAACATAGGGTAGATCTGCTAGTAATTTAATATTTTAGACTTCCACTAACATGGAATAAACGTAGCAATTGGTCAAAATTATCAGGGATTATGTTGATTAGTAAATTGCCACACAGCTAAGAGAAAAACCCAAACAAGAACCGGTGCATAAAAAATGTCACTTATTAGATATATTCCATCTGTTAATGAATGGTAGAAGCATTTTCTGAGAGATCCCCCCACCGTCTCTCTAGAAGGAAATAAAATGCCAACGAGCATTAAGTATGTTTTTGATAGGATTAAAATTAATTATATATTTTTAAAAATGTATTTCTATGTTTGTCAGTTATTTATAGCAAAAAAGAATTATTTATCTTTTATGAGGAAAGCTATTTATATAAAATTACTTTGGTTGGTACTTCATATAAAAACGGTCTAAAATATATACATATATATATGAATACCAGCAATGAATGAGAAACCCCATGTTTTTCTGGAGTGGCAAGTGAAGAATGCACCCAACGTCACTTAGATAGTGTAAGGATAGTGACCCATTCCTTTAAATACCTCAACTGGCCAAGTTCTCTCTGATTCTCTCTCCTCTGCTCTTGAGTATGTGGTTCAAAGAGATGGCTGGTTAATTTAATGCATCTAAAACCAAGCTTCTATCTTTACATCATCAATGCTCAGATTCCCGTCTAGCATCAACTGAAATGAATGGCTCTCATCTTGAGGAGGCTCCATGTTTTGACAAGCTTCTGGGTCTAAACTTAACTCCTGATCTGAAATGGAACACATACATAAAATATGTTGCCAAGGTCACTGGAAAAATGGTGGGATCATTCTACTGTTCCAGTAGATATCTCACTACTGATGCAATTCTGTACCTGTATAAGAGCCAAGTATGTTCAAGAATGGAGTATTGCCACATCTGGGCAGGAGCTGCTAGAAAGACCATATCCTGCCTTGACAGAGTTCAAAATAGACTTTGTGGCTTAGTGGGGGATGCCCTTTTCTCTTCCATGCAACCTCTTTCCCACAGAAGAGACATTGCAAGCCTATCTCTGCTTTACTGTTATTTTCATGGCATGTGCTCGTCTGAGCTTCAACCTATGGTCCCCACCCCCTTGCCAAACTTTCATGAAAAACACTTGTCTAGCTGAAACCACTATCAATAATTTTATCCACTCTTTATCTGTGCCTAAATGTATATTCCATTAACAAAACTTCTTTCTTAGAACTGCATGCCTGTGGAATTCTCTTCCATTTCCCTGCTTTCCAGCTGACTACAATATGGTTGTCTTCAAGTCCAATGTAAATAAATTCTTGATGAGCCATCCCCTTAAGTAATCTAATTTATCAAATTTCCACAACGAACGATTACTACAAAATTGTCCCATTGACTACTATACACTCATTAACCCTTATACTCGAGTGGCCTCATGGGCCTTGATAAGTGGTGATTCCTTTGTAAAAAAAAAAAACAAAAACAAGAAAACTCTGGAAACCTGACTAACTTTAGACAAAGAATGTTCTGTTTGCAATGTTTATAATATATGTGGATAATACAATACAGTGTTAATTTGATTATTCATACTGACAGTTTCAAAAAGGTACAGAAAATCTTGCCCATTAGGATCGAAAAAATCTGTGGTGTGGACATGTCTTGAGTATTTCAGACTTGATGCTTTAGGCAACTGATTTATTCTCAGCAAGCTAATTTATAAAAATACAATGTTTAGTCGATACTGGTGACCCATCAAAAAAGAAATAGAAGGGGTGGAATAAACACCAGATATGAAAGCATGCAATAAATAATGGCTCAAATAAAGGGTTGTGTATAAAACATGTAAATAAGAATTAAGGGTAAAAAACAGAGCTAAAAGTTTAAGTACAGATTAGTAAAAAATATGAAAATTAATGGAATGGAAAAGGTTAGAATATAAATAAAATAAGACTAATTAAATGCAATGACCGTTAAATAATGATGATAAACAGCATGTGGTAGTTTGTCACAGAATAAGTGAATGGAAGTTGATAAGAGATCATTAACAATAGTCTTTTGACAGTGAAGTACAAGGGGGTTAGCAATATTTTGTTGTTTGTGAGCATATGTGTAAAGTTAGAGGTACACACTTAGATGTTTACATGCACACTGTCAGTTTATCAGACTCCACAGAAGTACTGCCATGCTTTGGGAGTCCAGTGAAATATATGGGTCTAAGGTAGCTGGTAACCACCACTTTGAGGTCAAGTTACAAGAAAACATTTTTTGCAGTGCAGACACATTTTGAATATTTCAGACCTGAGTTTTAGACGACTGACTGGCAAAGAACTAGTGCGTAGATTTTTCAGTTGGTGCACATGCTACATATCTTAGATTGTTGAAAAATCAATCTTGGTACTCCAATATTTTTAATTAAATTATGTATGAGAGGTTTGGTTTTTTTAAATTCAAGGCACACCCAGAAGTATAATTATCCTTTTTTCCCAATAGTTGCAACACTGTGAATGTAAAGTAGTTGTTTAAAGTTTCCTTGTGTCATTTCCATGTATATTTAGTTAGTTTGGTGGGATATGGTTAGAATACTTGTAGCTTTGTAAACATATTTTATACAACACTACCTCTGTAGGAGGTTGTTTTCTCTGGTTCTGCAGGAACAGGTTGTAACTGGGGGGTTATGTCTAGTGATAAATTTCATGAACGATCCACAGGATTAGCTGGAATTCCTATTCAATAACTTATCTTGTTGTGATTATGAATTTTTCTCCCTATCTTATTCACACACACGAGAGAGAGAGAGAAAGAGAAAGAGAAAAGGAGAGAGAGAAAGAGAAAAGGAGAGAGAGAAAGAGAAAAAAAGAGAGAGAGAGAAACGGAGAGAGAGAGAAAAGGAGAGAGAGAGAAAAGGAGAGAGAGAGAGAGAAAAGGAGAGAGAGAGAGAGAAAGGGAGAGAGAGAGAGAGAGAGAGAGAGAGAGAGAGGCAGAAAAGGAGAGAGAGAGAGAGAGAAAGGGAGAGAGAGAGAGAGAAAAGGATAGAGAGAGAGAGAGAGAAAAGGATAGAGAGAGAGAGAGAGAGAAAAGGAGAGAGAGAGAGAGAGAGAAAAGGAGAGAGAGAGAGAGAAAAGGAGAGAGAGAGAGAAAAGGAGAGAGAGAAAAGGAGAGAGAGAGAGAAAAGGAGAGAGAGAGAGAGAGAAAAGGAGAGAGAGAGAGAGAGAGAAAAGGGGAGAGAGAGAGAGAGAGAGAAAAGGAGAGAGAGAGAGAGAGAGAAAAGGAGAGAGAGAGAGAGAGAAAAGGAGAGAGAGAGAGAGAGAAAAGGAGAGAGAGAGAGAAAAGGAGAGAGAGAGAGAGAAAAGGAGAGAGAGAGAGAGAAAAGGAGAGAGAGAGAGAGAAAAGGAGAGAGAGAGAGAGAAAAGGAGAGAGAGAGAGAGAAAAGGAGAGAGAGAGAGAGAAAAGGAGAGAGAGAGAGAGAGAGAAAAGGAGAGAGAGAGAGAGAGAAAAGGAGAGAGAGAGAGAGAGAGAAAAGGAGAGAGAGAGAGAGAAAAGGAGAGAGAGAGAGAGAGAAAAGGAGAGAGAGAGAAAAGGAGAGAGAGAGAGAGAGAAAAGGAGAGAGAGAGAGAGAAAAGGAGAGAGAGAGAGAGAAAAGGAGAGAGAGAGAGAGAAAAGGAGAGAGAGAGAGAGAAAAGGAGAGAGAGAGAGAGAAAAGGAGAGAGAGAGAGAGAAAAGGAGAGAGAGAGAGAGAAAAGGAGAGAGAGAGAGAAAAGGAGAGAGAGAGAGAAAAGGAGAGAGAGAGAGAAAAGGAGAGAGAGAGAGAAAAGGAGAGAGAGAGAAAAGGAGAGAGAGAGAGAAAAGGAGAGAGAGAGAGAAAAGGAGAGAAAAGGAGAGAGAGAGAGAAAGAAAGAGAAAAGGAGAGAGAGAGAGAAAGAAAGAGAAAAGGAGAGAGAGAGAGAAAGAAAGAGAAAAGGAGAGAGAGAGAGAAAGAAAGAGAAAAGGAGAGAGAGAGAGAAAGAAAGAGAAAAGGAGAGAGAGAGAGAAAGAAAGAGAAAAGGAGAGAGAGAGAAAGAAAGAGAAAAGGAGAGAGAGAAAGAAAGAGAAAAGGAGAGAGAGAGAAAGAAAGAGAAAAGGAGAGAGAGAGAAAGAAAGAGAAAAGGAGAGAGAGAGAAAGAAAGAGAAAAGGAGAGAGAGAGAAAGAAAGAGAAAAGGAGAGAGAGAGAAAGAAAGAGAAAAGGAGAGAGAGAGAAAGAAAGAGAAAAGGAGAGAGAGAGAAAGAAAGAGAAAAGGAGAGAGAGAGAAAGAAAGAGAAAAGGAGAGAGAGAGAAAGAAAGAGAAAAGGAGAGAGAGAGAAAGAAAGAGAAAAGGAGAGAGAGAGAGAGAGAGAGAGAGAGAAAGAGAAAAGGAGAGAGAGAGAAAGAAAGAGAAAAGGAGAGAGAGAAAGAAAGAGAAAAGGAGAGAGAGAAAGAAAGAGAAAAGGAGAGAGAGAAAGAAAGAGAAAAGGAGAGAGAGAAAGAAAGAGAAAAGGAGAGAGAGAAAGAAAGAGAAAAGGAGAGAGAGAAAGAAAGAGAAAAGGAGAGAGAGAGAAAGAGAAAAGGAGAGAGAGAGAAAGAGAAAAGGAGAGAGAGAGAAAGAGAAAAGGAGAGAGAGAAAGAGAAAAGGAGAGAGAGAAAGAGAAAAGGAGAGAGAGAGAGAGAGAAAGAAAGAGAAAAGGAGAGAGAGAGAGAGAGAGAAAGAAAGAGAAAAGGAGAGAGGAGAGATATTGAAACGATTTTCCTCTTTATTTTACTGCCATAGACTTCATCATGTTAATGATTATTTAAATATAGAAAAACAATTTGTTGTGTGCAAAGAAGCAGAGGTTGGGAACCTTATATGAGAAATGGGAAAGGAGTGAGCAGCAAATCCCCCACCCTCAATGCAAGAGGATTACAAGTAGCAGATGAATTTGCATCTGGTCGGTCACCAGACATCCAGACACATACACACCCTCTACATACACACCCCACCTCCTTCCGAGAGACACAAGTTAATTGACAACTGACAAGAGAAAAAGGGAGGATGTCTATCAATGTGATGAATACAAGGCTGAAATATCTGGGCTAACATTGGAAACATGTCATAATATATAGTAAAGAAATAATGAGAAAATTCTTTTTTATATGAAACAGGCGTGAATTTATATCAAGTTTCGGTAAACATTGTCACCTTCTCCAGAGATGTATACAAATGTAGAATATGTGTTTTGGTTTTATACTAGGCGAAACCATTTTGCAATACATATAAAGTAGGAAGAAAAAGTTGATGAAAAGAAAGAGTAAACATATAATAATTAGAGAAATATTGTAGAGAAGAGAACTTTTTACGAATTAAATTAATATAAGCATATATGCAGTTGGTATTCAAAAGGTGTGTATTTTTTTGTAGGAGGTGGTAAACTTGAAATTAAAATAAATCATAGAAATATTTTTATGATACAAATATGTAGTTTATTCCAAAGATCAATTTTTGGCAGTTTTGGTATTTATAATTTGAATACAATTTCGAACATATGGCCCTGTGGCTCATGCGATATGACACAATCTTGAGGTCCAATTTTCACAAACCCCACGCATTAAACTAGGCTGTATTTTGACAATAACATGCTGAATGTTATCTTCCAAGTGGTCTATAGTGTGTGGCTGATCAGCATAAATATAGGACTTTACAAATCACCAAACAAAATAATCTAATGGGCTTAAATTGCATGAATGAAGTGACCAGTTGACAGGTTCATTTTGTGAAATTATTTGTTAATCAAATGTTACCCTCAGTACATTGATCATATCATTTGCAAACGCTGCTCAGGCGTGAGTCTCTTCATGATGAATTGTCAAACCAAGCTAAACTCAAAATAACCAACAGTTGTCAAATCTGCAATTCAAGAAAATAGAGTTCTTAATTTAAAGTGCACTACCTTAAAAAAAAAAAAAAAAAAGACCCTGTATTAGTATTTAATACAATAAAATTGTTATAAAGCCGTATGTATTAATAAGATTAGACATTCAGAACGTATAGATGCAATCATTAACTACTCAATTTGATGATTCTGTAGCTCTACCATCATTATTTAAATTCAATAATTTTATTTTATCCTATCAAGATCAGAGATCTAAAAATGACTGCACATATGTAGTCTCTCATTTTCCATAATCTTATTTAGTTTATATATATTAGTATAAAAATAAATTTGTCTCATCTAAACACTTTATTGCAGTTTAATGGTTTATCGAATCTCCATAAGTATTAATATATTACTTAACAAGTTTATACATTTTAATATAAATTCAACCTTAACACTATTATATATATTATTACATATCAATATATTAAAGCTCCCAGAAACTGGGTAAAACATTTAACTGTAGATTGTGTTCAAATAAAATTCATTATTCTTTTTATTGCTATAAATCTATTTGAATTGATATTAAATTCTTTATAGATACAGTCTGCTATATTTATCCGGTTCAGTTTCAAAATTCATATCTGAACTAGCAGGCCGCCCGACATTGCCTGGTTGTAAAATATGCTAAAATATATTTTAATTTATGTAAATTTTGTATTATTATAGAATCAATCTTTTATTATTATATTGTACCCAATATATAGTAATGCCTCCCCAGTCTGGCCTGATTATGTAAAATATGCTTAAATGTGATATTTTAATTCATGCAGATTTCGTATTTATTATTATCGAGCCAATCCTCCATTAGTTATTATATTTTACCTAATATATAGTAATGATTTCAAAAATTTAAAAAAAAAAAATGACTTGAGTGCCATCAGCTAGAATTGAAACCAAAACATTTAGTGTTCCAACCCTAGTCGTTATCATTTCAGATATCAACAGATAAATAAGACGTAAAAAATTAAGCGCCTTAAACGTATAAATATATATTTGTGTATGCGTAGAAATAACACATTCAGTCAATTTACTCCAGCCAAGGTCACTTTTTGTCAATTTTGACCCTTTAGCAGCTATTTTTACAAGTTAAAACCAAATCGAATTAGTTCTATAGGTTTAAATCTCTTTTATATCAAGTTTCAAGTCTGTAGATAAAAAATTGAGGAGTTTCATAGAGACTGTTCCACAAACAAGGTCGTGTGTGTGTGTGTGTGTGTGTGTGTGTGTGTGTGGAACAGTCTCTATGAAACTCCTCAATTTTTTATTTACAGACTTGAAACAACATACGAGACATAATCAACTTCTGAAAATTGGTTATCTACACAAATACAAACTTGAGTATTTAGTTGCATTGACATTGATATTAAAAAATGTATTTTTCTATTTAACATTTATTAAAAACAAAGTAATATACTCAGTCATGGATATGCAATCGACTTCATAAAGGTTAACTAATTTGCATGACCTTGTTTGTTTGTGTACTAGAACATTTTCATCCTAAATTCTCTGCAATTATGCACAATGTAAAAAAAATGCATAAATAAAAGTGAGCATAATAATGAAACCAATCATCAAAGCAGAAATCATAAGAAACTGAATAATTAATTAAAGTTCGTTTTTCAAAGGAATATGCAAATTAGTTAACCTTTATGAAGTCGATTGCATATCCATGATTGAGTATATTACGTTTGTTTTAATAAATGTTAAATAGAAAAAATAGATTTTTAATATCAATGTCAGTGCGACTAAATACTTAAGTTTGTATGTGTGTAGATAACCGATTTTCAGAAGTTGATTATATGTCTTATCCCAAAGATAATGTAGTAGTATGAAAAATGTCAACACAGAGCTTACAAGTGATGATGTAATAAAAAATAAAATAAAAATGTTCTTATCCAAGCGAGTGACCATAGTTTGTATTTAAATGCTTATATAAAATAGGTCTAGCGGGGGAGAGGGGGGTGCAGTAACAACAATCACACACACACTAAAAATAGCTGCCGGAGCAGAGGTATAAAGAAATAAACCAAGTTATATAAGAGCAAGCTGTACATAAACCAAGAATGGTGCAAGTGTACATAAGAAAAAATCGATAGGTGAGCCGAAACCTCACCACTCCATCATTTACTATTCAACTTCAAATAAACAAATAAATAAATAAAGGTTTTAATCAAAGCGGCTGCTTTAAAACTAATAGGAAGGGGGAAGAACACATAAGAGTTTAAACAAGCAGCGAGTTACGTTAAAAAGTATTTCCTAAGGATTTCTAAAATTCAAGAGTGTGTGTGTATATATATATATATATATATATATATATATATATATATATATATATATATATATATATATATATATATACACACTAGCATGGGTGCCCGGCCTTGCCCGGGTATTTGGAAGTGTTTGTTGAGCAAAAAAAAGCAGTCAATTTTTTAACTTTGTCCCCAATTACGACACCTTAAAATTTATTGTTTTGGGCTCAAATCAAGTTATTAAGTTAGATTCATGTCCAAGGAATCTAAAATTGCAAGTGTTTAGACTCCAAATTGTCAGGAGTTTGGTAGAGTTCTCAAAGGTCAAATCGTTGAACTTTGACCCCTTAATCGCCAAATTTCTGGCTGAAACCCGATCACATCAATTTTCCCAAATCTCAGTACCCTGTATATCAAATTTCGAGTCTGTAGACTTAAAATTGACAGAGTTATTGCGTAGGGAAATGTACACACACAGACAAACAGATAGACAGACACTTTCACTTTTATAGATATATATTATAAAACAAAGTTTTTAAAAAATCGTGAAATCAATCTCATTTTAAAAAAAGAAAAAGTCAAAGACAGTAATCACTTGCTATTATGAAAACAATTATAGATGCTGATAAATATAGTGTAATTATAATGACGAATGAAATATACAGATTCTTAACTAAGAAAAAATATTATTTTGCAGATATTTGAAATATTTATATTGTTTAATTACCGTTTTGCACATACACAAAGCAAGAATATAGGACAAATACTAATATGATACAAAGTTTTCAAAAGCAAGATATAATAAATTTGAAAATAATGAAAAAATAATATTTAATAGTTTTCAATCTGACCTGTATCAACAGTTTTATTGCGTGAATGCATTAATTTTATAGAAGGAAAACCTGATGTTATTCTCTTTAAGATCCCAATATGTTCATGGATAAAAACAAAGATTAAAATGTGTTTATTTAACAATATCAATTTCCTCAGTTACTTCTGGCCTTTGTTTCAGCAATAGAACATGAAGAGGAACCTCTATTTACGAAAACCTTACATTGCATGTTTCTTCACAGACCTCACAAAATTTAACTTCAAATTTTTTGTCCAAATATTTAAGCTAACCAATTTAAAAAAAAAATTTCTCTTTTATTACATTTTCACCCCAAACAAGGCACAGTCACTTTGTTGTAGGGGCTACTATCGGGGACATAAGCATCAGGGGTAGTGTGTAGGAAGTTGGGCAGCAAGATGTCGGTTCACGTTGCACTTGAAATTCTGCATGTCAGTGCAGTCGGGGAAGCAGGGACCCGGAAGGGAATTCCAAAGTCTAGCTGTTCTGGGGAAGAAACTACTGGAGCAGAAGGCTCTCTTGCATCTAGGGATCTCTACTGTGAAGGGGTGGGATTTAGCTGCTTGTTGGGTTTGTCGGGGGTGTTTACGTTGTGGGGGCACAAGTGCTTGCAGTTTGTCAGAGCATTCTCTATTAAAGTACTTGTAGAACAGGTAGAGGGATGCAAAATTTCGTCGATAGGACAAAGGCTGAAGTTTAGCTGACAGTTCAGGACCTATCAGATTGGTGATTCTCTTTTGAACCTTGTCTAGGAGTGAGAGACTAGTAGCAGATGCACCAGCCTAAATATGACAACAATACTCCATACATGGGCGAATGGTGGCCTTACAGAGGTATAGGATACTGTCAGGCGTTAGTAGCTTTCTAGCACGGTAGAGAGAACCCACCTTCTGCGCAGCGGCCCTGGCAATGTTCTCAATGTAATTGTTCCAACTCATATTTCCTGTGAACGTTAGGCTAAGGAGTTTAAAAGATGTACTTTCAGATAAAGAGTCATTGGCCATTGCTATTGGCAGTAGGGAATGGTTCTTGTAATTATTGAAGGAAACAAGTTTAGTCTTGGCAGCATTGAAGGTGACCATCCATTTTTGTCCCTATTCCACTATGGATCGGAGGTCATCCTCTAGCGTTTCTGCCATTTCTTTAGATATGTGTTCATTTGTTTTCCTGTTGTGTCTGTTATAGAGCGTGGTGTCGTCAGCATACATACTCATCTCACAGACAATTTTGTCAGGAAGGTCATTTATGAATATTAAGAATAGCAGAGGTCCAAGGATAGACTCCTGAGGCACTCCCGCATTTATATCATATTGTTTAGATGTACGACCGTCAAGGACAACCTGGATTGTTCTCTTATCCAAGAAGGATCTAATTATGTTATGTATTCTTCCAGTGATGCCGTATGATCTAATTTTTCTTGAGAAAACCCTCATGCCATACCCTGTCAAAAGCCTTAGATATATCTAGAGCTACCGCTCTACCCTCTCCACTTTGTCCAGTGACTGGTATATACGTTCTGAGATTACAGTTAGGATATCTGCTGTGGAACGGGCTTGTCTAAATCCATATTGTTGGTCAGTCAGAAGTTTAGCATCTATAAGGTGATGGACTAGAGCATGGTTAATTATGGTCTCAAATATTTTGGCAAAAAATGGGAGGAGGCTAATGGGGCGATAATTTAGTGGGTCAGTCCTTTCGCCTGAATTCTTGAAAACTGGCACTACAGAAGCAGTTTTCCAGCAGGCAGGAAAGCAAGATTCATTAAGGCATTTGTTGTAAAGTTTGGAGAGAACTGGAGCTACTTCAGCGGCGCACTTTTTTAATAGCACAGCCGGGATGAGATCAGGGCCACATGCTTTTGAAGTGTCAAGATTTTTTATGATAGCATGCACTTGAGCAGGGGTGATTTTCAGATTATCTAGTGTGGCGTCTGTCTGCAAAGGAAAGTCAGGGAGGGGGTGGTTAGCAGAGTCCAGCGTGGAGTTGGAGGCAAACCGTCTGGCAAGCAAATTAGCCTTCTCAGTTGCTGAGCAAACAACCTTATGATTGTTGGATAGTGGGGGAATTGTTGATTGCCCATTATTTACTACACTGTTGTAGATTCTCCAGAAGTTTCCTAATTTCTCTGCTTTGATGCGTTTTTGGGTGGTTTCAGTAAATTCCCTCTTAGCTGTCGCTATTTCTTTCTTACAGTTATTTCTGGCATCTATGTACTTCTGGACTTATGTTGATTAAATCTGTGGTATGCATGCTGCCTTTGCGCTATGGCAGCTGCACAAGTTGAAGTGAACCATTGGGGAGAGTGGGGTTTGCTACAGAATTTGCGTGTGGGAACATGTGCTTCAATTGCCGCTTTGAACCATTCAGTGGTCTCATTAGCGCAATGTTCAGCAGGAAGTGAAAAGATATTTTGCCATGGAGCGTCCCTGATGAGGTCTCTGATGGCTTCCCAGTCAGCCTTTTTATAATATCTCGTTGTTTTGAGTAGTGGCTCTTCAGTTTTGGCTCTAGAGTTTAGGGCGATTTCAACTATTACCACTGCATGATTGGCGTTCCCAAGAGGGCTGTGGGCATTCGTTACACAGTCATCGGGAACTGTGGTCAGAAACAGGTATAGAAGTGATGCATGTTGTTCTTGCTGGTCTGGGAAACAGGTTGGAAACGTAACCATCTGTGGTTAGATCAATATATCTGACAAATTACATCTTTAGTTCGTTTTAAAAACTAAGTTCTTTACTGCCATTAATATTAATATGATTTTACAATTCCCAAGAAGATGTCTGCTTTTTTTTTTTTTTTTTTTACTATGGAGGTCACCACTTAGCCATCTATAATATAAATTTCACCTGTCTGTTTAAATGTATACATGTCTCACAAAATCGGATTTTCACGAGATCAATATAGTTTTGAAGCTCAACCCTTTGGCAACAAATATCGAAAAATTGGCTAAAAACATTAATTCCTTCACCCTCAACTGGGCACTTTTCTACAGGAAGGGATTGCTTTTTTCAACGATATTTTTGAAAGGCATCCTCCTCTCTTCGATTGTCTAGCCTTAATATAAACATTCGTGACTTTCAGTTTGGCGATGGGCGCAACAGCAAAGACATCACGTTTTTTTGTTTTTTTTACGTTCTTTTCCTCCTTCATGGTACGGATTCGAGTTTGTCTGCCTACTAACATTTTTTTTTTTTTTGCTCAACATACACCTCCAAAACACCCGGGCAACGCTGGGCACCCAGGCTAGTCTATAATATAAACCTCACATGTCTGTTTAAATGTACGTACATATGTATGTTTGCCTAAAACTTTTGACAGAGGCGACGGTTTTTCACGACATTGATATCATTTTGAAGTTGGACCCTTTGGACGACAAATATCGAAAAATTGGCTAAAAACATTAATTCTTTCACCTTCAACTGGGCAGCCAGTATCAAAACCTAACTGCCTATATGAGAGTTGGAGCTTCTAACCGTTGTGCTATTTGGCTGTTACTATGTGGGCAGTGAATTAACAATATTTTGACATTATCCAAATACCTAAGCTCAATTTGTTTACACAAAAAGCATCGCTTATACACTAATGGTAATTTGTATATCACTTCCCAATATGCTCAACCAAAGTGTCTATCATTACTTTTATGGTGAGTGCGATATTTTCCAAAGTCATCCCCCTCTCTTTGATTGACTAGCCTTAATTTAAATATTTGTCACTTCCGGTTTGGCGATATGCACAACAGCAAAGACAGCACATTTTTTTTTCACATTCTTTTCTTCCTTCGCGGTACGTGTTCAAGCCTGCCTACTACTTTTTTATTTTTTTGGCTCAACACACACCACCTAACACCTGGGCAACGCCAGGCACCCAAGCTACTTCTAGGATAAGGGTTAAATGTTAGGTAGATGGTCAGACAACAAGGTCAGAATGGAACTTTGGTAGGGCCAGATTATCTAAGAGGATGGCTTCACAGGAATTTATTCCCATTGGATTTGAAGACAACCATGTTATAGTTAGCAGGGAAGCAGATCTGCAGTATTGCAGTCCACAGATAGACAGTTCTAAGAAAGAAACTCTGCTCATGGAATTTTTGTTTAGTTTTAGGCATGGATAGAAAATGCAGGAAGTTGTTGACAGTACTTTCAGCTAGATGTGTATTTGTTGCGAACATTTTAGGGGGTAGAGACCAGATTGGAGCTCAGTCGAGCACTCACCATAAAAGTAACGATAGACACTTTGGTTGAGCATATTGGGAAGTGATATACAAATTACCATTAGTGTATAAGCGATGCTTTTTGTGTAAACAAATTGAGCTTAGGTATTTGGATAATGTCAAAATATTGTTAATTCACTGCCCACATAGTAACAGCCAAATAGCACAATGGTTAGAGGCTCCAACTCTCATATGGGCAGTTGGGTTTTGATACTGGCTTGAGGTAGTTGCTTGTCTAGCCGCACTGATGAGCTGTGAAACAGCGAAACAGTACTGTATGAGGATTATATATATATATATATATATATATATATATATACATATATATACACGAGTTCATTTCATTTTAATTGAGGAAACTACCACTTTTGTTAGGTTAGAAAATTGTAGTCAAGGATGCTACTTGCATAGACAACAACACTGTTTCCTTAGGGCTGTGGAGTTAAAAGATTTGGCTATGATTTGGAAATTATATAAGTATTTTAAGATGAGCTTATGTTTAATATGAGTTTTTATTTACAGAGAACTGAAAAACATGTATATATCCTTCAAAATGTAAAGGAGATGAAAAACATGTGCACATGAATTATTACTGATGGAAGAAAAATACCAAAATAGGGTTCCATTTAATTAGTTAAATATTTATATTACTCTAAAGTTTATCTAATGTAAGTAATGACTACATTATTATAAATAAGAAATTAACATTTGAATGTGATGAAATGATAGGCAGAGTCAATAATTTTTGCAAAAAAATCAGGATCGGGTTTATTTTAAACTGACTCCACAGCTGAATTTTTTTTCCAGCCACTTCTCCACTACTACTACTAATAATAATAATAATATA
The DNA here is from genome assembly GCF_053919585.1 of Euprymna scolopes. Classification (NCBI taxonomy): domain Eukaryota; kingdom Metazoa; phylum Mollusca; class Cephalopoda; order Sepiida; family Sepiolidae; genus Euprymna; species Euprymna scolopes. The sequence continues at coordinate 79,300,757 of NC_136483.1, forward strand.
AAAATACTAATATTCAGAGTCATTCTCTCCCAAGTAGATTCTTCATCTTTAATCATAAAATAAGTTAGGTCAATATTGGGAAAAGGGATCATTTTAAATTGTAAAATTAACTTTTTAAATCAAACATCAAAATATAAAAATATTTACTCCTCCCTCTCATCTTGATGAAATAACTCAAAATAAATCGAACAAAAAAGTGGATATGAATTAAAAAATAAATCTATAATATATTGGTAGTATGTCTCATTCTCTTCAAGAATGAAAATGAAAACAAAGCCCTATATCAAGATTACTAGTAAAATTTGATGAGGCTCTCAATAGCAATATTTTTTAACAATATTGTGGCATCTAAATTCTTCAAATATCCCTAAACAGCAAAGACAACGTTTTACTTTATTTATAGATTAATTAAAAATTATGTAAATCAAAAATAAAGACGGTAACATGGACTATTGCAGTAAAAAATAAATTAAAGATAGTCTGGATATATTGCCGACAGACACACGCATACAAATGAACCTACAATCCATATACCACATGGAGTCTTCTTTATGCAAAAGATTCCTAATAAGCTTATTTATATAAAAAAAATGAATATTCAGTTTCGAGAGAGAAATAAATTTTGATATCTTGACATAACATTGGAGAGAGAGAGAGAGAGAGAGAGAGAGAGAGAGAGAGAGAGAGAGAGAGAGAGAGAGAAAGATTCAGAGACTTTACTAAATACACTTGAATTAGCATACAAACACAGACAGAGAATATAGACAAATACAGTGAGGCAAAAACGAAGATGTAGAAGACAACGTATGAGGTAACCTTGTGTGCGAGTGTAGATTTGTGAAAGCCTAGAGGAGGACAGTGGTGGTGGCAGAAATGATGAGGTGAGTGGAAGGAAGGAGGGAAGGATATAGAGCAGCAGCAGCAGATGCGAGTGAAGAGTTGTTGCAGAAAAGGAACATTGTTGCAAGTGCATCTGCTGAGTAAGCTTTCACCCTTAAAGGAGGTAGAAATCGAGGGGGGGGGTCAACTTCACCCAGAGTCATCAAGTTTTTGCCTTTTGAGGATAATGTCCCTGGAGGAAAAAAAACAAAAAAAAACAAGAAGGGTACAGGCAGACAGAAGAATCGTGTGTATATGTTATTTATATTTTTGCTTTTTATTTGGGGGGGGGGGGGTAATGAAAGATAGGAAGGGCATCAACATAACTGGACCATCCAATCAAGTGAAAAGGCGACACACACGCACACGTGAAATTGACAGTAGAAAAAAAAAAGCCAAAGGACTGATGTGAAAGTAAGTCAGACCAAGAGAAGAGATTTTCCAATCAGTATCAAGTGTTCTCAGTCCCAGAACAAATGGATTCTTGTGTGACCTTGGTCGGAAGGGGCAACAATTTTAAAGAGGGAATATGGGAAATGAGCATGACTGCTGCAGATATAGCTGTCTATTGCTCAAGAGGAGGGAGCATGGAAAGATTTCCTTGCAGCTGGGTAGCAGGCATGTTGGGAAGTGGGGGCATAATATCCATTTTATAAAAGAAACAAAAGGGAATTTTTCTTTATTTTTTCTGTCTTTAATTTGGAAAAAAAGATTCAATTAAAAATAAATTACCTACATTTGATAAATAATCAGAATCTTAAAAATTATAGTCTGAAAAGACAATATTGGGTTAAGCATTCTCAAAGAGAAAATGATGGCTTCTAAATTAGTGTAATGTAATACTTTCCTATAAAAAGAAAAGAGTTCATTGTTACCTGTATTATGAATTTGTAAAGAAATGAAAAACTTCATTTATGTGATAAAATTTATGAAAAATGAAACAGTATTCTAATTATAATAATAAACACCTCCACTGTTGCTGCCCTAATCTTATCAGTCTCATTTCGTCAATTTAGAAAAAGAATTAAATGAACCAATAAAGGAGGTGAAAATTAATAGAACTGACAGTGTAATAGTTGGTTAGTCAGTTATATACAATATCAGATATAATAAAAGTTACTATAATTGTTTTTAAAACATGTAAACTTATTGAATAATAATACCTCAACTTTAAATGTAAAAAAAAAAAAAAAATTAAAAAATAAAATTAAATACTAAAAATGTTTTATTAATATATGGGTATAGTTTTAATGGATGAAGTACTTTGTCATTCTGAGCAATATTTAAAGTTAACCACCACACTGCTTCTTTCAGCTCTGAAATGGAACCAGCTTTCTGAAAGGAGGATATCTGGCAACATGCACTGACCACCACATTCAAGATATGTCACTAGCAAATGCTGAGGAGACAATGTAGACTGTAATGTTCAGAGACCTTCCAGTCTGTAGTGATCAGCTAGAACTTACATCAATAGAGGAGGATGGTAATAAACTCAGAATTTGGAAACTAGCTTAATTTCTTGTCTGGATCACAATCAAGATTATAGATAGTAGAAAGATGGACATTTCTGCTGCAGTCATTTATATTTTTCTCCCTCTTGTCTGCTGCAGTCATGATAGATCAGAGGTATTTGAAGTAGTCAACCTCCTCAAAATATCCCTATCCGCTGTCAGTATATTGGCTTTTGCCATGCTAAACCTTATGCCAAATTGGAAGATAAAGAACTGCTATTTTCCAACCGTTAACTGGATGTCAGCAAAGTTGTCAAGTTATTGGTATAGTCCAAGTCTTTAAATATAAATTCTCAACCCATGGGTGACTTTTGATAAGGTTGAAAGCATGTAACATGACCCAATTGATAGTAAAGTTGAACAAAGTTGGAAAAAGGACACATCCTTGCTGAACACCTGAATGGACTTAAAGGGTTGATCATAAACGTGGACTTTAGTATAATTCAAACTGCAATAGGCTTTCAGTAAGATAAGTTTCAGTGGCATCCTGTCTGCATACATAATGCTCAGTAATCAGAGTCAAACACAGCAGCCAAATCAAACTTTTAATAGAGAATCATTCTCAGTAAATTTTTTTATGTTCACAAGGTTGTTACTTTTAGATTTATTAATGAGCATCATCAATATGGCCTCTGAATAACTGAACATTAAGAAATTAATTAAAATTAAAGGCTTAGATCATTTTATTTCCTGCCTCTCTGCCTCAAATTCTTACAGGAATCAGTAGAAGGCAAATTTAATCTGTAAAGGCCCTAAAATAGCTATATTCTAACTACACTCGAATGCAAAAAATAAGTATTAGTTGGGATGGAGAGTGGTCCTGAAGAAAGAATATTCTCTAGTTTGTTTTAAGTTGAATCATCTGATATTAATAAACTGTTTAGACAAAAAACAAGGAACTATTTTCAGAGTAATTTGAAACAAGAAAAGAAAGACAATTCTTTGTTGGAATATGATACCTACTCACTATTTACAGTGCCACACCTTTATTAAATTGGAAAGGAAGTGAATGAATAAAAAATATACTATTACAAAATGATAAAACTTTGTTGGCAAATATGCCAACCCCCTTTCGGCTAATTGTGTCTACCTTTGCATAGCTATGCCAAGAACATTGGGAAGAGGAAGAGTTAAACATGCATGCGATTTAGAGGTAACCTAAAGATCACTGTACTTCAATCTTGAAATTTTTTGTTTTATCCACAATTGCAATCTTTTGACACACTGGTTATACTGAAATAACCGAAAGTTAAGCAATGTTAATACTGGTTAGTACTTAGATGGGTAGCCATTTAAGTATACTGGGCATTGTAAGCAAAACACGCCACCTCGGTATATAAATGGACATCAGCCTTGCTGGAAATAAAACTAGAGAAAGACCAGTGTACCGTCATTGGGAATGATTCAGATCATCTGTATAATAAAACTAAAGTTAAGCACTGGGCCTGCGAGTCTTTAGTCTTAGAAAAGTGCTTTACTTAGTTAATCTCACTGACAAACTTCGATGCAAAAGTTTCAACTTTGTTACTTAAATATTTTTAAAAATATTTAACTAAAAATGAACTGAGGTCAATGTCTTTGGTTGAAACAAGTCTATGACAATAGTTTAGTTCTTTGACACCCTATATAAATCAATACTTAAATTTTGGTGTACAGTTTGGAGCGATTGAAGCTTCCAATGAAGATGTTCTGGCAAAAAGCAATTTCTACTTACATAAATGGAGTTTTATTACTTGCTTTACAGCATATCAACATTTTTCAGGCTATGTCATGCTGAATTCAATTATTTTGGTAAAAGTGGATATGCTTACTATCTTGTGAATTTTTGAGTTATATATATATATATATATATATATATGAAACTAGCAGGACCTGTTTCTCTGTGTTACCTGAGGAGTTATAAAAGGATGCTGACTAAAAGGTATTATTAAGTATTCTTTTAGAATTGCTAAGTTTTTAATTTTATTATGTAAAAATTTGTTTTTTATCCTTGCACGTACATGTGCCCCCCAACGAGGGGGGTTTTACCTGATATCTTGTTTTATGTTTGCATGCACATGTGAACTGGAAATATTTAAGGTGTGTTATTTCAGAACAGTAGCAAAGAAAATGTATTCCCTATGTTAGTTTCGTAAATTAATAATAATAAAAAAAATTTTTTTTTAAATCGAACAATACTTTCATGTATATTAAAAACAGTTAAAAATGAAATTGGCTGATGATATGCCAGCATCAAATATTTTGTATAAAAATGAGAATTTCTTTAACACTATTGCCATAAAAGAACAATTGTCTATGAAGACTTACTGAAAAATGCTGAAACCATTAGTTCTGGGGTCTTTCCATAAAAGAGAAGTTCTTCTTGACTGAGGAAATTTCGCTAAAAAAATGTGATACGCATCAGGAACAATTGTGATTACAATATGTGGATTAGAAAGCATTTACTATAATTTATGTGCATTATTTTAGTGTGGTGGCCAAAAAATGTAATTCCTATTTTCCTCATCAATTATTGAAATTGTATTTTTTTCTGAAGTAGTTAAAAATTAAAAACCTCCCTCATGAAAAAAAAAAAAAAAAAATCATACAATAAGCTGATGAAAGACAAACCTGTTAGTTATGGAATAAGTTTTTTTAAAATGCTGAAACTATACATTTTTACTGTCTATACTCTTCCCTTTATTGAGAATTCCTCCTAGACAGTTGTCATTAATAATTTGTTTGCAATAAGTATATTAAAATGCTGAAATAATTTGTTTTTCATTATCTCTAATCTTTCTTTGAGAATTGTTCCTTGGGATTAGTAGGTTGGTCACTAGGTACCTCGAAAGCATACAACAGAAATACCCTCCTCTGTATATTTAACACTATGTAACTTTAATACAAGTTAAAATGTTTTCAGTGTATGAAAATAACAAAAATGCAAGACTAATATCATGTTTAAATTATCATCAACCTAAAACGACGTTCCTATGTTGTAGCTATTTTTAAGGTGCATATATACATGTATTCAATAAATCTATTAAAAATAAACTAATGGTCAGATTTTCGTGAGTTTTTCATTACTTAATCATTTTTGTATTAATTTATATTTAAAATGCAGTTATTGTAAAATATGGGGAAATATTGTTGATTTTTGTGTGCACCCCTATATGTTCATATTAGTTTGGTGCAGAAATAATGTTTTTTGACGTTCAACTTCATCTCAAAATATGTTATTTTTGCAGCAAGCTAATATTACAAATTGTGAACAAAGTATAATATAATTGATTGAAATATTAATATTTTAGAAATCTGAAGAGGTTTTAAAAGTACATAACATTTTTAAATGCTTAATCAACTTGTTCTTTTGTTGTTTACTGTGAATTCCTAAAATGAAAATGAATTCAATATTATTTATTGTGATAGAAATGAAAACTTTCTCATTAACATATACAGTAACCTGTTAAATAATCAAGGAAAAAATCTCAAAAAAAAACAAATGATTTACATTTCATTCTCCCCTCCCCCCAAAGTATGAAAACGTATAATTTACAAAATTAATACATTAGCCGTTTAAATTCACTTGTTAAGCTACTTCTGCCAACAATCAGCATCTATAAGTTATGATTTTTATCCATCTGTAGATATTGAAAATGTCTCATAAAATTTTTATTTTGTTATACAAATATCTGCTAGAAAAAGCAAAAGGAAAACAGATTTTGTTTACTTATTCTCAAAATAATGATGAATACTTTGTCACTGTTTGAATAATGAAATCTTTTAATAAACTATTTAACTCTTAAACAAATTCCTATAAATATAACTTCAATCTTCGAATGTTTCGAAACAGTAAATAAAGAATTGTCTGAAACCGTTTTGTAAAATTAACAAAAAAATGATAAGGTCAATGATGCCAGTCACATAAAGAAAATGTGAATCATAAGTAATGTTATTAATACCCCCCCCCTCCATCAATAATAGGAAACATGTACATGGTTTTCGTTCGAGGAGGGGGGGGGTCACAATTTTTATTTTTTCCTTTTTGTTGCGATATAACCAATTAAGTTTAGGATAAAATCATACGTGGAACATATGTTGCCGATGCATCTGATTTAGAGACAAAAACTGAGTCTTACACAGGTATTCTTATGAAGACGCTTTCAAATAGTTAAAAAAAAAAAAAAAAAATTAAGAAAGATATAATTAAATTGTTTCTGTTAAATGAAATGTAATTGAACTGCATATGTTGGAATTATTAGTCATATAAGAAAACATGTTATTGTTTAGTTGCTGACATTATAGCAGTTCAAACTGACCAGTGAGAGATTATACCTTATTTACTGACCAGCATTACAGAAAAAGTGAATGTGAAAAGGTATGTATTCACTGGAAGTGAACAGTTTTATATAGCACTAGCTAGGGGTACCCGGCATTGCCCGGATGTTTGGAGGTGTGTGTGGAAACTCCGGGGATGAGGGTGGGGGTTTAAAAAAAAAAAAAAAAAAAAAAGTAAGTATGAAGATCGAACCCTTGAGGCAAAGTTGTAAATTAAAGTGTGAAAAAAAAAAAAGACGTGCGACGTTAACCATTGACCCACCGCGAGATGCTAACGGAAACACGTTTGAATTTATTTAATTACTTGGATTTGGCAGGTGCCCGTTTTAATGAGTTAATAAGGTCAAGTTTGATTGCCGGATAATATTTCATTTACTGCGGAATGCTTTTTTTATTTTTATTTTCCCAAGATGTTATAGGAAAAAGACTAACCCACATGCGGCGAGCGACAAATGTTGAATATTTATCTTCCCGAAATCGAGCAAATTAAATAGACAGGCGAGCTTCGTTGTTAACTGTGAGATATTACGATTTATATGTGATATAAAAAGTTTTAAAAAGTTGTGAGCCGACCGACCGCTTCTCTGAAAAAAGCCTTTTGTAGACATACAGAAAAAGCGAACATACATGCATACATACATACATTTTTGCTTTTATATTTATAGATGTTTTGAAGAAGCTAATTAAACTGTCTTGTTTTGTGGTAAGATGTTTCAACATCTATTTCATATTACTGTATGTGTGATAATAAGTTTTCTGTTTTATCAAAAGCAAATAAGCAAAGAGAACATATTTAATATTATGAAACTGACTTGAAAGCTTAAAAATGGATGAATCTGAGCAGCCAATGAAATTGATGGAAGAAAGAAATGAAACTGGAGGGAGTGGCGATACTGAATGAGTATTAAATGAAGGTTAAAAAAAAAAACGAAATAAAATGAAATCATCACGGACGCCTGTAATAATGGAACCCTATGAAATACTTTGTAATGGTATAAACTGGGAGAATGAAAGAATATAATAATGACAAAGTAAGTATCCTCTTACAACCTGTAAATATGATTTGTCTTGGATAAATTGAAGAAATTAAGAATTTGAAGTGATTGATAATTTGCAAAAAACATGCATCAGGGAGTGGCAGGTAGCATTACTATTTTGGATTAATGTATGGTGCCTATGTTTGTTTTCCTATAATGTCCTTTTCCAGATGGGAATAATTGTCTTAGTTTTATTAATATAGACAGACAGACAGAAAGGAGACAGACAGACAGACAGACAGAAAGGAGACAGACAGACAGACAGACAGAAAGGAGACAGACAGACAGACAGACAGAAAGGAGACAGACAGACAGACAGACAGAAAGGAGACAGACAGACAGACAGACAGAAAGGAGACAGACAGACAGACAGACAGAAAGGAGACAGACAGGAGATAGACAGACAGACAGACAGGAGATAGACAGACAGACAGGAGATAGACAGACAGACAGACAGGAGATAGACAGACAGACAGACAGGAGATAGACAGACAGACAGACAGGAGAACGACAGACAGAAAGACAGGAGAACGACAGACAGAAAGACAGGAGATAGACAGACAGACAGACAGACAGACAGACAGGAGATAGACAGACAGACAGGAGACAGACAGACAGACAGGAGATAGACAGACAGACAGGAGATAGACAGACAGACAGGAGATAGACAGACAGACAGGAGATAGACAGACAGACAGGAGATAGACAGACAGACAGGAGATAGACAGACAGACAGACAGACAGGAGATAGACAGACAGACAGACAGGAGATAGACAGACAGACAGACAGGAGATAGACAGACAGACAGACAGGAGATAGACAGACAGACAGACAGGAGATAGACAGACAGACAGACAGGAGATAGACAGACAGACAGACAGGAGAGTGATAGACACACGGATAGGAGATTGATAGACACACGGATAGGAGATTGATAGACACACGGATAGGAGATTGATAGACACACGGATAGGAGATTGATAGACACACGGATAGGAGATTGATAGACACACGGATAGGAGATTGATAGACACACGGCTAGGAGATTGATAGACACACGGCTAGGAGAGTGATAGACACACGGCTAGGAGATTGATAGACACACGGATAGGAGATTGATAGACACACGGATAGGAGATTGATAGACACACGGATAGGAGATTGATAGATAGGTGGAAGGAAGAGAAGAGATAAAAAAGAATAAAGAAAAAGAGAAACATTATATTTATCTTAAGATTGGCTAAAATTGAAAATGTATGATTTATTTCAATTAAAGTCACTTTATTTATTAGTGAAAAAAATGCAAATGTTCGCATGCTTATTTGGGAAAACGAGTTTAGACAAAAAAAATTATACAAAATACTGTTAGAAACTCGCCCAATATATGTTACCGTGACATAGGCAGACATATATTCGGTGGGTTTATATCAATCTCCTATCTATCTGTCTGTTTTGTATAATTTGTTTGTTTGAACTCATTTTCACAAACTTACGGAGTTCAATAGCGAGCATGACGACATTTTTCTTTTTAAAATATATCGATAAACATTGTATGATTTTTGAAGCGATTACTGTTTTAAACTGAGTAAAACCACTAAAAACCTTTGCAGATAGGTAGAAGAGTAACTTATCTTGCCTTTGATAACATTTGGTATATATTTGATTTTTGATCACTTTTTTGCATCTATGTGTATAATAATACAAACCCCTAAAAACATATCCAGTTAGGTAGAAAAGTAATTTATCTTGCCTATGATAACATTTGGTATATATTTGATTTTTGACCACTTTTTTGCATCTATGTGTATAATAATACAAACCCCTAAAAACATATCCAGTTAGGTAGAAAAGTAACTATCTTTCCTTTAATAACATTTATTTGTTATGTATTCGTTTTTTGGCAACTTTTTCGAATCTATGTATATGGTAATACAAACCCAAAATTTAATTTAACTTGAAAATACTTTTTAAAATACATGTGCGTACACTGCACAAGCACCCTTATTAACATAATAATAACAGTAATAATAATATAAAACTGGTGTAGATGACATCGACTGGCACCACTCCAACTAGTTGTGAAGGGTCAGGGAAGATAGAAAGACCGAGGTCGGAGAGTACTAACCAAATCTCCACTGGAAGTATGCAGTTCAAATCTGGAGGCATTTTGTCACCTAAACCCAAGGAAACACCAATGGCCGATGCCAACGAGAAATCAGTGACAACAGCTGTTATGATAACATGCAATCATCTGCACAAGTGGTCAAGAGGTGGAGAACACTGGAAATCTGGGGAGACTTGTCACTTGGTCTCCAGGGAACACCACAAGTTACTGCCAGTGAGCGATCACTAATGATGGCCTGTGAGACAATTAATACGCTACATATTTTGATGAAAAACATGGGGAAAAAATGGACATAGAAGAACAGAAAACCAAAACTTTAAATATAATTTCTGTATTTAAAGTAATAGTTATTTAAATATTTCAACATATAATCTTGTGCGCAAAATCCAGCTTCCCAATAAGGGGCACTCTGGTAGGAACAAAAATAAAATGTCATGAAAAATTTCTCCTCCACCGATCAAGGACAGAAAAGGTAAAATGTAGCATCAAAACAGATACTATACTGTGATCTTGTTCCGAAAGCCAAAAAATATTTGTGTTTAATGTTTCTTTAATTGTTTGTTCCCTAAATTCATAATTCAGTTTTATAAGTATTAAATTGTATATTGCTTTAAAATTACTTAATTTTACATAGATAATATTTATATTTTATATTGAATAAAGTTCAGTTTCAGTATTAATCGAATTGTGTTCCTTTTTCTTTTTAAAAATGTTTTATTGATCTTTTTCAAATCGTCCTCATATAGTGCTGACAGTCTGATAAATCTTACCTACATTGCCTGCAGACATTTTTAAGTTAACAGGCCTTCTTCTTACTCTCGGTGGCTGTGATATAACTCAAACGAAGATAATGTTTCTCATTCAATTCCAAGCAACAATAGGTCTCACCGCTAATTTATTATATAAAGTATATAATTTTTGTTAATCTAAAACCAACAAACTATCAAATATGCACTTAGAATCCTTATTCTAATTTAGTATGATTGAGCAAAAGTGAACATTTTTTTCTTGGTTCTTCTTTTTGAAGTGTCTTTATTATTAACAAACAAGGCAAATTGTCATGGACATATAAGGGGTTACTGTAAATTAGGAGCTGTATTTATATATGTGGGGAGTTGTGTAGCGAGATATTTGTTCAAATTACATTTAAACTTCATGTTGGTAGTCAGATTTTGTGTGTGAGTGCATGTGCCCAGACCAATCTCAGAAACTATACAAGATACACTTACATATTAACATTCAGCATAATCTTAGATTAAGAAATTACCAGTATAAAATTTATGAACAAAGGACTTGCAAATTAAAAATGACATTAATAATATTAATGAGTTTGTAATCAAATAGGTATTGGTTATAAATCAAAATTTAGGTCAAACTACAGATATTTTTCTTGTTTTCTTATATTTAAGCAGTCAGGAAGACACATTCATCAAGGACAAAGATTGAAAAGAGAGAGAGAGACAGAGATAGGGAGAGAGGTTGGAGGAAGTAAGAGGGAGAGACATCTTAAAAAGGAACATGACTGAGAATGTGAGAAAGAGCAAAAGGTTTAAAACTTTTCGTTTTTAACTGTTTTTGTTTTTTCATCAATATCCTTGGATAATGCAGGGTAGCCTTGCTAATTTTTTTTTTTTCATAATTTCTTTTTCCTAATATTGATTTTCTCATAGGGATCAGAATAAAATTACACAAAAATAGAAACATAATACCTCACCTCCTCTCAAGTATCTTTCTATTAATTGTGGGCAAGTTTCTTTGTCTTTAGGGGTCTACTCGTTTTTGAGGTGGGTGAAGGTGGGGATCTTTATTTCAGTGTATGATGTCCAGTGCATAAGATCATATCCATATCCATGGAAACGTCAACAAACATAGAAACACAATCATTTTAATCCGGCTTAATTTGAGACAAAGCCAATTCTGGAGAACACATGATGCGGCGGCCGGTGATAGAGGAGAGGAGGGGAAGGTCACGACGACACCCAATTGCAAACAGAGCATTGAGAAGTCAGGCATATTTTATTGTTATTAAAGGATGTAAGTGGTGGCAAGAGAGATAGACAGACACATAAACAGTATTGTTATTATTAGCTGTTTGTCATGCCTCCTTGGGGATCTTTTTTTTCTTTTAACCATCCTCTCTCACAAAACAAACCCAGTGCACAACACATGAACAATATTGATATACAGATCGAATTAAATAATTCATCTGACAGTTCCCCACACAAAATTCCCTCTTAATACCTTTTTTACCGTTATTTCGGAATTCATCTTGTTTCTCCTTGATATGTTCTATATTGCTGTTCTTAATCTGACTCAAAAATTGGTTTAAAAAATATTTTATTCTATTCATAAAAAAAACCATTTGATTAATAGATACTGATTTTTTAAATTCAGTCTTGAAAGTAAATTTATAGATCGAGAATGCTATTAATTAGTTTGAAAGTTTCAATTTAATTACCCCTTTATGAAGATTTCAGATGGTTGGTTAACCAAACAAGAAAACATTTGTTTACTCATTTGTGAACTAGCAAAAGTAGCCGGTGTTAATCAGTGTACAAATTACAGAATATTCGGTAGAATTTAGTATCCACAAAAATTTACAGACCTTTTTGAAGGAAGGCACACACACACACACACACACCATTTCTCTGGAATGCTTGTATGTAGTCATGCTCCACTAATATTCACTCACTAGTTGTGCCTATTTGCAACTTGTAAATAAGCCTCTTATCTATAACTAAATAAATTAAAATGAGCATATTTCAAAAAGATAATCTTATTTATATTTTTTTTAATTAAAATCAAATATAGAGGGCAAAAAAATGTTAATTTATTTTTGGTAGAAGAGGAAAGGGAGAACAAAACAAAAACATGTTGACATTCATTTTGACTAATATTAACATTAGGAAAAAAATTAAATAAAACAAACATTTTTGAAGTAATTTATTTTAATTACTAATTATTTTTGAGAGTTTGGGCCTTTTATTTTCCTGATCATTATTTCTAGTGTTTTTAATTTTACAGACAAGAAGTAAATTGTTTCTATTGTTATTAAAACTAAACGTTCCAAAGAAAATCTATTTTGAAGAGAGAGTTGAGATTCAGTGACAATTCAAACTTTTCAAATACAGAGAAAACAAAAATGAAAAAGCTAAAAAAAAAAATATGCGTAACCCTAATCCTGGGCTAAAACAGATACACCCCAACAATGTCATTGAATCACACACACACTAGAAAAGAAGAAATAAACAAATAAACATGTGTACAAAAATGCAAGCACATCCCTTTAATAAAATTATAGTTACTTTGAGAACTTATAAATTTATTTTTTGAGCTTTTCCAAAGTTTATGAACTCTCAATTGAATATAATATTTTCAAGGGCTTTTGGTTGAATGAACTTTGTCTAACCATGCTGCTAATGGCCTTAAGAGATTATATATATATATATATATATGTAAATTTGGTTCGTTAAAAGTGAATAAAACCATATTTCTACGTTACCAATTTATTTATTTGAAATTTTCAGACAACCCATCTTTAGAGTCGAGGGATGTTTTTATGTTATTAAAATAAATTTACCTCGCGAATTATAAAAATATATTAAATAGAATAAAAATATTTTTCGTAAATGCAGAACTAGGTTCCATTTTATTTCTGGTTTGCAGGCAATTCACGACGATTTGATGATTTCAAATTAGAAATGTAATTCTGGGTTCGTTCGTTATCAATAAAACCATATTCATTTCATTTGTTTATCCAAAATCTATATATATAAAAATGTAATGTTTGGTTCGTTAAAAGCGAATAAAACCATATTTCTACATTACCAATTTAGTCAAGGAATGTTTGCATGTTATTAAAATAATTTAACATTGCGAATTATAAAAATATTTTTCGTAACTGCGATATTATCGCCATTTTATTTCCGGTAGAAATTAGCCTTTCGCTTATTGAGATAAATATTATTTGTATTAATTTTTATGATACTCATGCAGAGAGTGATCCGTGTTGAAATAATGTTATTATTTAAAAAGTTATTCTTAACATGGGGAGGGGAGGATGTTTTGTACCTATTCTGTCAATTACAATTGAATAATAAAAAAAAAAGCATATCGTAAAACTTTAATTAAACGTGGAAATATCATTTAAAAAATAGCACGGATCGCTCTGTGCATTAGCACCATTTTTATTTATTGCGGACTATTATTCTCATCTTTATTAGTTGTTGTTTCACGACTTTTTGGCCAACTATTCTTCTGGCCTTCATGAAAAGAAGTCCTTTTATAAATGTTCAGCAACTTTTTCCTTTTATTATTCTTAAAGAGTAAAACTTTTCTTATTCATGAAAAGAGTTAAGCCTACGTAAATAAATAAATGTTTGTACACATGACAAATTATCAATAAATGGTTTAGTTACTTTTTTTAAAAAATTATTTATGAAAAGAGTTAACGTAAATAATGTTTGTAAAAGTGCGAAAGGCGACGCTGTACAACCATCACTCACATGCTTAATTTCTATACTTACAGGTTTTTGGAATTTTTTTTCACTGGATTATTATTGATTGGACACTAATTAAAAAGATTATTAAAAAAAAAAAAAAAAAAAAATTGAATTTGAAAGTGGTGCTCACTTTTTAGTTACAACGTTCTGATAAATCAGTCACCCATTTTGTAAGCAATAAAAACGCGGTATATCAAAACCATAGAAAGTAAAAATAATGAGTCTCTACCGCATTTAAAAATTTTTTTTTTTTTTTAAAGTATTATAAATTTCACTAACATGCTGGAGAAATGTTTAATAATTTGGTATTTTTTTAGATTAGGTCCACCTCCACAATTTTCCTTTCAATGACGACATTTATAGGTTTCCGAGTATGCTGAACACGCAAATCGCATTGAAATTTTGCGGAAATAAATAGTTGTATTATGCATTGTATTCTTCGGCGGCCATCTTTACGTGCACACGCGCCATAAACAAATACACGCACGTAAAAAAGATGGCCGCCAAAGATTACAATGCATAATACAACTTTTTATATCTTGATAACTACTTATTTCTGCAAAATTTCAATGCAATTTTCGTATTCAGCATAGTCGAAAACCATTTCAAGTCGTCATTTAAAAGAAAATTGAGGAGGTGGACCTAATCTAAAAATTTACCAATAATTTTTCATCTGTACGCCTCCTGATACATTGCTTCGTCAACATGCGACCATTTTATATCTCCCGAAGACACTTCCGTATTTAGAAAAAAAAAAAAAATGAGTGACCGATTTACCAGATTTAGTGGTAACTAAAAAGTGAGTACCCCTTTCAAATGTTGAAATGATTTATTTTTTTCAATATTTTTTCATAATCTGGTTAGTGTTCAATCAATAATAATCCAGTGAAAAAATTTCAAAAAACCTATCAGTATAGAAACTCCACCACGTAAGTAAATAAATAAAAAATGTTATGTGCGCATGCGTTAGCCTTGACTAAGGAGGGTACTAAGGGAACGACCATTAAATAATTCTGCGGGTCGCCATGGAACTCAATGCCCAAGGAGCACCAAAATAGTTTTCATGATCTGTAGAAATTTTTTTTTCGAAAAGTGGGTGATCACTTTTCCATGTAAACTTAACTTAAAATGAGCACCCACTTTCTGGCCACCTGAGGAATGGGCATTTATTTTCGTGTTTATTAGCTTAAAGGTTTTTTGACAAGGCAGTTTGGTACGCGAATGCATATTTAACAGTTTTTGTTTATGCTCACGCATACCATAAACAAAGGCTACGTCTGTGAAATGGAAAATAGTCCCAGAGTTCAGGGGTTATTACCATGCAAAAGAAATCAAACAAATAACTTTTTAGCCAAGAAACACATAGAAAAAAGAAGAAAAAAATAGCATCCATTTTTTTTCTATCGAATTCATTTGCTGTTTTTATTGAAAACTATTTTCCCCCGGATTTTTTATATAATTTTCCATTAAGGGCCGTGCGTTTCATGTTCGTAAATAACAAAAATTTTTTTGTAGATTTTGGTGTGCTAAAAACGAATCTGCAAACCGTTTCCGTCGCAAAAAAATAGTTTTATGATATGAAGAAATTACTTTTTCGAAAAAGCGGCGATCACTTTTCCATGTAAATTTAACTTAAAATGAGCACCCACTTTCTAGCCACCTGAGAGAGAGGGGGGATTTTTCCCCATGTTTATTGGCTAAACAGCTTTCGTTTATGCTCACGCATAGCATAAACGAAGGCTACGGCTGTGAAATGGAAAATAGTCCCAGAGTTCAGAGGTTATTACCATGCAAATGAAATCAAACAAAAAACTTTTCAGCCAAGAAACACAGAAAAATGCCCCTCTCTCAGGTGGCCAGAAAGTGGGTGCTCATTCTAAATTAAATTTACATTGAAAAGTGATCATCCACTTTTCGAAAAAGTAATTTCATAAATATCATGAAAACGATTTGCAGATTCGTTTTTAGCACACTGAAATCTACAATAAAATATTTCATTATATATGAACGTGAAACGGGCCTTAAAGTAAAATAATACCGAATTTTTTGGAGCAGATTTGCCGTTTAGTTGTACAAATATCCTCAAACTAGGTAATCACTAAAAGGGACTTTTAAAAGTCGTCACCTGTATCGAGCAAAAGTTTAAAACCATCGATTATATGCCAGCCTACGTCATGGTAACATATATTGAGTGAGTGCCTAACAGTATTTTGTATAGTTTTTTTAGTTTAAACTCATTTTCCCAAAATTTCCCCAAACTTAACGTGTTCGATACAGTCTGCCGCCATTTGTATTTTTCAGATATACCGACAAACATTGAATGTTTTTGAACGGATTATACATTACATAAAAACACTAAAATCTTATCCAGTTAGGTAGAACATTTATTTTTCTTGCCTTTGATAACATTTATTTGTTATATATTTATTTTTTGACAACTTCTTTGTATCTGTGTTTAGTAATACAAACCCTTTTCATTTAATGTAACGTTTAGTCGGCTTGAAAAACAGTGTTTATCGGGGTATTTGAAAGCTACAAATGGTGGTGGACACTGTTGATTACTTTAAGTTAGAGAAAGTGAGTTAAAACTAAAAAAAAACTATACAAAATACTGTCAGAAAGCCACCGATTATGCCAGCCTATGTCATGGTAACATATATTCGGTGAGTTTCAGACACTGTTTTGTATAGTTTTTAGTTTTCAACTTACTTTCCCAAACTTAACGTATTCAGAGTTCGCGACCATTTGTTTTTTGAGCCGATTAAACATTTTACATTACATAAAAACACTAAACAATTATCCAATTAGGTAGAAACGTAACTTACCTTACCTTTCATTTATTTGTTTTTGGACAACTTTTTCGAATCTGTGTATAGTAACCCCCCCTCCCCCCACCATCAACCAAATATTAATTACTCACATTTTTGTAAAACAACAAAAAAAAAAAAAAACATTTAGCGTTTCAACATTTTTGCTACGTTCGGCTTCATCCACTAATTGTTGGTCAAGTCCAAACCATGAATGATTGACAGAAACTCCCGAGGATCCAGATCAAATTCTGCAAGAGTACCATTTTTTTTCATTTTCGCCTTCTTTTTCACTTTTTGCAGTGGATTGCTGTACTAATATAAGAAACATGCATTTTCTCTTTTTATTAAATTTTTCCATTACACCAAATTGAGCCACTGCAACGTGTGGCAGGGTACAGCTAGTATATATATAAATATATCTATAGATATATTTATATATATATATAAGCGAAAATGTATGTATGTATGTATGTATGTTTGTGTGTCTGCTAAAAACTTTGACCGACGGAACAAAAATTCACAAACTTGGTCTTATATGAAAGCCCCACCCTCCGGATGACAAATATCGAAAAATTGGTCCAAAAGTACCATCAAAAGTGCGTCAACTGATCGATTTTCTTCAGGAGGGGGGGGGGCAAAAATAGCGACATTTTAATGTTAAACATTACATATTTTTAAATTGATTTAAATCGATCTGTCAAGCTCTAGAATCTGCATGGAATTTCAAACAGAATCCTTTATCTAATCCATGGGGGTAGCATGTTCTTGTTCTGTCAGCCATTACTGTATTTTTGGGCTGCTCGCACCGAGGATTGAACCTTCAGAATATAATTATTACAACCAAATTTTACCAAGTACTCTATTCACTGCAGCACGGGTCCTTGCAATAGACTGAAAGATAGTGCAAATAACACTCAAGATGAGAACAGCCGTCTGAAGAAACCAAATAATCAATTTCCATCTAAAAAATTCAGAACTGTAATTTCTAAGTTTGTTATTTTTGGTGTATAAGGCAGCCATCAGATAAGATGAGGTACAAAATTGGAGCAAATTTTAATAAATTTATTATATATCAGTTGTATAAGACGACTGCTAAATCACAAAACCATGTTTATCTAGCCTAGGCTAGATTGCAACACCCGGTATCTTATGAAATATTGGTTTTTAAAGTTGATTTTTTAACTTTAAGAGTCGTCTTATATGTCAAAATATACAGTATATATTTAAAACAGCACCTCTTCTTCTTATATTAGATATTTGAATGAGAATTGTTAGACAGATGTCTGCCAATTTTATTATATAGATAACAAACAGAACCCATGGCCAGAGAAAACTGAGAAAACAACAACAAAAATAATTGCAACTTCCAGAAGTAAATTGCCTAGAAAAACTTTTTTCACAAAACACTAATGATATAAAAGAATTATTTGTAAAAAAATTTGCTTTTGGAAGGGGGAATCACCAACTCATTTGCTTGGCTGCAATGTGCTTGATGTGAGGCTTTGTTTTTAAATGTACAATATAGAAATGATAGAAGTATATAGACAGGAAAAAACTCATATCACTCAAAATGCTAAGTTTTTATTCACGATAAAAAAAAATATGGTTATAAGATGAAAACAATCATAGAATTAAAGATATATTTAACTTCAGGACATCAATTGCACACACCTGATAAGTATAATAGAAATCTATTGTTCTATTTTGAATATAAATTTGTCATTTTAATCTCACTGCCAATGTGATAAACACACCAACTTTCGTCTGCTTGCTGACCTGGATGCAATTGAAAACAAAGCCTTGTACGAAGATTAAACAACTTGCAAAATGAAAATTTTATGAGGATTCAAATGTTGGTATCATTTTATCTATGTTAGGTGATTTTTCAATACATGGATGTACTACAGAGAGATGACCATAATAGAGTAGACAGATGATAAAGAGATATGGATATTGTGTAGAAATGCATTTGAAATGTCAATGGGATGATAGCAACAAAATCAACAGGAAAAGAGAGATGCTTGGAAATACTATTGTGTGAGATTATAAATACCGAGTTTTTATATGCTAAAAAAAAATCTCAAAGTTGAGGAAACTGTATCTGATTCAGTTATAAATGCAAGAAAGAAATACTATGGGAATTTGTAAGTGAAAAATAAGGCTGCATGCCCCTCAAACATTCTTGCAAAAATGTTAACAGCTGTGGGTGAAATAAATATTGAGATGATCAGACTTGACAAATCAAATCATAAAAAGATTGTCCTGAAAGATTGATGTTAGTACAATTATGAATTGTTACAAGAGTAAATGAGAAGCACTAGATATAAGTAATTTACAGATGCTTAAAGTTGAAGTGATTGAAGAATAACTAAGCAGTAAATAAGTTAGATAAGCTTATGTGAAATGCAGTTTGGCTTTATAAAAAGTACCACTGATGCTACATTTATCCTGAGACAAACGCAAGAAAATTATCTTGGTAAGAAGAATAAGAACTTGTATTTTGCTTTTGAAAATTTGAAGAAAGCATTTAACCGAGTGTTCAAAGATGTTATCTGATGGGCTTTGCATAAATTAGGAGCAAGCAGGTGGTTCATGGAGGTGGGGCAAGCAATGTACAAAAATGCTCAAAAGCATGTTACAATTAACAGCACATTTAGTGACATTTGTCTCCAGGAAGTTTTGTAAAGTTTGTCTAGAAGAGATGCTGCATGCTGATAATTTAGTATTGTGTGCAAAAAGATTAGATAAAGTGAGTTTTTAATCAGTACTGCAGGAAAGCCATGAATTTATTAAATTCTATTTTGAAATCTCCAAAACAATTAGATGGTAAGCAGCTGATGATTCCCTTTTTCTATTTCGCAATTAAGAATTGAAGATGGATGACAACTTTTCTGTGGGGAGAGAGTATCTGTTTTTCAAAGCTATTGAGGTTGTTGAAAAGTTTTGTTACCTTGTTGATATTATTGGAGCATGCACTAGTGTGTTTGCAAGAATTAAAAGTTGATAGACTAATTTCAGCAAACTTCTGCCATCACTAACTAGCAGAGTGTTACCAATGTTGACCAAGAGAAGAGTCTATCAGGCATGTGTACGCAGTGTGATGGCGTATAGAAGTAAAATCTGGCCAATGAGGGTTGAGGATATGTGATGGAGAGAAATTATATAATGGTTGTATAATGTGAATTGTAAAGACAGACTTATGCCTGATGATCTCAGAGAAAGATTAAATCATGGCAATATAGGGAAGTATATGCAGAACATAAAACTTTGTTGGTATGATCATATCAAAAAAATGGATGAAAGTTCTTGGATTAATAGATGTAGAACAGATGAGATAGCAAGGTCAGTAAGCAGAGGAAAACATGAGAAAGTGATAAGGATGGAATTAAAAGAAAATTAAATAGCTGAATTCTAATAACAGTTGGTTATATATTTTGTTTAATTTCTCTTTTCTTTTTTGGGCACAATCCTTGTTCTTTTCATACTACTAATATGTCCATCCACTTCTCTTTATGATTGCTTACTTATGAATACAGGATCTTGGTAAAAAATAAAATTAAATAAAAAAAAATGCATATTAAACGTTAATATAATGAAAGAGGAAAAAAAGACAATTTTTACAGAGTCATTATATCTTTTGTATTCTTAGTGACAGTAATATTACCCTAATACTAATATACAACATCCAAGACATTTCAATTCTAGGGATAGTAACTAAATCTGAACATTTTAGACTTAACTTTTATAAGCATGCTTATCACTGAGAACTTCATAAAATACAAAAGGGGACCCAACTATCAGTTATGAAACATAAATGGAGTACTTAACTCTAAATTGTGAAATAGAAAAAGGATATCAGCTGCTTACCATATAATTGTTTTAGAGATTTCAAAATGGGTTATTTAATTAATCGCTCTCCTGCAGTATTGATAAAAAAAAAACACTTCATCCATAACCAAATGTTTCATACAATTCAGTTATTTCATACTACCGGCAACCATAATGTGAAACATGAAAGGTACTAGCATAAAAGAACGGCAACTAAAAAAATATGGCAATAAACATGGTTTACATGATAAAATTCACTAAGGCATAAAGAAAATAATAACCAAACTATTTTACACTAAGCAAAAAGCAGACACTTTGCAGGCAACAAACTGTCATATTTGGATTATGCTGACTTTGGGGAAACCAATAAATAACACTCAGCATTATTCATCTCTTTACTAATTATAATAATCATAATAAACTTTTGTATCAATATTAATATACATATTTCCATGAAATTTTCAAATGGCACTGTACTAACTGTTGCAGTTTTTGCTTTCAATTTTAATTTATTATCACTACAAACTTATAAAAATCTGACATGTTTTTGTTTAGTTGCAGGTAAAAAGCATGAAACTGTGCTCCCAGAAACCTTTAAGCAAAGTGTTCATTGCCATCCCTTCAATACTCAAAATTGTTTTTTTTGATCACCTACTTCTCCCCTACCTTTTCTTCATCCTGAACCATTTTGAATTATGACACAGCTGATCCTGTGATAAAACCCCAATTTGGGAACTTTTGGAAAAAGTGCAGTTACCCTTAATTATCAGGTTTATTCTGATCCAGAGTGTTAGTACATCTTTCAGGTGCCATCTACAGATTAAATATAATCTATCAATTATGGACTATTAATAAATAGATGCCTATAAAAAACAAGCTAATTTACAAACTATGAGAACCATTCCAAAAGTAATGCCTACTATTTTTATTCCACCTGAATAGATCAAATTTGCATTGCATTGTTATGATGACTGAACTTCTGCATTCCTGACCTGAAAGTTTCATCTCTCTGCTGCAGATATTGATATTATTAGACTAAAAAAAGCAAGCTCTATCATGGATGTGCGTCAGAACCAGATTTTTTTTTTTTTTTTTTTTTTTACAAGGTGATCACCACTTATCAAAGCCCGGAAGCCACTCAGGGATAAGGGTTATTGCATGTACAGTACGTTAGTGTGGGGATTTAATAAAAGTGTCTACTTAAGGGGGCGGTTCATCAGGAATTTGCTTACGTTGGACTTGAAGACATCCAGGTTGTAGTCAGGTGGGAAGCAGATAGACGGAACAGAGTTCCATGCAGTTCTAAGAAAGAAGCTTTGTTCATGGAATCTACGTTTTGATTTAGGCACAGATAAAGTGTTTCATTGAATTTCTCCATACAGAAAAAATTGAACCAATCAACACTCATGGCTCCCTGTTGAACGTTTATGAAACCAAAACAGTTGATCTCAGCACAGTTAGGAGATGGTTTTGGCGATTTCAGAGTGGTGACAGATATGAGTAACAAAGCACACTCTGGACTTTTACGACAAGGCATCAAAAGAGGTTGGCAAAAGTGCACTGGTGACTATGCAGAAAAATAAATTCTGGAGCTGCAAAACTTGTTTTAATAGTACCACTACTGTCTTCATAGGTCTTCAACTTTTTTTTTTTTTTTGATAAAATAGGATGCATTATTTTTGGAAAAACTCTTGTATATGTATACAAAATACATATTTTACAGGATAAATAAATGTTTTGAATATATTAAGAACTTGAAGCCTAATTTTATTCACTAAAATGATTGGATTAAATAACCTCAAAAGAGTTAATATGTTGTAAAACAAAACAACTTCTTTTGCTACAAATCATAACCAGATACATTTCAACTCTCTTGAACGCTAATTCAGACTGATACTAAACCAGCAGTGACAAAGCTGTATACGTATTATTATTATTCATTGGACTACAGTTCTTATCTTGAGTATGATTTTTCACAACGTTCTGGTCGATATAGCCTCTGACCTTCTTAAGGTGTATCTTGTTGAACTTGGGAATGTTTCTGTCAAACTTAGGAATTTGGACGGAATTTCGAGCGGAACCCTTTATTTACTTCACGGGGGTAGCGTGCTCTTGTTCTGCGAGCTGTGACTGGATAGAGGTGCTAAGTAATTCGCAAAATACATTTGTAAGACCACTATCCAGCCATAGGTGCAGAACAAGAGCATGTTACTCCCGTGAAGTAAATAACGGGCCCCGCTCGAAATTCTGTCCAAATTCCAGAGTTCAACAAGATACTCCTGAAGAAGGTCGGAGGTTATATCGACCGAAACGTGAAAATCACACTCAAGATGAGAGTAGTAGTCCGATGAATAATAATACGAATAACCAATCCTAATCTCAAAAATTCAGAAACGTCAAAGCTGTATACATTTACTGTCTTACCTAGTCGTTTTCATCTGTTTGTTTTTGTATTGTTTGTTTCTTCTTCTGCAAAATGCTAAAAGAGGTTGCATAATTTAGATGTATCACTCATTTAGGTTATGTTTTTTCTGCACTTATATGATTGTTTTTTTTTTTATGTATGTTGATCTCTTACATGAACAATATACATTATTTAGATTTTTCAGATTACTGTTCTCATCTTGAGTGTCATTTTCACAATGTTTCAGTCGATGTAACTACTGACCTTCTTCAGGTTTATCTTGTTGAACTTAACTTGGGTATCTGGACAATTTTGAACGGAACCCGTTACTTACTTCATGGGAGTAGTATGCTCTCGTTCTGTCAGTGACTGGAGAGAGGTTATAAGTAATTCACAAAAAAAAAACAAAAAAAAATACAGTTGTTAATTACTTAGGACATCTAACCAGTCATAGCCGATGGAATGAGAGCATGCTACCCCCGTGAATAAATGAAGAGTTCTGTTCAAAATTTTGTCCAGTTCAACAAGATACTAATAAGAATCTAAATAATACGAATAACCAATCCTCATTTAAAATGTAATGTAAATGTAATGAACAATACACTTTAAGTAAGCCGGAGGACATATCAGTTGAAACAATAGAAATATCAACATTGATGAGGACAAGATTCTAAGAAAAATGACATAAACAAAGATAATTCTCCTTCCCAAAATTCAGAGTGGATCCTATCTGGAAGGATATACAAAATCTAATGTGGTAACTGGTTTTATTAGAAAAGATGAAAAATCAGCAAGTAGTTTTCATTGTAAACTGGATTGAAAAACACTGATAGTCTTGCTGGACTTAATCTGTGCTCCAAATCATGCCAGAGATGGGGGAATGGATTCTTTATTGGTAGACTAGCCTGGGCGCATGAAAAAAAAATAGTGACATCTTTACTGTTGCGTCCATCACCAAACCAAATGGCGAAGGTTTAAATTTAAGCTAGCCAATCAAAAAGAGGGGATGACTTGTGAAAATATTAGCAAAAACAGAGACACCTTGTAGAAAAGTGCCCAGTTGAGGGTGAAGGAATTAATGTTTTAGCCAATTTTTTTTTATATTTTTCTGCCGAAGGATCGAGCTTCAAAATAATACTAATCTCGTAAAAATCCATCACCTCTGTCGAAAATTTTAGACAGACATACATTTAAACAAACAGGTGAGATTTAGATTATAGATTATTCGAATAGTGATAAAGAGGTAAAAAGTACATTCAATGCCATAGTATGTTCATGATGTACATGTCGATGTGTATTTTTCTGAAGAAAGAATTATTCAATGAAAAAGTTTTGTGAAAATATTAGTCAAAAGTCTGGGGTTGTATGTCGACAAAAAAAAAAATAAATAAATAAAAATAAAAATAATAAAAAAAATTTCACCAATTCATCAGAGTCAATTATCCAGGGATGCAAGTGTCAGAAGTCAACAAAAAGAAAAATGTTCACAGATCACGATACCTCAAATCAGCTACAAATCCAGTTATCATCAAATAACCTTGTGTTAAAAGTCTTATTGAACATGTGACCATTTACTCACTAATAGCATTGCAAAATGTATAAACTGCTCCAACCACCAACAAAGAAAACTAGGAATGGAAAAGTGGTTACTGACCCAGACTTGGCTAGATTAGAATTAAAAAATATTGTCCTATTTTCATTATGAAATGTTGGCATCCTCACTTGGTTTCATCTGTGAGTACAAGATCCTAAAATAGAATTTGAGATGAATGTCAACACATGGCTGAAGTTCATTCATGAATTTGTTTTTGTTTTTTATTGGTGTAAAATAGCAGCTTGCATCATTGCAAAAGGTGAATTGAAATGCTCCATATGTCAAAAGAGACTGACCAAGCCTCTTCATTTTCATCACTTTTCAGTATAGATTTTTATAACAATATAAACAGATTTAGGCAGCAGTTGTTTTGCACACACAAGGTTTATAAAAGGTGAAAAGTCCTTCCAACTAACACACACAATTCCCATCAGATCAAAGTCAAGTCTGATAAGTACTTAGATTTGGGAATATAAGTGTTGTAAATAAAACACTTCATCCAGGTGCATAAATAAATTCCTGGATGTATAATCAGCAACATACAAGCATACTGTCATGAGGATAATTTGGGCCAGCTGTTCAGTTAAATAAATGAAAGCTTGTCACCTAAAAAATTAGATCTTAACTCCTACAACAGACCATGATTATATATAAGATTTTAAGAATGTCAATATTTTTAATAAATACATTACAAAATCGAATTTCTTATAGAAAATTAATTTTAGGTTTTGTTGCAAAAAAAAAAAAAAAATGGTTAGAATAATTATATTGTGTGATGCATTTATTTATTTATTAACAGTAAAGTAGACTGATTTTTAAGCAGACGGTAGCATATTTGTTTCAAAATCGTTGACAAAATTTGGACATTCAATGTTTGCTTTTTGGTGTCAGCCAGTAGCCATACTATGACTACTTTTTGTACAAGCAAAAGATGACATTTTCAACCATGTGCAGTAGAACATAGCTGTATGTAATTTTAGGTGCATATAAAATCTGCTTTATGGACAACAGTTTAAAAGTTCCTAAAATTTTCAATACCTTTTTATAACCAACAGTGACAAAGCTGTATATGTTTACTTTTTTACGTTAAATTTGGAGTCTATTAGATTAGAGGCTCTTTTTCGAATAATATCTAAGAGGGAGAAACTAATGGTTATATAATCAAAACACAGGCAAATAATCTTATGTCCTCATTACTCCACAAAAGAGAAGAAAAATATCCTTCCCCCATATGTGATGTAAAATAATTTTTTCTTGGAGAAATTGTTTCTACCAACCTAAACTTAAAAACTGTCACTGGATTCAACGCCATCTCTATTAGTAAAACGTAGATGACATTGCCTGCTTGTGGTCCAATATACTTCATCTTATAACATAATAGTCTACAAATTTGAGACCTCTGCTTTAAAGTCTGTGCAGAGCATTTTCTTTTTTTGTTTTTTTATATATAAAGTATGTGGTGGTGTAGAAGTAGTGACATAGTGACAACCTGGATATGTCAAATATAAGTACAGTTGATTACATAGCCCCACTTTCATTATGGATGTCAACAACCTTCATGTGATGCCTTCTGCAAGTATCTGACGTTAGAAAGCAATTGAAGGTAGGAAATAGAATCAAGCTAGTTAAAGTTGTACCATGCTGATTTATAAAAATTACTTTAATATTGTTTTTACTTTAATATTTGTTGTATTTTTCCAGCAAACTCCCCACTCCAGGGGTCAGTGTTTGAGGTCATCTGTCCACACCTAACCTTTGCTTAAAATTAAAAACAAGTAACATACAATGAAAACCTGTCAAAATGATGAATTGACTATGGTATCTTATATGACAAACTAATAAGAAATGATAGAAATTAGATGGAAGCTAGTCCTCATAAAATATTGATGTTTAAATAATTTTTAACACGTTTTTTTTAACTAGCATTTTTGTATCCTGATTTCTTTGACCATAGTAATTAACAAGGCCTTTTATCAAACTAGTATACTTATCCTATCAATAACAATTTCTTTAAGTTACTGATTTTTCATCAGAACAATGATAGGCTCTCTCTATCAAGATAGAAAATTTGCATCTACATCCCTACAAAATCATCATTCACACTTGCATAGAATATTGTGCACTAACCTCTCCTTAGTTTTCGATAAAGAGCCTCTAATCTAATAGATTACACACTGTTGGTAAAGTCCAACCTCATCATTACATTATCCCTGTGGTTTTTTTTTTTCAATATTTAAATGGAATGTGCTCCAATAAACTTGTTTCACTTTTCCCTTAACATAAATACCCCCGACCAACCAAAACAAAATCACACCCTTTTACTGTAGCTTCTACCCACAGGTGCTGAAAAGCTTTGTACTCTAATAGCTTATTTTCTCAAACTGCTTGCTTTTAGAATTCCCTTCCTGCCCAATCAACTGTATCACCATGCAGAAATTTAAATGTAATATGAACAAACATCTTGCAGCATGACTCTCTATTTAGAATGTCTCTAATTTACAGTAGCCCCTGATGTCTCAGTGATAATATATTTTGTTGGAGGTGAATAAAACTAATAATAAAAAAATAGAAACTATTATTCTGATTAAATAGTTTTATCAATTGTTTTACTACAATATACTATATATTAGTGTTGGGACGATTCCTAATTTTTATACGATTCCGATTCAGATTCCAGGAAAATATTGATTAATGATTCCGATACCAAGTCCGATTCCGATTCCTAGGGAATTATTGTTTTGAAATATACCAGGTAGTTTTATACTTATGGTCGATAGTTCCCAAATATGTTCCCTAACTTTGGAAGAGATAATTTATGTCTACACCATCGAGTTTTGGTTTAAATAAAATTATTATATAGTAAACTAAGCGGAAAAATTAGCAAAATTTATTTTAGAGAAAATTTATTTTACTTAATTGGAATACAGAAAAAAAAACCCCAAAGAAAATAGAATTTATCCTTCAGAGAAAAAACAAATAAAATAGAATTCATATAACAGAACAAAAACAAGAAAATTAGAGAATAAATTAACACGATTCATTATTTTGGTCCTCATAATTAACAGATTTAATGACTTAAATAAAAAAATATAGCGGAAGAGAAAGAAAATATATACTAATTAAATATAAAAAAGATAAATATTTAATTTAATAATTTATAAATGAACGTGCGTAATGAAAAAAACAATTTACCATGTGACATGGTGCTGTAGATACAAAATAACCCTTCCAAAGTTAACGACCATATTTGAGAAATACCATTAATCGAAAGTTTTTGTGTTTTATACCAAAAGGTAGGTATAGCGAAAAGTTACAATTAAAGGAATTTCAAAAACGATTTTTTGTTTGGCTATTGATAGTTGTATTTGTGACGGCAGTTCTTCAGACCTCCATAATTCACAAAGAGTAGTTAACACCTATTGTTTTTTCTTACTTTTTCATTGCTTTTACACGTTCTTTCTATTAACGTGAAGAATAAGTTTAGCCAAACTAATTTTGAAATAGGGTATATCAAAGGAACACATATAAAAATGATACCACTATAAAAAAAACAAATGAAATACTAGATAAAATTGAGCAAACATAATTACCAAAATTACAGAAAAAGATAAAAAAAAAAAATGAAAAAAAAAAATGGTGAAGTTTGTTGAGTGAAATGAATTATTGAAAGAAAATCAATTGAACTAATAGAAATGTTAAATAAAAAAATGTCACATTTCAATATTTTTTTAATAATTAAATTCTCAGGGTTGTCGAAATTAAAAATTAAGTGATTTTTTTTTTAATTAGACTTATTTCGAAGCTTGTTATCTTGAAAAATACATTTTAAACCCTGTTTTTTTTTTTTTTAAATAAATTGAAAAAAAAAAAACGCAATGAAAAAATTTAATTGATAATTGAAACTTTAAAAACATATTAAACATTGAAAAATTACTTATCTCTCAAATTAACGTCCAATAAAGTAGATCCAGTCTTCATACAGGAATTCGGTTATAATAAATATATCTTTCCCAAACTTAAAAATTAAATCTTTTTTTTTGTTTTTTTTTTTTGGAGAGAGAGTGCTTTAAAATCGCCGGGGAATGCCGCTTAAAATTTTAAAGAAATAAATTTTAGGAGTTTAGTGCCTTTCAAAGACGGTTATCATAATTTATTATCATCATTTAATTTCCTTTTTTCCTCCCCCTACACCTTTCCACGTGGTTCAGTAGTTAACCAGTGCTCCTGTTGCTGTCAGTCAGCTATCTTTACCTAAGTTTTAATTTCTAGTTAAAAGAATTTTTCATGAATAGAATCAGCATTTTTAAAAATTATTTTTTTAGTTGTATATATTGTATTTACTCTTTGAAGTTAAAGAGGGTTAAAAAAATTGGTGACACCTAGATGGCGACTTCGGCAAAAAAAAAAAAAAAAAAAGACACTGCGATTTCGACCCTCACTAATAAAACTGTTCTGAGTGACTAGTTGGTAATTTTTTGTTCCTTTTCTTTTTTTATTTTGCTCCTCCAATTCATTTGGATGCTTCATATTTAAATGTTTTAACATGTTGGTTGTGGTCATGTTAGATGGTTTTATTCCTCGCGATATTTTAATTTGACAGACTTTGCAAATGGCTTTCAACTCATCTTCATCAACTTCAAAAAGTTTCCATGCAAGACTTTCTTTGGACTTTGAGGCCATATTAGAAAATTCAGTTTATCTGTAAACAAATAATTTACTATTAAATTTTGTTTTAAAACTAGTCACTTATTTGGATAACTAATTGAAGATAATCCGCTAAAAAAGACAAAAAGAAAAAAATATAAAAGGGATGGGGCGGTAAATTGTACCAACCAGTAGTTACCAAAAACAAACTTATAGACTTTAATTTTTGAAACCAATGTATAAAAGTTTACATAATGAAATGCAAATATGCATTTTCTTTTTTTTGGTTTACTGTGTTCAATTCACACATGGTTGATGCGGTTCAATATTGCTAAACTATAAGTCTTAAGTAAAATTCTATTTATAAATACTTTTTAAAATGAAATTATTTAATTAATCGTAAATATTATTTAGACATAAAAATTAATTGATTACAAAACCTTTTAAAAATATATATTACTTTCTTTTTCGTTTGGCAAAAAACTGCGCCAAACATTTTTTTAAATTTTCAATTTAAAATTCTAGAAAAAAGATTATATTATTCTGCTTTTAATATAATCAAATTAATTCATTTCTGGAGAAAAAAAAATGAAAAAAATAATGGATTTTATTTCAATGAAATTAAAAAAAAAACAACTTAACTGAATTGAATTAATTACCCTTAAATTAACGAAAGGGTTATTTAATAACTTTAGGTTTGGAAGAGATAGGTATGGGGTCGATCTTTTTGAAACTTCCAAAGAAGCCGACTACTGTCAAAATTTTGCGAAATAATACGTGATCAATTTCATTTCTTTCAAAAGCCTTCTTTTAAAAAAAGTAAAAAAAAAGTATATTGTTCTATTAAACCTTTTACTGTTTAAATAATTTGACTTTGCTCGTTTTATTTTAGGAAAATATAAGTTGAAAAATCATTTTCATTCACTATTAGAAGATTTGTCAGTAAAAAAAAACAGTCGCCAAAAAGATAAGCGTTTTTTTTTTTAATTTTTACTCGCAATGTAGAGCCCTGCATACTTCTTTTCAAGTTAACTCTTTTGTAGTTTTGATTACAATAGATCTGAATGAATGAACCTTGTAAGGGAGGGGCACTAAGCATTGCCCTGTTAATAATGAATGTATTTGGTTTCTTTTTATAACATACTACATTTCTCTCTTGCGATTAGAAATATCAGGAAATTTTTTTCTTTTTTTCAACATCAGACTAAAAGAATCGTAATGAAGGAATCGGAAAATAAAGGTATTTTTTAACGATGCGATTCCGATACCTCCCAAAATACACGATTCTTACGATTAACGATTCCGATTAATCGTCCCACCACTACTATATATATATATATATATATATATATCTCATAGTTTGCTTAAACAAGTTAATGTGTGTAGATACTAGTGGGTGTCGTCTCATCTCATACACAGGAAAGATTCTACTTCAGGGTAAGTGTAGATCTGAAAGTAATGGTAACTTGGTCATTTATGATGTCGAATATTTTCTTTTCTTTAGAGAACATTAAAAAAAACAACCCAGAGAAAAAACTTCATCTCATTAAAAGAACACATCATAAACTTTAGGTCATGGACGGACCAGATTCATGGGTTTGAACATTTTGAAACTATAACAGTATACCGAATCCAAAAAGTTCTTAGCTAACAAGAGTACGAAAGGAAAATGTGATCTTAAATGTTCATCTCTCTAGCAGTCACTTCTGGCAGATTTTGGCTTAAAAACTTACACAAGGGTGAAATAAACCAAGTAATACAACAGAAATTGATTGTTGTGGTTACATAACATACTCTCAAAACTAAAGTATATGGTTGTGAACTATGAAATCAACTCTGAAGAGTTCAAATCCTGTCAGATCATTTATATACAAATACTATTGGAAAAGGCATAAACTTAAAATGTCCTCAAATAGCAACTTGCCTTTAATTGTGTATAAGTTTCCAACAAGTAGTAGGATTCTATACTAAATAACTCCAAAAGTTAATATGTCTTAAAACACACACACAAGAAACATTCAATTCAAAAGTTAAATTTCAGAGCCACATTTTTTTAACAGATTAAGAGTCAGATTTTGTTGCCAAAGTTTTTATCTTAGTTGTTCTGTTTGCAATATTTTAGTCATTCTAGTTTTTAGCCTTCTTCAAGTTCATAATCATCCAGAAATTTTAAAATGAACTCTTTATACTTGAACAAGACCAGAGGATACAACAGCCAAAACGTTGTGAACATAGCAACTATGATTAGGACAACAGTTTTAAATAATATACCCTCTCAAAAATATGAAAATGCAATATTAATTGAATTTTTAATCAAATGAAGAAAGAATCAGCAACTCTTATTTTTGTTAACTTATTTTTAGATATATTTCTTTTGTCTTAATTGCTTTTTCATTGCAACTACTCAAAATTTGATTGTTTGCATGTTAATGCCTTTTAACATAATAATTGTGTATGATTGTTTCGGAATTTTTTAGATGGTTGATACTTTATGATTTGATATTATATGGATTACTATTCTCATTTGGATGTTATTCTCACAATGCTTTGGCTCATGTAACCTCAGACCTTCTTTCAGTGTATCTCATCGAAATCTGTGTGGAATTTTGAATTGAACAAGTAGAAACTTAGAGTAATATTCTTAGTATGACTTTATCCTATCATATTATTATTAGAAATTGATATCAATTGCTATATTGCTACCTATATCTCAACACTTGATGTCGACAATAATAACAATAAGTGCATGGTAGCAAGAAAGACATACAGGAATATAAAGTTTAAATATTTATTTTGAGGAAACAAAATGATTAAGATTGTCTCTTGTTGTCAGGATGCTCCAGAAAGGAAAAGAAATGAGTAATGTCTATTGTTGTCAGAGTGTGCTGGAAATAAAAGAAAATTAGTAATGTCCCTTGTTTTAAGAAGAATCGAAGCCCATAAGAAAAAAGTGTTAAAATTTTCCTTGCCACTGTATCCTTATTGCGCATTAACTGTAGATGTCAGGTCCGGCACAAACATAAAGAAGCAGTATTAGCAAGGTGATTGTAGGAGTCATATACTGGCATTGCAAGCTAGCATGTTGCAGCTACTATGACGAAGAAGGAAACATCGTCAGCAACAAAAAGAAAAACGATAGTTCATGAGGCACTTTGGCTTCCTCATTCACCAACTGTTGCTGTCGGCTGGTGAAATGGGCTTTATGTAACAATAGCACAGACGTAGTCATAAACAACAGTTTGTGCTGCAATCAAAGAAAAGATCTTGCCGTCGATATGTTGCTATGTCATGACTGGCCTTGTTGTGAGGGAATAGTCGCTATCCTGGAGTCTGCATTTGTTTGTGTCCAGTCAAACTTGATGTGTCTGTGCATGGATTTAAGCTAAGTTTATCACTCGCAGTGCTTTTATAATTATTCTTTTATCAATATAGGCTCATGGTCAGTTGATGAAATCAAGATGCCTTCCTTCTCTAGTGTAGTTATTTTCTTTCACGAATGTGTTATGCCAAATAATTCTTCGCTAGAATGAACTGTGTATAGTACTGGAAAGATGGGCACAAGGAAGATAGTTTCCGATACCTTAGCATGTCGTTAATTGATTGAACAGTGCCAGGTTACACAGAGGGTCGCCATTGTTTGTATATAGATATTATCTTTCACACGTCACTGCTTCTGCTATTAGTTATGTCTGGCTACTGCTGCTGATACGGCTTGGCTACTGCTGCTACAATCTGTGTTAATGAATAGAGGTTTGATAGAGATCTTATATTTCGCAATATAACAACTTGTACTGAGGGTTGAACCTTTAACCTTGGATTTGATTATTACTTAGCATTTTATGGTGTCACAGATCGATGTGAACAGATTCCAAAGTTCAACAAGATACACATGAAGAAAGTCAGACTACGTAGGTTAAAATGTGAGAATAACATCAAGATGAGAACAAATAATCTGAATAATTCAAATGTATACGATTAGTTTAACACAAATCACTACTGTAATCGAAATCTCATACTATTTCTAAAGATATTTATGTATTATTAAACATAATAGATGTCATAGGATTTGAACTCAGCATAGCCGACTGCATAGTTTGTGACTATTCACTAGGCCAATCGCCTTCTCCCACTAACTATTCAACAACTAATATCCAGCTTTTAGCAAACAAATAAAACATCTTGAAATCTAAATTTTATTAACAATTGTCAATTATGTTTATTTTTTTATCATTTTATTTACTGACAGTGATTCAACCATCTTGTATAATCAGATGTCAGCAGAAAAATATATTTTAAAAGGTTTTGAGCAGTGAAATCAGAATCCAAACTTTTAAAATTTCCGAATTTGGAATCAAGTATTTGAGCTACTCACTTCACAGCCTAGATTTTCATCATGTATTACTTTAACAATTTTTGAAGTCTATAAAAAAAAACATACAAAAGTTGAATTTATAGCACTATTCAAAATAGTATATATAAATTATTTCTAGTGGAAGATTTTGTCAGTTGCAATACGAGCTAAAGCTTTCAAAATTTAAGAAGTTGGAACGTTTTAACTTTGAAAAATTAAAACAAATTGCTTGCTTTAGAAAAAAAGAGAGTCATACTTTAAAATATGTACCGAAGTTGAACATTTGGTTGGAGACACCACATCTCTGGTTTTAATATAAAGAAAAACAAAGACTATTCTCCACCTAAAAAAAAAAAAAATAAAAATGTGAATTTGGAAAAAGTAAAATTTGTGATTTTTTAACCAAACAATCATTCTGTGGTATTTATTCAAACCAAAGTTTGGGTGCATAAGAAACCTTTTAAACAAAAAGTCTAAATTAAAAATTGTGCTGACTATGCATAGGTAGTGGAAGATCATCTTCAAAAAACTTCTAAACATAAGATCTAACATTTTGGAGTTAAACATAAATTTTAAATTCATGTAGCTTTTCAAACTGCATAAATTAAAAAGTCAACTTAAATTAAAAAATCACACTTAACAAATCATCATTACATGTTTCTTTTTTTTTATAATACTTTAATAAATTTATGTAGCTAAATAGTATAAGTAGCATGAATTTAAAACTGAATTTAAATTACAAGAAAATTGTTAAATCTTCTTTTTAAAATGATGTCCTGTTAACGAAATTGTAATCAAATTTTTTATATCATTTTGGTTCTATTTCTAAAGACAAAACTATTACCAAAAAGATAAAATGTCCATCATCCAGAGATTATGGGATCAGGTCAGAACAGAACCATTAAAAATTTCTGAAATCAGAATCGATATCCAGCACTTGGGTTACCAACTTCACAAACCTGCTATTGAAGCTTTGTATAGGTTTTTGACACCAACACATATTGCAGAATAATTTTAACCAAACACCACGCACTAAAAATAAAATATTTTAATAGATGATTATTTATAGACATGGATGAGTGTAAAGAACTAGAAATATTTTTTATGGCATTCAATTAAAAAAAAAATTATCAAACAATTTTAAAATAAACAAGACCATCAATAACCTGTTACATCAGTATTTGCTATATGTACTATTAAAAAAGTAATAAAGCTTGAAAAAAAAAAAAAAAATCATGAAAATCTTTTGAAATTTTTAAATACTTACAATAATTAATATACATATGTATAGAAAATTATTGTAAGTATTTAAACATTTCAAAAGGTTTTCATGAAAATCTTTTGAAATTTTTAAATACTTACAATAGGACTTCTGGAAAAAGCTAGAGTCACTTATTCAGTGGAAATGAGTGAGGTCAGTAATAGAAATGTTAAAATCTATATGTAACTTTGCTGTCAAGCACAACAAAATTAGAGGATAAGCTTTCCTGGGCAATGGTAGGGAGGAGGGCTTTGCACACAAAGATAACAAGTGATACAAAGACCAAATAATTAGAACTAATTTGGAAAGAGCATTGAACTGAGCTGCAAAACGAGGCATCTGCATGTCAGGAGGAATCATGATGATATCCAGATACTTCATTTGGTCATCTCAAGAGATGTGAAGGGATTTCAGGAGAGATTTATCCAGTTGTTTGATCTCCTTGTTCACAATTTTGGAACCTATTTAGCTGATTTCTCACACCCCAATGTGGCAGAAGCAGTTAGTTGCGAGGGCAATATTAAGTTTGAGGCCCTGATTATGTTAAAGTAGATCGGCCACAACAAATCATTGATACTTAATGGTCTGCTCTACAAAATGTACTCAAGGCAGTTGCATGTTTTCACAGACATTCTAACCCACATGTTCAAACATTGGTTTAAACAGAGGTTGATCACAACGGAGAATGAGGAAAAGCAAACAGGGCATGGGAAGAATTACATGTCTACAAATTCATTATTCTTAACACATAGTTAAAGCGTTTGGCTAAGATCCTGTTAAACCAGTTGCATGCTGTTATTAAGGATGTGATTGAAGCTGAGCAGAATTTTGCTGTGAAAAGGAAATATATCCAGAATAAACTGCACTTGATTCACATAATCAAAAATGGGATAAAATATAACGCTGAAGAATTTTAATTCGATTTCTGCAAATGGATGTATCCTGTACAAAAAACCCTCAGGTAAATGGAAAGCATTTGGAGTTGTTTACTGTATATTCAGGTCAGTTCAGCAGGGTTGTCCACTGTTACTTTTGCTGTTATGTCCTTGTGTTACAAGCTAAGGGATGAGATACACGGAACTGTTCTTTCTCAAACCAGGGTTTTCTAGGATGTCACTGTGTTGTGTGCCAGAGATATCAAGGCAAGTGCTTGTGCAGACAAAGAAGTTATTTGCCTAGAGTGGCAATGCTTTCTGTATTCTTAGGATGTGATTTGGACAGATCTCCAGTTGGGAAAAATACAGTATCAACTCAAATGTTGGAAGTACAGAGTAAAGTCAGTTTGTATGATGTACGTCTATCTTTTGACCCTTTGACAGTTAATAAAACTGTTTGTATTTTTATTGTCTGTGAATTGATTAACTATCGCTGTCAGTTTTGTCTTCTTATTTCTGTGGAAAAGAGGCAAGCCAATAGCCCATAGGTAAGTCTGTATCCAGCATTTACACAGGAAGTAGGGTGTTTTGGAAATGTCCAATTTAGCAAGTAATTGACATGCTGAAAGACTGGCATTTCTAAACCAAACCACGACAATTAAGTCCGTGTGAGAAAGTAATGTTAGGGTCAACTTCTTATAACTGAATTTCTAGATAGACGGTTCAATGCCTGCGTAAACTAAAAGGAGAAGCGCAGTTCTTCATCGAATGTAAGATAGTACTTAGATCTTTCCTCTATCGAAAAAGGTACTATACAGTGATTTAATGATGGCTTTACATTCACTTAAAGGGTAGCTTCAATGGTTGAAAATGCTAAATTTGCTATATCTCAATGATCTGGTGTCTAACCTAGTGACTCATTAGGAATGCGCTACAACTTAATAGCATAATACAGAATGAACATGGCAGCAATGCTCAATCGTCCGTTATAAAAATGCTGATGAAGAAACGCTCAAGCATGCAACTTCCTTACCACTATGAAAAAGTGAGCTCATTATGAAGTTATGTCAACAAAGTGACAAGTGATATGGACTCTGAGCAGTTGATACTGCTGGATGTAGCATATATTATGGACAATATAAACCCATCATGGGTCAGGGTATGATCCTGGTCATGGTATGAATGATGTGACAGATTGGATTCTGTGGATCTGATTTTGTTCTTCAAGCATCAGCTTAAGATCAGAAGAAGCCTCCATTCAGTCTCGAAAGGCAATGGAAAACTCCCTGTAAGGGTAGCTGCATGTTTAATTATGAGGCAAGGGTTGCACAATCTCCAACCACACCTCTCCTGAATTGACACTGCTCAAGTCCAGTGGCAAAAAGAAATCCAAGATAACTGGAAATAATGCTGAGATAATTGGAGAGCACATAGAACACCTAGAATTCCCAAATGGTCACCCATTTTAGTACAAACTAGGTTCAACATTATTTAACTGATAATCTAACGGGAACCAGTGTGTCAACGTGATTACGCTGTACATAAGATCAGAGATGATTAGAATATTGTATTACACAGAATTTGACAAAAGATGGATAAAAGTGGCAAATACTATAAAAAAAAAAAGAAAGAAAAAAAAAGGAACTAAGTGAGAATACATGTTGCCTGTTTGAACATGACACATATGATCTGTGTCTGTTGGGACTCCATTCCAGTTAAGGTAAGATACTCTTAACTAGTAGTGGATTTTCCCTCATCACCAAGTCAACAGAGTATGGGCCATTGTCGAGATGGTCTTCTTCTCTGTTGACTAAGGTATGCCTTTGGTCCTGTGCAGTTCTAGGAGGTTCAACCTCCCAGGCTTTATTTTCTCCCGTTGAGAAGAGATTAGTTTATTGTTAATCGCCTGAGGTGCCCATAATGGGGGAATGCGGACAAGGTTGCCCAGCCACTTTTTCTCACGCCAAAGTATCCTTCCTCTAGAGTGCTAGATTTTTTATTTGAAATCAACCAGCTTGTTTTCAGTCTTAGTCAGAAAACAGTGTATACTTTACTCAGAGAGAATGGAAGGGCTTTACTACCATGTTTGCATGTTAGTAGATGACGTCACAAAGAGATTGGCAATGTCATAAAGATATCAGTTATCCATTTTACAAATAAATGCACTTTTATTTAAAAATGGATGATGTCATAAAATATGAATGATAGCTTTATGGCATCATCCAACTCTTCATCCAGTAACAAGGAAAGTTCCATAGACTTCCTGCAACTCAGTTAAGTACATAAGTTCTCAACTTTGCCATCGATTGATAAAACAACAGTAAGCAATTACGGTTGCTGCTGCTGCTTTTTAAACAAATATGCATACCAAC
Organism: Euprymna scolopes; assembly: GCF_053919585.1. Classification (NCBI taxonomy): domain Eukaryota; kingdom Metazoa; phylum Mollusca; class Cephalopoda; order Sepiida; family Sepiolidae; genus Euprymna; species Euprymna scolopes. The sequence continues at coordinate 79,339,268 of NC_136483.1, forward strand.
ACCTATATGAAAACTATTTTTATGACGTCACTTTTGAAAATACGATTTATCCTTTATGACATCATCAGTTTTACTCCCCCATACCGAGGATTGCCTATGGAACTGCTGAGACATTTTTGGTAGGCTAGAATGCTGCTCCTCTTGACTTTAAATATCTACCTAGATTTTCTCACATTAAAAACAGACCTTGTTTCTGACTCTGCCCTCGTTAGTAGGCAAGTAAATAGGGATTGATGTTACCAGAAACACAAAGGACAAAACTAAATCACTTGATTATTTGTATTATGTTTCTGCATGATAAAAACTCCGACGATATGAATTTAAAATCGGAAAGAAGAAATAAAAAGCTCAACGATTCGCCTGTTCCGTGGGTTTCATTCAAGAGATTGTAGGTTTGAATTTAATTATATTTTCAGCTGTTTTTACATGTGAAGTATTTTCTTTCGGCTTCCAGTCAGAAGAAGGATATGGATCGTTTTGTCACATTTTGTAGTTATTTCATTCGTAAGTTAGTTTGTAGGTTGTTTTTAATTGTGGGGCATTGTACTTTGGTTTCCAGATAATGTCGGGTCATCAAAAGTGAATACGCACCGTTTCAGGGCCAACCTTGCGACAGCTTTTTCTGCTGTTTCTGTATGCCATGTCAAAGATACAACAATTGAAAAAGTAAATTTTATATGATTTTACACTAAATTACGTTACTATTTGACTGTTTTAGTATATGTTCATGTATAATACATACACGTGTGTACGCGCACACTAAATTTACAGAGTAGAGTTTCTTATATTAAAAAACTAAAATATACTAGGGTAAATAGATCATTTAAACTGCTTCAGTGTGCTTCATGCTCTTGAAGTTTCACTTCATATTTATGTATTTAATATGACAATAACGGCTACACAAATGCAGATATTTTTTAATCATGTCATAAGGAAATCTATGATCGAAATACAAATTGCATTCGTGGACCCATTATTCCTCACTATTCTTTAAGTGTGTGTGTATGTGTGTGTGTGTTTAGAGAGGTTTATATTCGTAATATTACTCTTATCTTTGATTTGAGAAATTAATTATATTGAAATAATATTGCAATGAACATTTGTTTAATTCGATTAAATAAAAAGGATAAATATTTATGGAAATAACAAAATAAGTGTGTAACATTGAGAAATGTGTTATTTGTTGTGAAAATATAAATATACACATTATCACATGTTTAAATTCAATATTTGAAGAAGCTTACTTAAAAACAAAACATATTCTCTTAAAAGGGGTTACATATTTTTATATTCTCAATTGTACTAAACAGAATGACACAAGTACACATGGGGGGGGGGTCAATAATTTATTCAAACTTTCCCAAATTAAAATTTAGATTCGAAAAAAGGAGAAAATTATGTGGTTCAAAGTTACTGAATTAATTTGAAAAAATAAACGAAACACAAAAAGATTGACCCCTAGTCAAGCCATGTAGTTCCCCCACCCACCACCACCAAACACAAAGGGAATTATTTCTCTACCCTCCAAGCCGGTGTCTCAAGTGGACATAATTATTATTTTAATTAAAAACGTTAGTTATTTAAAACCGATCAACCATCATAGAAAACGAATTAAAATTATAAATAAATAGTTTTGTCAACAGATTGTGTAATGTAAATAATTGATTGTGCATTCTTAATCTAAAGTCAAAATATATATGGGTCATTTGGTAACCAAGTAGTTGTATATACTTTTTTTTTTTTTTTTTTTTTTTTTTTTTAACTAGGTTTAACAAAATAAAATAGAAAAAGTTACCCTTTGTCTATGGGAGATAGGAGGGGAAAAAATGTAATTATCAGTTTTGTCTTGATCATAGGCCCCAAATTTTTAAGGGGCGAGTAGAATTTAAATAAGGTAACTGATCAAAATTGAAATGAGCAAGAAATTTTAAAAATTCAGATTAAAATAAAATAATAATAGTAATAAAACATTAATGCTTTGACATTCACGAAAGCATTTTCTAGCTATAATTCTTTTGAATACGTAAAGAATTAAATTTTAAGTCATCCATTGCTTTCAATTAAAAAAGAAAATTAGATTAAAAAAGAAAAAAACTTAAATTCAAAACTAAAAGGGTAAATGAATAAAGTTGCAAAATAGGAAAGCTTTGTGTAAAAAACTAAAATAAATAAAAGAAAATAAAAGTTTAAGTTTTTTACTCCCTATAAAAGAAATATATTTAATCTTCAAAAATATTAAGATTTTGATTAAATTTTAAAGCAATAATTCCAAATAATATTTTCAAACCTTTCACGTGTAAGAAATAACAACGATCACATTTAAACTTAATAGGTACTTATGCACTTATGTTACCGTGCTAAAATAATAACGTTATTATTTAGAAAGCCATTTTTAACAAGAGAACTAGTCTGTACCTTACAATTTAATAAAAAGACATCATAAAACTCGAATTTAGCTTGACAGTACGATTTTAAAAATTTAAAAAAAAAAAAAGCACGGTAACATAAGTGCATAAGCACCGAAAATATTTTTTAAAACACTTTAAGTAAACAAAAAAGAAAAGTGATTAAAAAAACAAAAACAAACAACACATTTGAAATGACACACGTTACACACCAAAAATGTCTATAAATAAGTAAAAGATATTGCAGAGGCAAAAATAAAGCTTTGTATTAGTTTTCTGACAAAAGGGGGTTTTGATTTTTAAAAGTTCAGTAAACTCCTTTGTGATTAAGCGCTTTTTAAAAATAATAATAAAATGATAAGTTTATTATTTATTAGATGATACAGATGTTAAGTCTTAATTTTTCTGAACAAATCTTCGACATATTGCACATTTATAAGAATTATTTAGATTATTTTCCAACATAGAAGTAGAGAAAGTAACCTGTTTTAATTTAGGGGGGAAAAAGGGGTCGATCAAAAAAAGAACATATGTCAGTAAAAATAGCTGAGAATTTCGGATCTAAACCCCTAAACTTTGCTAAAAGATTTAATTTCCCCTAGAAAAGGAGATTTTATGGGATTACTAGCTTTTAATATTAAATATTAGATATTGTCTCACAGGAAAGAATAAATTAAACAAAACAACAAAAATAACGAAACATGTGCAACAAAAAAGAAGAGCTTTCTTTGACCACCCACATGACAATGTGTTTGAAAATAAGAAAATATTTTGATGATCAAAATGAACCTGATATATTTTACTGTTTCTAACGTGTTATCAAGACCATGATTGAGGTTTTTGATATGTTAGATATTTGATTAAACGTTTGGCAGCTTAAAAAAGAAAACAGTGGAGAGGGATCATAGAAAACTTGAGGGTAAAGAAAGAAAAGGTTATAAAGATGTGGTTCATTTTGTTGTTGTTGGTTTCGATTTTTCTTTTATATTAAAAACAAAAACATGACCATGAATGTAAATTCAGATAAATAAAGAGATTAATATAAGGACTTACGGGCATAATAACTCCATTCGTTCAGATCAGACGGATAATTTTTGGGATCCTTTATGGGCTATAGTTTTTATTTATTTTTTGGCAATCAGAATTCCGTTTATATTCTACATTGTTGCCGGTTGAGTAAGAAATTAAAAAAAATTATACAGAAACAAATCTTTCAGATTTGCCAGTTTTCTTTTGTTTTTGTATTTATATATATATATATTATATATATGGGATATATAAATACATTAAAACTTTGTAATATATTTTCATTTCTTTCTTTTGTTTTCCTTAAAATGATAAAAAAGAGGATGAAGAAGTAATCACGATGACAGCGTTTGTGTGTGTGTGTGTGTGTGTTGGAAGCCAAAAGACCCCCGAAACAAAAAAAAAAAAAAGAAAAACAAAAAGAAAAACTGGTAGAGAGAGACGAAGAGATTTTTTTTTTACTCAGGCCAGACGGGCCGGGATTTTACCCTTAAAATTTCCAGTAACAATTCCAGGGTATATTATTGAAATTAATGGACCGTTTGTTGGAATGTTTGTGAAAAATACGAAAATTTATTTTCTCTAGCACTCACCTTCAGAGGACGAGAGTGCTTTGACTTTACGCGGGGAAAAGCGCATTTGCTATTGGTTGAAATTCGTCACGTGATCTCGCCGTCCTTGCTAAATTCGTAACAACGTCGACGATTGGACGGTTTGCCGCGATCCCTCAGATCACGACTTCGGGAGATTTTAACGTTATTTTAAATTTCGGCATTATTTTTTTACAAGGTCACTAGAAAACCTCCTAAATTAAAAACAAACATCGAAAATTTAAATTAGCTTAAAATAATAAACATGAACGAATCTCGAGTGTACTTTTAGTAGGAACATGGCATCCTCCATAGTTTGACTCCACCAACATAGGCAAGGCTTAAGTGACTTGGATTTTTTGGGATTTTATTCGTCGGAGAAAGATTTTATGGTTCATTAACAGCACAGATCAGAAGTTTAGCTTATCTACTATGCTATGGAAAGGATCCGGAGCTTGCAGGGTTTGGTTTCACCGAGGATTTTACTATGGAAACATGCACGACGTTTGAAGTCTTTAAGCCATCATCATTATCGTCATGAGGAAAAGCGTCATGTTAGGCTCAGCAGCAGCACCAGCCAAGATGGACGCCATTACCAAAAAACAAAATGGCTAAATAATAATAACAACAATATCGATAATGTTGATAATAATAGACGTTCTTGTTGCGAATCTCACTGTTTGTCGAAGGTTGACCAGAAGGTGTCATTTTTATACCCTTGTTCGACTGGTGATCCACTTTCGGCAAAATATTGCACTTTTGTCGCGATGACAGACGAAAAAAAAGGAGAAGGGCAACAACGACTTTGTTTTGATGAGCAAAATAAAAACAAATATTTTTTAAATTCTTCAATTGGAAAAAATCCTTTTTTAAGAAAGGTTAGTTTATATATTTATATTTCTATAAAAAGTTTTTTTTTTTTTTTCACTTTTTTTTAATGTGAATTGTACTTTCTAACTTTTATGAAAGTTATAACTTAATAAATGTAATTATTTAACTGACTAATTTTAATTTTAAAGACGAAAAAAAAAATATAAACCAATTCAAATGTTTGTAAAGTTATATAAAAAGTTCATATGATTTTTAAAAGTTATAAATGAAAAAAAAAAAAAAAAAAAGTGTCTTATGTAACAATTCCGGTATTTTTAGAAAATGACTCTAGTTTGCAAACAGTTTTCTTTTGGCGTGGATGTTGCCAGCCGGGCTTAGAGTTAAAGCAGCTTTTATTTTATTTATTTATTTATTTTTTTTCTTCCTGCAGATTTTATAAAATCGCTTCGGACTCCAAGTTGGGAGGGATTCTATAAAATTACGGTGAAAGTTCCTTTTCATCCCCCCCCCCATAATTTCAAGGTTAATCAATCCTCTAAGTTGTCCTGAAAGGGGCGTCTCTAAATTGGGTTATTTTTGTTCTTCACTTTCATGTGCTATGGAATAAATCATCTATCCCTTGTGACCTGCCCTCGTAGGGAGGCATGCATGCACTGTTCTTTTAATTTTACTTCGGTCTATGAAGGATCTCATTCATCATATTTATCATGGGGGGGAATATAATTTAAAAAAAAAGAAAAAAAGCAGTCTCACGACCTCAAGAAGTTCTTCCTTTTTTTGACACTCCCCCCCCCTTCCAATACCATATCAAAGAGTCGCTGTCTATACCTGAGCCCTTCCCACTCCCCTTGTGTAGATTACCTGGTGAGTGTGCGGGGGGGGGGGACATTTTATTTGTTATTGTTCTCCCTCCCCCATTAGGATGCTATGAAAAGGATGTAGCCTCCGCCCATACAAATACTAAATACGACCTTGTGTCATACCCACGTGTTTTTAGTTTTCTATTTACATGTGGTATTTTGTTAATGTAATTGCAGCATCTTTTCTTAAATTAAAAATATAACTTAATCTTTTGAAAATATAAATTTGATTTTTTTTAATTGTGTGTATCGAAACAAACTAAACTAGATCGATTCAAATTGTGTAGCATTAGTATTTAAGTAAATAATCCCCAATTCTTAAATGATTTAATTCAAATCATTTAAGAATTGGTGGATTATTTACTTTCGTTTGTCGTAAAAAAAATTGTGTATTGTCTGGCGAATCTTATCGACAATCCTTTATTATTAGTTGTATTCGTATTTTATTTTTTATTTTTTTATTTATGCATTTATTGAACCGTGCTAGGCGGACGTATACGAGTGAGGCCGAGGCCCCTATTGCGAAATACGCACTGACTACAACGTTGTATTTAGCGCGTTGCAGGGAGCGTTTCGTTTTTGCTGTGGAAAAAAAAAAAAAAAAAAAAAAAAAGAATTTTGACCTGTCTGACTTTTTTTCTTTTTTTAATTTGGCTTGGATGTTGCGCTTTTCGGATTATTTTATTTTTTTTCTGCTGTTTTTTTTTCTCATATTGAAAAACGGTGAAATTTTTTCTTGAATTTAAAAAAAAAATTCGTGCTTATGCACTTGTTACCGTATTTTTTTTTTTTTTAATGGATTAAGTACCTCCCCAATAATTGAAGTGTTTTTTTTTGTTTTTTTTATTACTGTTTTTGAACGTTTAGAACTTGTGTCCATGCCCCCCACATACATATTAGGGATACTTTAAGTAGATACTCCCCCGCTATTAAATACAGTAGATAATACGGATTTCACATAAAGCCATTCTTAACAGGGGAACGGGAGAGTGTTGTGACTGTTGTGTATCTATTCTGTACTTTCACCTAACTATTTAATAAAATAAAGATATCGTAAAACTTGAATTTAATTAAAGTTAAATTCAGTACTTTTTTTTTTATATTTTAAATAGCACTAATTATTTTAATGATTTCTATCATGGTATATAAAGTCACCTGTTTCTAGATAAAATTTATATTTTTTTAAAAAACATAATTTGATTACTAAAGATTAAGCGATAAACTAAAAGATTTAAAAATGTAATCTAAAAGTTTTTTTTCGTATTTACAGGAAGGTTCGTTCGCCAAATTTGATCCAATATTGTAGTTAATACGGGATCCTGTTTGACAAAGACATTTTTATAGGGTAAACAAAACCCTCGTATTTGTGTGTGTGTGTGTGTGTGTGTGTGTGTGTGTGTGTGTGTGTGCGCGCGTGCGTGCGATCTTTTAGGGACTGTTTAAGTCCCGTTAGTTGCCAATATTGAATCTGTAATTTGTTTTCCTCTTTTTTTTTTTCGAATTGTCACCTGAACTTAGAATTAATGTTTTTTTTTTCCTTTATATATAACTAGCATGAATACCCAGCGTTGCCCGGGTGGAGAGAGCTGGTATACTAAGGATTGAGCAACCCCAGAGCTCTAAAATAATAAAATAAATGAACATTTGTTTCAATCAAAATAGCAGCGAATGCCCGTGCAATTGTAAAAATGAAAGAAAAAAAAAGCTGCACTGGACTGGACAGACTTGAACCTGTAACGTGAAAGAGGAAAAAGGTGAAAAAAGTTAATGCGTTAGCTGTAACGGGCACGACGACTTATGACGTCACGACAGGTCGAAATAACGTTTTTTAAACGTAGATTCAGATTGCCAGGTGCATGACTTGCAAAAATCTCGACACAAAAAGTGACCCCTCCTTGCAAGAAACGGCCCAGTTCACAAAATTCATCTTTTTGGCCAATTTTTACATATTTTTAATTCGAGAGATTGTTCTTTCTCACAGTACTAATTTTGTCCGATGTCTGTCAAAAGTTTTTGGCAGACATACAAACGCACACATAAACTAACACACATTTCCAATTTATGTAATAGACTAGCAGAGGTCTCCAGCGTTGCCCGGGTGTGTGGAGGTGTAGTAAGGAACCCTGGGGAGAGGGGATAAAAAAAGTGGTAGTAGCGGGGAGAGAGGAATCAAAACAACAGTAGGCAGTTTGGATGAAAAGGAAAAAAAGTCGTAAGGTAGGCAGGCTCAAACCCATAACACAAAGGAGGGAAAAAAAAAAAAACTAACGTCTTAGCTGATGTCTCCATCGCGCAACTGGAAGTCGAGACCGTTGAAATTAGGCGTAGCCAATACAACGGAGGGGATGACTTGCAAAAAAAGCAACCCCTCCTTGTAAAAAAAACAAAAAAACGACCGAGTTGAGGGTGAACGAATTAATGTTTTTGGCCAATTTTTTTATACTTGTCCGAAGAATCGAGCTTCAAAACGATACCAATTTAGAGAGGATCTGTTGCATGTGTCGAAAGTTTTTGGTAGACATACATACACACACACACACACACACATTGTTTTTTATATAATAGATTTATTACTGACACTACTACTATCCACAGCGGCATGTAGCTTGCATGGCATCGCAAAATATTCCTGCAAATCTCGTTAAGTATATCACCAGGTAATCCTTTGACAATTTGGCAAAGTAAGAAAAAAAGGGCGGGGGAAGAATTCTAACTTATTAGCAAAGATAATAAGAGTTACTTTTATACTTACCTGCATGTTTTTTGGGTTTTTTAAGGTCTTTGAAAGTGCTTTTATATCTATTTAAGATTAAAATTATCCTTGTAATAGTCGTCTATTGCCTAACCGTGGCCCCTTGTACTTTACCACGCTTGACTAGGCTATGCATATTTCTGTTTACCCATTTTCGATATAATTTTCAGTAAATGTTACTTTTAACTGTAACAACGCCGACAATTCTAGTTTGTGTTTTTAGGGGTTTTAGAGGCTGTTTAAAATGAATCTGACATTTAAACCCGTCACAAATTCATCATTCTGTTAAGACCTGTTTCTAGGGAATATTTTCTCACGGATAACCATTATTTTGTAGCTGTTGCGCATGCGCCCCTCCCCAAACAAAAGATGGAGACAGAAAACTGCCATGTCGTCAATATCTCTCCCACCACCAGCACAAAATACAAAAAGCACAGTTGCACAAAGATACATATTTTCAACCACAGTAACTATGCAAAAAATAGCAAATAACAGTAAAAGTGTAGTGTCTTTCCACCCTCCAAAAATCCTTTAAAATTACCACTATTAAATGTGTTAAAAATGGAAATAGCATTTAAGATTCCAGGAAACAAATAGTTTCTAAGATATGGAGAAATTATAGTTTCAAAAAGTGGGAGATCACTTTTCTATACTAAATTAACAAAAAATGAGCACCCTCATTTTGTTGTTTATATTTCAAAAACTACTTGTATCTGCCAAATATAAATGAGATTTTCTTAATCAGCATAGTTGAAAACCTTTAAAAGTCATTTTAAAGAAAAGTGTGGAGGTAGAAATAAGGTAAAAATTTACCTATAAAAAAAAAAACTAAACAAAAGTAATGTATGTGAAGTGTTAAAGAGCCCGGAAAAGGAAAGTAAACAAAATACTCCACAGAAAGTATAATTTGTCTAAAATCAAACAAAACAGTTATCGAAATAGACACCCCCTTTTGTGAGGGGTAAAGTATTTGCCCCAAATTTAACTTTGATAATTATTGTCAGGATGCTCACCCACAAATACTATAAACCAACAAAAATATTGTGGGTGACTGTGTAAAAGAAAACAATAAAATAGCATTGTGTAAGGTTCGCTAAGCCGCTCCATAATAAAAAAATAAACAATGGTACCTGTACATTTTGTTTGGGGAGGGGGGGGTGTTGTTAATGTGTGCATAAGTAAATGTAAGGTTATCAGTATTTAATTTTCTGTTTATGAGCGGTTCTTATTTTTTTTTTTTTTTTTAAAGACAATTGCCTCCTGTAGAGAGTGGTGCCATTTGTTAAAAGTTCTGGCATGTTCGTTTATGTATTAAAAGGTAGATTCTGGAATAATCGAATTGTCAGCTCTCAGCCAATGAGAATGGGCAGAATTTGAGAAGGGCAAATTTATTTTTCTTCAGGAAATGGAAAGATTATGCTATGTCTATGATTTTATGATCCTGTTACGAAGGGTGCAAGTACAATATCTGTAGAATGTGTATATTTCCTCTAAGTCTTGACTGGGGGCAGTAGGAGGACTTGATATTTAGAGTGGAAAAATAGGAACTACTTCCTTTTAAAGATAGTGCAATTGTGATGGTGTTGCTCCAGGATGAAATGTAGGATTTTATTATAACTACTAAATGTCTAAAATGTCATTCTAAAATTACATACGATAGTGATTAATAGTCTAGACATAATTAATTTGTATGTGACATCTGTTGTTGCAAACCTACGGTACTTTGGTTCAGAGGGGAATTTCTGCAATCAAAATATATATGGAGATTACCATTGTATATTATAATATACCATATATAATTATAATATGATATTATTATATATGCAAAATATAACCATCAATGGTAAGGCAAGATAAGTTACTTTTCTACCTAGCTGAATAAGTTTTTAGTGGTTTACATATTTTAAAACATTTATTTGGCTGGAAAAGCAAGTAATGTCAAATGTTATGTGAGAACAAGAAAAAAATGTCTGACCTGTGATTCTTACATTGTTGAAGTATCGAAAATGGCTCCAAAATAAAAAATACTTGTAGAAATTCACCCAATAAATGTCATGGTAAGATTTATTGGGTGAGTTTCGACCAGTATATTGTTATATTTTTGATCTTTAAGTCTTTATTGAAACTTTAATGGTGTAAGAGTTGCATGTCAGATATTTTTTCTTGTTCTCACATAATATTACTTTGCTTTTTGAACTGAATATTAAAAAATATGACAATATATAATCTATACATCTATAAAAGTGAGAATGTATGTGTGTGAGAGAGGACACTTCTCCATCTATATACTTAACAAATTTTTAATCTACAGACAAAAAATGGTGTATATAGGATATTTAGACATGTGGAAAATTTTTTAATAAGGTTTCATCCGGAAAAAAGGACTGCTAAGGGGTAAAGATTGAAAAATTGGTAGAGAAGGGTTTAATGTTACGTTTAATACCCATGGTATTTCTGTTTATAATAAATAAGAATTCTGTATGTATTAAAATATAATATTTATGCATATTTTATGATTGAGCAACACCGGTAGATATATAAATATGACAATATAATATATATAAATGACAATCTGACCCCCCAAGATCAGCATGGAATATGTACCTACATTAGAGATGGTTTTCTATGTGGTAGGGACATCTCTAGAGAAGATCCTAAATTGCTCTATATATGCTTTCGGATTGCACTTGCTCACACCACTGCGTTTATATTTGCCCTCTATCGCCCCATAACAGCAGAGTTACCATCTTTAAGAGCATATCTGAGAAAATTGACATTCTGTTTGCTCATCCTTCAGCTAACATTCATGTCTGTGGAGACTTCAATGTTCACAATGTGGAATGGTTAGCCCACTCAAACAAGACAGATGACGAGGGGAGGTTCTGTCCTGATTTCTCCATTGCTTATGATTTAATTAAGATTGTTCATGAACCCACCCGTGTGCTCGACAATGATCAGTATGTAAGTCTCCTAGACTGCTTCATATCCTCCAAAAAATTCCAGCAAAAACCTAACAGCCAGCCGTGGTTCTCTCCAGAATGTACTGCTGCCATTCCACACAGAAATCACTATTTCCATTGCTTCCAACTTAAGAGATGTATTGAGACTAAAGCTGCCTTCAGGCCTGCCAACAATTACTGTAAAGGAGTAATAAAGAATGCTAGAAGTTGTATGCTCAGTCCATCAAATCCAGTATGTCTCGTATGTAAAAATTCAGGTGATCGATCATCTCTCTCTCAATACAAACTAATCAGTCTTCTGTACGTCACGAGTAAGTTACTGGAATCTGTGCTAAATAGAGAAGTAGTTAACCGCCTCAACAAAAATAACCTCCTTAGTGACATGCAACATGGCTTCCGTTCTGCTAGATCTACAGCAGATGTGCTAAGAGTTATATCTCATAGAATTAGCAAATCTCTTGACAGATGCTTCCTTTCTCGGGCAATTGCCCTCGACCTATCAAAGGCCTATGATAGGGTATGGCATAAGGGTCTACTCCACAAAGTCTCCAGCTACAGTATAGCTGAAAATGACTTTTCAATGATTAAATCATTTTTCTCTGATAAATTCTGTGAGTCTGTCTCTGCTTTATCGTTATTTTTATGGCAAGTGCTCGTCTGAGCTCCAATCTATGGTCTCCCTTCACCAAACTGTCATTGAAAACACTCATTTAGCTGAAATCACTGTTAATAATTTCCCCCACTCTTAATCTGTGCCTACACCTAAATGTAGATTCCAGCAAACAAAGCTTCTTTCTTAGATCTGCACACATGTGGAACTTTATTCTATTTTCCTGCTTTCCAACGGACTATATCTACAAATAGATGACAACATGTTATATGATCTCGAAATTGATAACAATCTATTATGCTATGCCAAACTGTGAACACATTTTGTAATATTAAAAAAGAATATATTATAAAAAATACAAAAAATATTACAAGATAAAAAACTGACAGGTGTGGGTCAGTTTACACCGGCTTAGTACAAAGATAAAAATAGAGGATTTCTATAAATTTTTTTTTTTTTTTTTTTTTTTTTTTTTTTTTCTGAAGTCCAAATTATAGTCTCTTAATTTAAAATCGGGTAGAAAAATGTTTAAAGTTTTCTTTTTAATAATTAAATGAACAGATTGTTTCACAAAAGCTGTGTAAAACAAAAAAACAACACATAAATTTTACCAAATGTAAGAAAATTTTATTTCCTATTGATCTGCGTACTTTTAAATTTTAAAACTTAAAAAAATTTATGGGAGTCTAAAAGACTTAAAGAATGTTTGAAATGACTTCCATAAATTATGTGATTTGTAGAAACAATGCTGTGTGTTTAACAAGTGAAAAATCGAAAAATTAAACAAAAATACAGCTAATAATTGTCACCAAACACACTAAAATTTAATTTGTGATGAAACTTAGTGAAACTTTTTCAAGTTCTTTATTTGAAAATATTTTACACTATTCAAACCTTTGGACTTGCATGGTCGTCAATTATTATTATTATTTTTTTTTTTTTTTTTTTTTTTTCAAGCCTTCAAAGTTAGTATACAAATTCTTGAAAAAAAAAGGAAAAGAAAATAACAAACACAAGAAGTTTGCAAACTGAAAACTATGCAAGTTAAAAAATACGTTTTTTTTTTTTTTGTTTGGTAAAAATTTGTAACTTTTTCTTTTTTTTTTAGCTATGCTTCACTTTTAGTCATAAGCAGTAAGTAATCGTCAGAATAACTTCCAAAAGAAAAAGTTTTTTAATTTACAATAGGAGTCAGATTTAAAAACAATTTAATTAAAATATAAACTCAACTAACACCTTTTGGAGTTTGTTTTTAAATTCTCTTTGATTACACGGTAAACCACAGTAAGGTTATAGAAATGCAATACAAATTTGGTGAATTTTCGACGTTGCCATCTGAGCTCATTTATAGTTAAGAGTTTTTTTAAAAGGAGTTAATTTTTCGCCACATTGACTTTGGATTAAGGTTTATTTTTGTTTTTGTTTTTTTCTCCCAAAATATTACCTGATTGTATATGGAGTGATTTGATAAAATTACCTTCTATTAAACAAGTTTCATTCATGCTTATGATAAGTAGAGTTCTGTTCATTCTGCAAATATTTTGTAGAATTAACCCTGAACAATATTTATTTGAACAAATTTGGAGTGGTGAATTGTCAGCTGGTTTCCTTTTCTGCAAATTATGATAAATTTTTCGATACAATTTATTTAAGCAATATTGTTTATAGTTAACATAATCCATTTTGCAAGACATTCACATGAGAAACAAAACTCTACTCGTAAGTTGGAAAGACATTTTCTTAAATAATTAAAAAGAAATTTTTTTTTTTAAACTTTACTGGTGGTGACTAAAATATTCCAAATCTTAAAATTTTCTTTTTTTTTGAAAGTTAAATATGCATAGTTTCATTATCAAGAAAATTGCATGTGCAGCCATAATGCTGCTTCAAAAAAAAAAAAAAAGAAGCTTGTTTTAAACAATTCTAAATATATTTTCTCATTTCTTTTTACCAAATAAATGACTTTAATGTTCTAAATTTTCTAAATAACATTCTTTGCTAAGAACAACCTATTATGATTACTTTCACTAAATTTTTCATTCATTTGAAACCAAATGATGTTTATTTTAAAAACAGAACTAAAACTTTATTGGAGTGTATGAGAAAAATTTTTAAGAACAAATATAAACTGTAATATGAGACTGTTGTAGTACTTTGGTTTAAATCAAAAATAACATTTGTCTAGCCAATAAACATAAAATTACATATGAAAACTACATTTATTATTTTAAAAATTTAACTAATATTCTAATACACTTTATTTTTTAGGCAATTACATGTAAACAGTTTTAAAAAATTTAGTGGTAAAAATAAAATAAAACACCAAACAAAAATTGGGCAAATTGTGAAAGAATTGAAAAGAAATAAGTTGAAATATGTCAAGTTGAAAAAAGGATAGACAGGAGGACTGCAAAAATAATGACCAGAAATCCTTCACGATTGGTAATTGTTATTCCAAGCATATCTGACAAAGAACACCTCAAATAAAATGTATCCCATCCCCAGATGTAGCATTGAGTCTCCAACCTAATTTAATTTGTTTTTGTTAGTTTTTGTGGTAAACAAAGTAAATATTCTAGAATTCATTTGCCTATTCAATATTACAGATTTTAAAAGGCTTTTTGCACTTATTAGATAAAAGGGGCCTATTAGAGACTTCACACTTTAATATCAAAAGATTTAAAATGCTTGGAATTTTTTTTTCTGATGCTGCTTGGCCTTGTCTCATCACCACATCCTCTGAAGTATTTCAGGTTTCCTTATGTTTTTGTTTTTTTGCACAAGTGAAAAATATAGATAAAATATCAATTTATCAAAACCTTGGATAGAATATATAAAGAACAAGCATTTAGAAATTTGTTAACTTAAAAAAAACTTATTTACATTTAAAATACACCAAACATGAGATTCTACTTTTTTTTCTTTTTTTTTAGGTGATTATGAGTAAACACACTAAAACGTTATTTTAGAATGGGGATTCAATTGTGCATATAAATATAATGTGAAATTATCCCATTTCCGATACATTCTAACTTTTTAGCAATAATCACTAATTCTAAGTCCGATTAGCAAAATCATAAAATCACATGTAATTGCATTTTTTGTATTACCACCCTAACTTAGGGTTAATAGCAGGAAATAAGCGTGGCTTTTATGACTTTTAACAATCACATATTTGATACAATTTATATACAAAACTTATTGTTTGGTGTTTTATTTTATTTTTACCACTAAATTTTTCAAACTGTTCACATGTAATCGCCTAAAAATGGAGAATCATGTTTTTTCTTTTTTTGGTGTATTAAAATATTAGTTGGATTTTTTTAAATAATAAACGTGGGTTTTCATATGTAATTTTATGTTTATTGGCTAGATAAATGTATAAAGATTCTTGTAAAAATAATTTTTTATTCACTTTTATTCATTAGAAAAAATATTTTCCCGGTACGTCACACAGAAATTTATCGAAAAAGTTAATTTTGTTTTAGAAGCAAAACATCGACTTCAGCTCCGTTGTTGGATTTTTAAAAAATGTGTTTTTTTTTTTGTGTGTAATTTTGTGTTTATTCACTCTGTTCCTGATCTATATCAATGATCTTCCAAAACACATACTTAAATCATTTGTTGACATCTATGCTGATGACACGACCATCTATGGCAACACATCAAAGGCCATAAATGACAAAGTTCTCTCTGATTCTCTCTCCTCTGATCTTGAGCGCGTGGTACAGTGGAGAAGAGGTGGCTGGTTACTTTTAATGCATCTAAAACCAAGCTCCTATCTTTACATCGTCAACGCACTGATCCCCATCTGGCATCAATTGAAATGTGGATGGCTCTCGTCTTGAGGAGGCTCCATGTTTTGACAAGCTTTGGGGCTTGACTTTTACTCCTGATCTGAAATGGAACACGTACATCAAGTCTGTTGCCAAGGTCGCTGGAAAAATTGTAGGATCCTTCTGCCACTCCAGAAGATATCTCACTGCTGATGCAATTCTCTATCTATATAAAAGCCAAGTACGTCCAAGGATGGAATACTGCTGCCATATCTGAGTAGGAGCTGCTAAAAACAACCTATCCTGTCTTGACAGTACAAAATAGACTTCATGGCCTAGTGGGGGTTGCCCTTTTCTCTTCCCTGCAATCTCTTTCCCACAGAAGAGACCTTGCAAGCCTGTCGTTTTATCGTTATTTCCATGGCAAGTGCTCGTTTGCACTCCAATCTCTGGTCCCTCCCCCACCAATATTTTACGAAAAACACATGTCTAGCTGAAATTTTGATTTAGGCGCAGATAAAGAGTGGGGAAAATTTCCCCACTCTTCATCTGTGCCTAAATCAAAATGTAGATTCCATGAACAAAGCTTCTTTCTTAGAAGTGCATGCCTGTGGAACTCTTTTGTTTGCCTATTTCCCATCTGACTATAACTTGGACGTCTTCAAGTCCAACATAAACTAATTCCTGATAAACCACCCCCTTAAGTAAGACACTTTATCAAATCTCCATTACTAACGATTACTACAATATCCCATTGATTACTGTACATGCAATAACCCTTATCTCTGAGTGGCTTCCGGGCCTTGATAATTGGTGACTACCATGTAAAAATATAAATAAATAAGTTTTTTTTGTAGAAACTTTTTTTCATGGCAGATGAAATTTGGCACACTAGCATACTTTTTGTGCGAACCAAGATGACGGATTGAAATTTGACATGCTGGCGTCCCAAAAAAGAATTACAGATTAGTTTTTGTTAAATTTATGTTTAAAACTGATCTTCCAGTCTAGATATTGATTGCTTTTTAAGGTTTTCACAGGAAATCTATCTATATATCTATAAAAGCGAAAATGTGTGTGTGTGTGTGTGTGTGTCTACATTTCCCTACCAAATAACTCCGTTAATTTTTAGTCTACAGATTCGAGATTTGACCTAAGGGGTATTGAGATTTGGGAAAATCTGTTTAATCGGTTTTCAGTCAAAAATTTGGCTGTCAAGGGGCCAAAGTTCAACAATTTGACCTTTTGAAAATTCTACCAAACTCCTCTGTTCATTTTGGGTCTAAACACTTGAAATTTTAGATGTAGGTTACTTGGACATTGATCAAACTTTTTAATTTGATTTGAACCCAAAATAGTAAATATTAAGAGGTCAAAATTGGGATAAAAGTTTTTAAAAATTTGACCCTTGCAGTCTCTACTAAATTACTCTGCAAATTTTTGGTCTAAATATTTGAAATTTTACATAAGTGTTTTCCAACATAAGTTAAGATTTTTAATCGTTTTCTGGCCAAAAATTTGGCTGCCAAGGGGTCAAAGTTCAAAATATTTAACCTTTGCGGTCTCTAGCAAACTATTCAACAAATTTGGAGTCTACACATTTAAAATTTTACATAAAGGGTATTCGGACATGCAGCAAGCTTTTTAATCAGTTTTTGGATGAAAATTTGGCTGCCAAGAGGTCAAAATTGATCTTTGCAGACTCTACCAAACTCCTCCGCCAATGTTGGGCCTAACCACTTGAAATTTTAGATGTAGATTACCTGGACACGAGTCACTTTTTATTTTATATATTCATATGCACATAGTTATGAACAGTATATAGGGCCCGAGCAAAGCCGGGCTGAACTGCTAGTCATCTATAAAAGTAATATTTTATTTTGGAATGAGGATTTAGCTGAGAGTGTTAATCTACAAATTTGTCATTATTATTTGCATCTCGTTTTTTTACAGCAAAACAAATCAATTTAATAACCTACTTTAACTTCTTCATAGAAAGAAGGCACAGAATAGTTAACAAAGCCCACACACTTTTCATGTTAAAAATGATTTTCTAAATAGTGACATTATTATTTAGAAATATCTTCATAACGATGAGAGGGGGCATTGTTAAATATTTTGTTCTTAAATCATTTTCTGATTTTGCCTACCAATCGTCGACTATTTTGAACTGTTTATGAACCCTTTCAAGTAGCATGTTGTACGCTAACGACGAACTGATACAATGTGGCTTTGTTTTAAAATCAAAATAAATCTTTCACTGTCTTACAATTTTCAATTAATTACAAAGAAAACATTTGAGAAAAAATATACATGGAAATTACCTTTATGAAATAATTTGAAAATTTACAAAAAAAAAATCTCTAATTAAATATTTATAAATTAAAAAAAAAATCTGAATTGGGAGTAGTATTGGAATCGGAAATTGTATTGGAATCAGGAAAGATTTTGTAATCATCGCATCACTAATATATATAATTAAATGTCATATGGCTACACTTGATTTTTCAAAAGTAATCTTGAAGCCTAATTACCTATTTTCTCGGTTAGGTATAAGATCTTTCAGTAATCCATCATAATATTTTAGTAATTCTTTTCTTTTACTTGAATAGTATGTTCCTGTTCAATTGCAATTAACATGACCGGTGATAATGATCAGCAAATAGGACGAGGAAGAATGAAACTATCTGAATAGGCATGATGTTATGCATTCAACGCTAAAGTCACATAATCTGAAGACTGAGTTCAATTCCTGTACATGACATTACATCTTCATTTTCTCAATTACACCCACAAATTTCATGGAACAATATCGGAAGAAACTGATTTTAAAATATCAATTTTTAAATCCAATAGGATTTGATAGTGACTGATAAATCTTTAACAATGAAGCGTCTATATACAGTTAATGATTTGATGTTGTGTACACATCTCTGCTCTTTGATACTATTGAAGAACAAAACCTATATTAGGATCAAATAAAAGTTTCCGATAGTTTATGATTACTCCAATAGTTGTTTTAATTTTGTGTTAAGGGTTTTGCACTAACATTGTTGTATGTATCAAGATTGCAGAGCATGAGGTTTTGTAAGGAGTTTGATTATACTTGTAGGAATGCTTGGAGTTGGAGTCTGATTTTTTTTTTTTTTTTTATCACTAAAGAATCAAGTCTGGATATTGGAAGACTTTAAAATAATGAGTTGAAATTTTTGGAATCCTATGAGTCAGATCTTGTAGCTTCTAACTCCATAATTCAGGTTTATCTTGGACATCCATAAACAGTAAAATAAAATTTTGTAACTTGAAAATTACAAAAATTAAAATTAAATAAATAAAAATATAGTTGTATGGAGTCCAAAGCTAAAAGTAGATGTACACATTCTTGGTCAACACCAGTCAGGTGCTGCTAGTTAAAGTATAAAAGTGACATTGTTTTTAAATGCACACATTGCTAACAGCTGTGAATCATTTGTAAGTAGGCTTACATGATTGACATAGTGTTACTTTGACATATGGCAGTATTGAAACCGGTTCATATGGTCATACTTCACAGCACTTGCTATGTAACTTGGTATGCCTGCATCTGACGGAGCACAAAGATGATAGTGTGCCCTTCCATATTTAGCCAAAGTTTGTAAGCAACTGACAAAATTGTATCATTGCATCAGTTGGTAGTATATAGTTTGCTTTTCATTTGCAATCTGTGTACAAGTCCATCCTGTAGCTATCACATTAATATGAAGAAAAATGAATCTCTAGTGGTTGTGTTTTGGGCTAAATATTTTCCTCTGCTTCATGATTAGATGGTTATTCTCAATATTATGCACAGATTTATTACAAGTAATGTTCTTATAATTAGTGATATCATTTCAAATGGTTTTAACCTTTTGATCATGTTCTTTGATTGTATAACTGGTAAGCCATAGTAAAAATACTTACTGAATTGACCTTCCGCTCAACTGCTACCGCTTGGAGAGCATGATCAAGAATGTAGTCAATAGTGTACCTATTTACTATGCCTCCCCACGGGACAGAGTTAGACACCAGGGTCGTTTTTTAACGTGGAGAAAAGGTACAAAAATAAAAATTGTCTCAGTCGTGAAGGATTTCTCCTCCACCGAAAGAGAACAAGAAATAGAAGTGCAGCATCTGAAGAACAGATACTACACTTTGATCTTGTCCCGAAGGCCAAGGTTGAAGAGTTAGTTAGAGATCATGTAAATCTTTCACTAATTACCATACGCTCGTACCTGAACTTGTCAACCTGCAATGATACTGGATAAGATAAAGCAGATTTGCTGGAAAACCATCTGTTTGTATGATGTGACAAAGGAATGACTGTTACCTCAACTGTTTTACAAGTACTAACCCAAAGTCTTATCCATTCTTTCAACATGACCATACCAACGAAATCTCCTATTCTGCATGCATCTCTCTATACTGTCTTAATTTAATCTTCCTCTGAGGTTCAAACCCAATCATAGTATCCCAAAATCTTAAAATAAATCTGATTTAAACACGTAATTTATTTCTGAAATTCTGTGAAAGAAAGGAGTTTTAACTTAGGAAAATTAAAAACTGATCACATCAAACAAAAATGACATGCTGTTGTGAATAAAAAAAAGAAAAAGGATAGATAAGAATGAATTTGAATGGCCTGGAAAGAAAGTTACTTATTTTGAAAAGTAATGCACACACCTCGCTCATTAGGGATTGTGGGTTGTAATGCACCCCCCCCCCTCCCAGAATGCAGAGATAAGGAATTTATGTCCCTTTATATATAGTGCACTACAAAAAAAGCAAATACATATATTTTGTTATACTTTTTAAAAACTTATTTTACTTCATACTAAATAAAGCATGTTGCTACTGAAACAAGGAGTTGTATCTACTAAGACATCCTAAATGGATAGCTGAGCATCAAGATGTTTGTTCACATTATATTTAAAAATTTTACATGATGCAGAAGATGTGGATGAAATTCTAAAGACCAGCACTTCAAGGAAAAAAGCTATTAGCGTATAAAATCTTCCAGCATCTGGGAAACTTTATAATGAAGAGGTGAGATTTTGCTGATTGTTGTCAGTCAGCATATTTACCTGAAGGGGGCACTACTACAGTGAGTTTTTCGGAGAACATTCCATTAAAGTACTTGTAAAACAACCACAAGTATGCAACATTGCTGTGATGCAACTGGGGCTGAAGCTTGGGAGATAGTCTGAGGTTTATTAGATTAGAAGTTCTTTTTAAGATCTTGTCTAAGAGACTAGTGGTTGGTGCACCAGATGTGACAACCAAGGTTGCAGAGTCGGAGGGTTTGTCTGGAGTCGGAGTCAGATTTCTAAGAGTATTAGGAGTTGGAGTCAGAATTTTTTTTTTTTATCCGATTCCATAAGTCCAATAAATTTATTTTTTTTACATGGTTTTCCTGTTTGGTTTTACCAGTTGCACAATTTAGCAGATTTTGTATAGTTTGCTTTTATTTTTGGAAATATGTCATATTATGCACTGTTTTGCAAAGCTTCTACTTCAAGATATTTCGGTCCATCGGATCCCTGCAAATCCTATCTGGGTAGCTATTTTTGTTTGAGTTGTGACGTCACACAGGATCAATGAAAATTCTGTCTTTGAGTAAGATCACTGTGGTGACACTGAATAACAGTCAGATTGTAATCCGAAAGTTATCCAGTTCCTGAATCAAATGGAATTTGGCAATTAGATTAGTCCAGGATCAATCCGGAATTACAATTTTATCCGAAAAAAAAAACAAAAATAAACCGGCCTAAATCAATAAGAAGCAACCCATGCTACTCTAGCTCTTTATAGCTTTTTCCTGTTTTTCCTTTGATCCTCTTTCCATGATGGCAATATTATCTTTTAAACAATTTCTTCTCTGTATAATGTCTTTGCTCCCCTCTTCTGATGAGAAGCATTTGGCTTTGAAATGCCATGGCCTAAAGAGGTTTCCCTATCCCTAAATATTGTATTCCCTTTTGAACTGATAGCATAATAAAATTCCATTGTAAAATTTTTATCCCTTGTTATCTTAACTTATTCTATAAAGCTGGTTGAGTGTATATGTGAGTATATTTATCATACAAGTGAATGTTAAACGTAAAAAATAAAATACATGAAAAGTATTTATAAAATGCTTGCTGAATATGTGTGGGAGGCTAGTATATGGATCTGCAGAATAGATTTCCACAAAGAGGTCAAGGAGTTCTGAGTCAGTCGAAGATATCAACGGAGTCGGAGTCAGCATCCTAGGAATTCTAGGAGTCTGGAGTGGAAGTCGGATTTTACCATCTGACTTTGCAACCCTGGTGATAACAATAATCCATGCATAGGTGAATTGTGACTTAGAGATATAGGATACTGGGATGTGAGAAGTTTTCTGGCATGGTAGAGGGATCTCACCTTCTTTGCAATTTAGCAATGTCTTCTATGTATTTATACCAATGCATGTTATCTGTGAATGTTAGGCTAAGGAGTTTGAATGCTGGCAGTCTGTGGGCGAAAAGGTTTCTTATAATTGTTAAAGGAAAGGAGCTCTGTCTTAGCATTAAATGTTACCATCCATTTCTGTCTTTATTAAACCAACTGGCAATCCTTTTCTAAGTATGCAGTTATAACTTTGGATATGTGTGTGTTAATTTTCCCCAAATGTTGAGAATAGAGCATTGCATCATCGGCAAATATAAGCATCTAAGACACAACTGCATCAGAGGGGTAATTTATGAAAATGAAAAATAACTTTCCAATAATCGATTCCTGTGGCACGCCTGGATTAATGTCATGTTTGGATGTATAACCATGAAGGACAACCTGGATCTTTCTTTTGGCTAAGAAGGATCTTGGACATAGGATGCACACCTCTTGGAGAACATAAAAGAAATTGAATTGAAACTCTTGTTAAACCCATAGGACATGAGGTTGTTATGTTATCCTATTCAATCAGATGTCAATTAAGCATGATGCTGATAAAACTAATTTTAATTTAAACTCTAATATTATAAACTACTTAGATCATCGATTCTAATCATTCTGTTATGTGTTTATTTGTTTCCTGGTAAGTACATGGTTTTTAATGTTTATAACAAAAATGATAAATTAGTGCCTCGAATATGATTTTATAATAAAAATAAACATTAAATTTTTGTTTTGCTTATGGATTGAAAGCAAGCTAAATTCCTTCCAGATTCTTGAATTTGACAAGAATTGTCTGAAGAAAGTTGGTAGTTAGATTGGCAAAAATGTTGTGGGAATAATATCCAAGATAAGAAATAGCTAGTCCACACACACATTAAAAACTGACATTGTGTCTAACTCTGCCCTTGTGAGGAGGCAAGTAAACAAAAAATAAAATTTAAAAAAAAAAAAATAACTGTCCGAATAATAGAAATTATTAATCTCCATGTTCAAAATTCTGAAACTGAAAACTCAATTATTTAGCATATATTTTGCTTATTGATGCTTAGATTTGATCTCTCACGTATTGAGAAATCCATATGAATATCAGAAGATTTTATATTTTCATTCTCAAATGCTGAATTTCATTTTGGTTTTTCATTACTTTGTATGCTTGAATTATACTAATATTTTAACATTCTCTCAAACTCATTGATTGGTACAGATGTTTGAACTTTTCCTTTAATTACATTTCTTATTTATTATTATTCCGATTTCTTTTATCCTGTGCCTTTTGTCTCAATTTGTGCTTCTGTGTTTTCTTATCAAGAATGTTATTCTGGGTTAGCATTACAGTTGTCACAGATAACAGAATTTTAACTTTGATACAATTCAAGTATAAAAAAATATACTTGATCATAGTTCAAAACACAAGAGGGGGAGAGGTACTGTAATAATGCCCTGAGTAAATATCCTCTCTCCTCTTCTCAGTTGCATGTGACCTTTTTAAACCAAACAGAAAACGAAAGAATACCAACATAGAGTGGATAGGAAAGGGGAGTGTCAAAAGTGAAATGAATACAGTGTAACAGGAAGGTTGAGATTCAGTCTTATGCAATCAAAGATACACATACAAAATAACATTTGGAATGTAAACTATTAAAACTATGAAAAAAAAAAAAGTCATATTTTTGGTAGCATCATAATTGTTACCTAGCTTTGTTATCGAATATGTACATAACCTAATACTAGATATCCCAAATAAAATCTAGAAGTGTAAGCCATTTTGAGTTTCAGAACAGTTTCAGATGGTTCGCTGTTACACACAAGTCCTGGGAGGTGACTTGTTTGTAGTAGACAGTTCCACAGAACAAAATATTCTTACCGTGTCGAAACCCGGGAAAAGAACATGTGAAATTGCTCCAGAAAAGGTTTAATATTTATGAAGCAATTCTGGTTTCTGATTGGTTTGTAGCAGAACGTGAATTAATTTGATTCGTCAGTTCTTAGCAGCATCGTTTATATATAGAATCGTCCGACTGTGTTGAATCATACCCCATTAGCAGTCCAAAATATTGCAACATCCTCCCTATTTTTTATAATGGGGAAGTCCCTATTATTTACTTAGACATAATATTTACTTAGACATAACAAAAATTAGAAATCATTTGGATCTTAGAATTTTAGCATTTAAAAAGACGCCATTTTTAATTGTGTTCAAATGTCAAAAAGGAAAATTACAAAGATTTTTTTTTTTTTTAAGCAAAAGTATTAGTTACGCATTAGTAGGTTAAAGTGTTAATACAAATAAAATGGATACAGTTTAACGTCTTGTCCAGGACTTTTTTTTTTTTTTTTGATATATAAAAATCTATATACTCTGAGCATTACCCCTAGGGGTTTCCGCTGATATTCATGCAAAAAAAGTAAGGGCCTTCTCATAAGTGGAACTTAGCTGGTCTGTATTTTTAATATATAGAAATCTATATACATACAGGGCAGTGAAAGAAAAAAAAAATTATTCAGTCGAATTCACCAACAAGTTTTGAGAAAAAACATTGTAGCTTTATCCGTGTCGCCGGTTTCGTAAATACATCAGCGATATTTTGTTCTGATGATATGCAATTCAAAATAATGGATTCCTTTTTTATCTCGTTTTTTATGAAATGGTATTTTATATCTATATGCTTAGATCTTTGGTTGATTATCGTGTTCTGTGCTAAGACTATACTGGCTTGATTATCACAATTAATTACTACGGGGCTTGTAATCAATTCTGGCTCTAAAATAGTCTTCAGGATATTTTTAAGGTAGAGTGCTTCCTGGGTCGTGTGTGTGAGCGCGATAAATTCTGCTTCACACGTAGAGAGATACAATCTGTTGCTTTTTAGATTTCCATGAAATAATAGGCCCATTTTCTGAGAGTCTGAAACAATATCCAGATACACTCTTGCGATCTTCGTCGTTTGCCCAGTCTGAATCCGAAAAACCTTCTAATTTTAGGGGATTTCTTGATTTTCTAAATACTAACTTCTGTTCTTTAGTTCCTTTTAAATAACGTAGGACTTGTTTAGCTCTGTTTAAATCCTTCATTGTCGGTCGTGATAATTTTTGTGACAGTTTTGCTACTGTATAGCATATGTCGGGCCTGGTTGCAGTCATTAAATATATAAGACTACCCATAATTTCGCGATATTGTGTCATTCATTATTTCAGACTGTGTGTACACTTTTTATTAATATCATTTTCGACCGGTGTAGAGCGTTTCTTGCACTCTCCCATTCCAAATTTTAATAGTATTTTGTCGATGTATCTCGATTGAGTCATCATAACAATTCCTTTGCTTTGAGTAAATTCTATCCCCAGAAACCAGGATATTTTGCCAAGATCGGTCATTTTGAATCTTTTACTTAATTTGTTCTTAACATCAGTTAACATAATGTCACAATTTGATGCGATTAAAATATCATCGACCCACAAAACCAAAATCAGTAGTTTATCGTCTTTGTGTCGGGTATATAAACAGAGGTCTACAGCGCATTGTCTAAATTGTTGTTTAATAATATAATCATGGAATACTGTCTTCCAACACTGAGCACTCTGCTTTAGACCATTTAATGACTTAAGTCGCCACACGCTATTTTTATTTTTCATTATAAATCCCTCTGGAGGGGTAATATAAGTTTCACAGTCTATTGGGGCATTCAAATAAGCATTTTTTACGTCCATTTGATGGATGTTTAGGTCATATTGTGATGCGACTTGCAGTAAAATTCTGATTGTCGTTAGGTTTGTGGTCGGTGAAAACATAGAAAAGTATTCTTTACCGTAAATCTGAGAGCACCCCTTAGCAACAAATCTTGCTTTGTACTGTTCTACACCTGATGCTGCACTCTTTTTTGTAAAGACCCATCTGGTAGAAATAACATGTTTATCTCTTAGGAGAGGCACTACCGTATAGGTATCATTTTCGGTTAAGGCATCTATTTCTTTTTTCATGGCAATTTTCCATTCATCACAATGTTCTGAATTAATTGCTTCGTTGAAGCTTTTTGGCGCATTTTCCATTGAATAGCAATAGTCGATTTGATAATCTTTTATATTGTCGACCACAAAAAAATCGGGTCGTCTTCTATTTCTTTTGGGATATCTTTCGACTTTATCATCATCATCATGGACACTCTCGTCTCCGTCATTTTTATTGTTTTCGTTTGTTCTAATTATTTGAGGTAATATAATTTCATCCTCTTCATATGACGGGTTTTCGTCTGTAAAATTAAACGTGTCTGTGAATTTTACACACCGGATTCTTTTTATTTTATTTTTTTCGGGAAAACATATTAAATTGGCTGGACTGTTTTTATCGTATCCAAGAAATATACCTCTGTCGGCTTTAATATTCAATTTACTCTTTTTCTCTATATATGCGAAGCAAGTTGAACCAAATATATGCATTCTGCTTAAATTTGTTTTTTTTACTGCAGAAAGATTCATATGGAGTTTTAGATAGTGTTTTGTTAAAGCACCTGTTGCGTATAAAGGCTGCCGCCATAAGTGCATACGTCCAGAGGTTTTTAGGGAGTTTTGATTCAATGAGTAGGCATCTTGCCATTTCAAAAAGTGTTTGCCACGCACGTTCAGCAGTCCCGTTTTGGTATAGCGATCTAGGAGCTGATGTTTCATGCCTGATATGATGGTTAATTAGTAAAAGTTCAAAGTCTTTATTGGTGAATTCCGTACCGTTGTCAGAGCGAATACACTTGATTTCACCGTAAAAATTATTTTCATTATATCTAGAATTTTTTAATGTGAGCACATAGATCTTTCAAAACATAAATAATGACACCAATTTATTGGTGTCATTATTTATTATAAATCCTCACTATACATAAATGAACAATCGACCTGAAAAATGCTGGATATTTTTTGACATATGGGCTGAACCATAATATCAGCATAGTTTGAATAGAACTAATGATTCTTCATCTTCAAAATCCAGACAAAAGATGTCTAATTTAACTACTCTTACTTCCTGTTATCATCAAACAAATGCTTTGCTGCTACCAGATCAGGTTATATGATAATAATGACTTCCTGACTTAAAATGCACCAAACATTGATGTTTTTTTTTTCTTTTTGCAAAACTCAATTATTTTCTACAAAATCAAAAAAAAAAAAAAAAAAGCGTTACCTATCAAACTAAACATCACGAATAAATATTTGAAAACATAAGCAACTTTTGGAGCATAAATCCTTTTTTCAAAAAGGATTGGATTTGGCATTAAATAACGCCAAAAGGGTTGATATGTCATAAAACAATATACTGAACTGCAAGAAGTTTTGGTAAAAATTATTCTCACAGATCAAAGATTATGACTTAATTCGGTAAGGTGCATACATGCAGTTTCCTTTTGTTTGTTTCTTCACACATCACCACTGTAGACTAGTGTTAGGTTGGTTAACGAAGGGCATTAATTACACTGGTTTACAAAAATAAATTTTTGGTCTGAGGCAAGAATGGGAGTTGTTGTTTTTTGTTAATTTGGGTGTGCTGAATTCAAATTTATAGTTATGCTTTATCACTTCTAGTTTTCTGGCTTTTAAATAATCTGATTTTTGTATAAGCAGAGAATATATGTGAATATTTCAAGAGTTGCAGTAGCTTATAACAGATAAATCAAGATAGATAAAGAACACTGATTGAATCCATATACTTGGATGACACAATTACGCAATTCAAAGTACCACAGACAGTCAAAAGAGTGTTTTCTTAGATCTGGTGTATTTTGCCTCCGGGATGTCACACAAGAGTATCCAGAAGTCTCCTATCGTGCCAGTTCCATTTGTCTTTGTAGTTGTTCTCCATCTTCGTAATGTCTTGATGAAATCTTTCTCCATGCTCATCACTCACTGCTCCAAGGTTTGGCAGGAAGAAGTTGAAGTAGGAATGAAGAAAATGAATCTTGAGTGACATTCGGCACTCCATATCCTCATAAGACTTTAGCAACTTCTCAACACAGGCTTGGTAATCTAGTACACATGTGTTACCAAGGAATCCACTAGACTGACTTGAATGCTTCCCATGCTCTCAGTTCCTTTCAAGTTAAGAAGCTCCTCAAAATCAGCACTTCTCAGATCTGAGGTTCGACAAAGATCCCCTCTTTGAGCTTAGTAACACTAAGAGCTGGGAACACAGTAGGCAAATGTTGGAAGGCAGCACCATTTTTGTTCAACGCTTTAACGAATTTCTTCATCAAACCAAGCTTAATGTGAAGAGGAGGAAGAAGCACCTTGTTCATGTCCACCGGAGGATTCTTCTTGAGGCTGTGTTCACCAGGAATAAAAGTGCTTTTAGACCCCTAGTCTTTCTGCTTGTAATGCTGGGATACAGCTCAACTATCCCAGAAACAGAGAAAACAACAGTACTTTCTGAGGTCTACTTGCATACCCATAAGAAGACCCAATGACCTTGCGGTCCCCACACAGACTCCATTGGTACTCGCTATTCCCGTTGTGCAGAACACCCTTGAGACTTTATTTGAAAGAGTCTATGAAAAGATGACAATCTGAAGGATTATGTGGTAAACCGAGGGACGTAAATAAGTATATTTGTGCAGTAGTTGCCACTTGTTCCTAAATATGTAGACTCTATATCTTCCAAAGATATTGACTCCGCAGAATCCTCCCTTGAAACCATTTCTTCATCTGATGAGGGAAGAAGATCCTTATTTACTGGAGGTGTGGGTACAGGGAAGTCATCTGAATGAGCAACGGGTCTCATAGCAGATCGAATGTTGGGATATTTCATCCTTTTTCTAGAAGATGCATTGAAACCAGTTTTATTGTTAAATAAAAATAACAATCATTTGCATGGTTTCACTGCTCTCTCCAAACCATTGGGACTGCAAAGTTGAAAGCCGCTTTCTTGCCATTAAACCATGCAGTTAGTCATGGTAGCAGTTTACAACAGATGTATGGAGCCCAAGATTTGTCCTGATCACCAATTTTACAGTCAAAATAGTGAAAGTAGGCGGTTCTGAGGAGAGAAGTGATAGTTCGATGATGTGCGACTGTTGTGAAGTCCCCAAACACGTAGCAGAAAGAATTGGCCTTGTTGAACATCCTCGTTTTAATGTGCTTGAAACCATTGGAGAATTAGAAAATATAACAAAGTAAAATAAAATCATATGCAAGGCAATAAAATGTGCATTTGAGCAACCCAAAAGCTGTGTAACCTGATGGTTTAGGGACACTAACCTCCAGCGCCACCTGCGAGAGATACAAAATCTTCCAATGACTGCCAGAGCACTACTGAGTGTGGCTTGAGACCTGCGACCTTAACTGCCAAAATCCGTCTTGATATATATGATGTAATGCCATCACTTGCATTTGGTGCATAATAACTAAAAAATAAGCCAGAAGTCTCACAATAATAAAATTAACCCTGAATTCATGTACGTTTTTATATACTGTATATGCACAAAATGCACACATCTAAAAAAAAAAAAAAAACTAGAGGTGATGAGAAAAAACGGATTTCAAATTTGAATTCAGCACCCCCAAATTAGTGCTTGCCTAAATTTCTTTGTAAACCAGTGTTATTTGGATTATTTAAACTACTGTTTTCATTTTGAATGTTCTCAACAAAAAAAAAAAAAAAAAATGAAAGCAATAACGCATACCTTACTGAATTGAATTATTGTCTTTTGTTTGTAAGACTAGATTTTTTTGTAAATTTTCACTTCATTGTAGATGGATTTTTGCATTAAAAATGTTTTTCTTATTTATATCTATACTACAATATTTAAAACGCGTTCCATTCAATTATATTTGCATTACAATCAGCTAAATTGTTGATATATCTGTAGCAGAAAATCTGGCTACTTTTCTCTGCCATTGTTGTTAAAAATACAATATAAATCTCTTCCTGTATATTATGCAGGAAAAGTGGGCTTTTATTTTTATACTAACCTACTCCTGCAATATTTACTTGTATTGGTTATTACCCGAGGCTAGTTTAGCCAACTCTTTCTCTGAATTGAGTAGCATATTTAACGAGTGCCACCCATTTTGTACAGTTTATAGTGTTTGACCTGGCAGTCTTCAGCCACTCAGGATTTCACCATCAAAGACTATAGATCTAAGGGCCAGTGATTGCTTCCAAGTTAACCATATTTTAATCTGTCAATCATCACTTCTCTCACCAGCCATTGTTAAAGTGTATTCAGTTTGATTGAATTAAAAATGTGTTTGAGAGAATATGATTAAGCTAACACAGACATCTGGGCAACAGATTGTAGCAGCAGTTTGCATTTCTGGCAGTGGGTGTTTACAGTAGCAATATTGTATTTTTAGGATGCGACAAAAACAGTAATAGTCGAATACATCCAGTCACCAAACACATTCTACGTTTTGGCATCATAGAGCAAAACGGTTCAAGCTTAGTTTTGATATCATGTGGGGTGTTATGTTTTACATGGCATTTGTTTATCTTTGAGCAATCTTTTTTCTATAGTAAGAACTCATTAATATGATCTTTCAATAAGAAATTAGATTCTTTAAAGTTTTAGTCCTCTGAATCATTATTCAAATCTAAGAATTACTTTTAAAATTTATTCAGCAATGAAAGATGTTGGTTGGTTGTTTTTGTTTTACGGCATATCAACCCTTTTCAGGTTATTTAATGCCGAATCCAAAGATTTTGAAGAAACATTTTTTTAATAGAATATATTTGTTGTTTTCAAGTCAGTTTCTATTTAACCCATAGTTGGGACCCTAACAGGTACTACCACTCTGGGTCAGAGTGGACCTGGGAGCAATGGCAATTAAAGGGTGGCTCCACACTCCCCAAAGCCCGCAAGCTGGGGCCTCACCACGGGATATAGTTTGTCATATCCAGGACCCCAGTAATGAAAGAGCATTTTTCCGACTAATTGATTTTGAACAAATGTTCTAATAAATAGGCCCCATAAGTTGCTTAAGAAAAACCTTTAAAACAGTCAGAAAGCAAAAGATAAAGAACGATAATAAGAGGAAATGTGAAAAGTAAAATAAACACTAACAGCAAAGTCAAAATTTGAGAGGAGGCATCAAAAGATTGGACAAGTAATCTGAAGTACAAAACACAAACAAAAAGAAAGAAAAAGAAAATCAATGTGATAACTTTTTTATAGGTTCATAGTATTGTAACTTCATATGAATAAATATAGTGTTGTAACTTTATATGAATAAATATGTATCATTGTTTTTAAAGATGTATCAATATTTTGACAACCCTTATGTGTTCATACATATTCATATATACTTACATAGTATTTCTTTTCTTTGTTATAGTCTGTGGCCATCATTATAAATAAAAAATAACCAGTTCACTGCCATCTTCGGCAGAAATCTTCAGTAGCTATTGCCTTTATATCCTTGGTGATATTTTTTTTCTTCATCTGTTGCTAACTGTAGCTTTGGATCCTTATGGTGGACATTAATGTCCCCCGAACACATGTATTTGGGCATTACTATCTAAGGAGAGTGCTGCATCTATGCTATCAGAGACATAATCGATTAGAGTGCAGTCCTGACTGAGAATGGTAGAGAAAATATGAGTAACTGATGCAGTGATTAAAGGCTAGTCAAAAACACTTAAAGGCCTGTTCATTCAATTCCAGTTGTTGCTCTCTAGTTAAAGGGGAGGGTGCTTCGAATATAGACTACAAGCCCATGCATATATCCGTTTTTACAGCAGAGGAGATATCCTGTCATGTTAAAGTAGTTAGAGGGGATAGAGGAGGGTAGGTTTGTTTTCACTTATTGCTAAGATATCCAGGGAGTTTACTTAGAGGTAAGACTCTACATCATCTAGATTACTTCTAAGCCCACATATTTGTGAATGCGAGTCTCAAGAGAGGAGACGAATTGATTTTGTTTGGGTGGTTGTCTGATTTAATTGTGGTATTTGTTGGGGGTTTTCATTTCATTACATTTTGTTTAATTCCACATTGAGAGAGAGAGTTGGGCAATGTGGGCCAGTTTTGACACTAAGTGTACATTCACAAAAGGTCCATTAGCTAGGTCCTGCCCAGAAAGTTGTAGCTTTATGAAAGGCCGCCAGAGATAGCAGTAGGGTCCTTTTTCATGCAAAACATTGCATTACAACTATCCTGATATTATACAACTGATGATAGAGCAGCCGCTCTAAGCGCTACCAAAAAGTTAAGGCTTCTGTACTGTCAGCTAGAAACGGCAGCCAGACAAACTGTCAAGCAGGTACCCTCAACTCAGACAAAACCTGTCCAAACCAGCCCTCGGCTGGTTTGGACAGGTTTTGTGTGAGCACACCCGGCATGCAGGTAAACCCAATTTGCTTAGTTTGTGAGAAAAAGATAGAGAGGATAGTGGAGCGGTGTTCAATGTCCTAAACAGGAAACAAGACCAAGTACAGTGGATCCGGTGGGTCCTATCTACTCCTTAAGCCATTTGGGTTTGCAGACTGGAGGATTTGTTTGAGTCGCCAGCTCTAGGAAGATTGTTGACCATGATTGAGGCGGCCTCAGTCCCCCCAGTTTTAATATTAGTTTTTTTTGTTTTTTTTTCCTAGATGATTTTGCTATCAATATGGCCACACTCTGTGGGGCATTTATTTAGCAACTGAGTATTCCTGTTTGCAGCTAACCTTGAAATAATTGTAACCATGGCAGGTGGTTTTGACAATTTTAACAATTATTTTATTTCTGACAATCCACCATGTTTGTTTCTTTTGGCCAGGTGCGTGTATGTCAAGTACATTTATTCCTGCCAAGTTACATGTTTGGTGCATCAATCCTAGGTATTCAACACTAAGATTCTAACCTCTTTGACTAGGAACAATTGGTCACATGTATAAAAGACTCTGGTTATCTGATTAATGAAATACAATATTAAAATGACAAACTAATTAGAAAAAACTTGTATTCACTTTTTGTTTTAATGGTCATATGCACGCATCTTTATGTACTTGGGTTTTGTGAAGGGATTGATATGCTTTGTCATTTAACTATTGCTACACATTCAAGTAGCCATGATGTTTCTCGAAGATTGTGTTACTCAGTCTACATCAGTTTTGTTGACATGCCTCTTATAGCAATGGTCATAGTGTTGTGGTGTAATAGTGGTTGTAATAATTGAAGCAATTAAAATAACACCATTATTTTGCTTTGGGCTTTTCTGTTCTTTGTATAGATTTATTTTTATTTTACAAATTATCAATGATTGTATAGTATTAATCTTCTACTCAATCGGCTCTTACATTTGGAATGAGGATGAGCCTTGCAAAAAGATATTGATTTGATATAACGCCTAAGAGAAAGACTTGACTAGCTTTGTTAGATGTTACTTATGACTTCCTGCCCATGTCATTTCCTGACACATTAATCTAATTTCTTAGTGGAAATCGTCCATTCTAAGTTATCTAATTTTTAATGAAAATCACTCCCTGGATAGCCACACCTGCTTTCTATCATATTACTACTATTGTTTGTATGGATATTTTAATCAAGGTTGTGGAGTCTGAATGTACTCATTCCTTTATAAGTTGGAGTTGGATATTCTAAAATTTCAAGATTCAGAATCTGTTAAATGCTTGGGCTACTGACTTTTTTTTTTTAATATAGAAATCAACAAAAAGTTGAATTCAGAATCTTAAAAAAGACGTGCCTTCATGTTCACTTTAAAATCAAAATGCTATAACCATTTATTAGTGTAAGAAGATTTCTTAGATCAAAATTTAACTTTTTAAGATTTCAGAGATTTAATTTCACACCTGAGTGCATCTGGACAGTGTAATTTCACTGTATTGTACAATGACAACAAAAGTTAAATAGGTTTATAATGATAGAATAAAATATTCTGCACTAAAAAATACAAATTAGTTTACATTTTAAAATTAAACAATTTGATCAAATAAATGTAATGCATAGCAGAAATTTGAAGAAAATAATTCAGAAAGTGATTGCTTTGCAAATCATCATTTGAATCACTATCTCTTCTATGGAAGTGTAGTTTCAATTTGATGTGGATTTTTGACATTTTATAATAAAAATAAAATTATAAATTTATGAAAGTAAAAAAGAACTTAATTAATTTTATATTATTTTTTAAGAACTCAATTTTTGTTGTAAATATGAAACTTATTTGTTTCTGTAGATTAGTATGTTACTAACATAAGTTAGTGTTTTGAGATGCCTCACATTGCCGTGGAATGAATGAGATTTATGAAGTTTATATATCAATTTTCAATTTCTGAACAAAATGAAGTAAAATATTCTGTGCTATTTATAGCAGATAGACACCAGTATATTTTAAATCTTAATACAAAATTAATACCATCGTTTGTTTCACCATAAAATTTTATTTATATGGATGCCACAGAAAAAAACAAAAATGCAGGAAATTTAGTGCAGTTAATGTAAACATAGCTTGTTGAAATAGAAAAGAGTTAATAGAAACATTGTTAAAATAGAAGAAAAACACATTAGATGGAACAATGTGCTTCTTCTGTGAGCAGCTTCATCATAGCTAGAAGGTCTAGTTAACTTTTGGTTACTCCCAAAGGGTGAATTCACATGTTCTGTGGTTCCAAGTTTTCAACAATTTTTTAACTGTTATACCTGTGACCTCTCTACTCTATAATTGTACTTGATGTAACAGTAAACACCAGATGGTAAAATCTTTTCTATTGAGACATGGGTTTTTATTTGTTTATTTTTTTTTTTAGGACCATTTGTTTCATTTCATGAAGTATTTGGTTCTTAGCCAGGCAACAATGTCCTTTGGTGTATGGAGCTTTGCTTTATTTTGTTGTCATATTAATTCATCTTTCATTACTTGGTTTCTTATGGAACATTTGAGTATACATCTCATTTCTATACATGAGTTGATTCCTTAGTTTTTGTTTTTTTAATTTTGGGATACCCCATATATACATATAGTTACCTGTGTAGTTTAGTGCTTTTTTTTTATTTATTTATTTGTGTGTGTGATTGGCATGTTTAGTTCGCTATATTTTCTAGTATTTCCTTGAAAGATTATGTTTATTTTCATTTTACAAACATCTTACTTTTAATGTTGTAGTAACGTTTGGTGAGGGCAAAGTTACTACATTCTATCAAGATTTGCTTGTCTACTTAGTTAAACATTCCGGTGATTGTTCTTGTTTTCAGATGATAATGGGTCAGTCTGGTGTGACTGTCACTGGCTCCCTGTTTTCTGGGTTCTGGATATAATCTTAAACTATATCCGATGGTGAGGGCCCCAGCTTGCGAGTTTTGGGGAGTGTGGAGCCACCCTTTAATTGCCATTGCTCCCAAGTCTATTCTGACCTAGAGTGATAGTACCTGTTCGGGTCCCAACTATGGGTTGAATAGAAACCGACTTGAAAAAAGAAATGTATTTTATTAAAAAAATTTTCTCCAAAATAACTGGATTTGGCATTAAATAACCTGAAAAGGGTTGATATGCTGTAAGACAAAAACAACCAAACCAAACCCTGTTTTCTGTGTTCTAAACTCTATTTTACTAAGGAAGGTTTTATTGAATCTAGTTTGTTGTTTTAGCATGTATATCTTACTTTTAATGGAGGTTCATTTGCTTCTGCTTTAAAAGCTTTTCACCAGGAGAAATTTTAAAGGCTTTAATAACTGCAGACCTTGGTGAATTATATTTAGTTGTTTTAAGTATGATGGCCTTCATAAATGAAGCTATAATTGAGTTTCGATCTAATTAAGTATGGTATCTATTCACACCCCAGTCAGTTTGTGCTAGAAGTGTGAGTAGTTTCATGACCTTGTGGCATTTTTATT
The DNA here is from genome assembly GCF_053919585.1 of Euprymna scolopes. Lineage (NCBI taxonomy): Eukaryota > Metazoa > Mollusca > Cephalopoda > Sepiida > Sepiolidae > Euprymna > Euprymna scolopes. The sequence continues at coordinate 79,375,315 of NC_136483.1, forward strand.
TTATGTGGGACATGAATGAGAATTTTTTGTGTAATATAATTTACAAGTATTGATATTGGTTTGACAGATTTTTGTGTTGTCTCATTTTAGGATTGGGTTGAGATGCATTTTTCATGAGTGAAAAAGTGTATGCATTTCATTTTGTTCTTTAGAAAACTTGAAGCTTTTTTTTTTTTTTTTTTTTTAGTCCATTGGTTAGTTATTTAGACAGTTGGATATGCCATTCAATTGCGTGTATGTTTTGATTTGTAGTAGATCAAGAATTGTCCATATAAAAGATAGGTTGTTTTTTTTTTTGTTTTTTTTTTGTTTTGTTTTTTTATAAATATTGTAAAAGATAAGATACTTCTTTTGACTACTCTAATCTTTTTGCTTATTTGTTTCTTTTCTATGGCTAATTTATCTCCAAGTTGGACCTTAAGGTTTTTATTGTTGGCGGAACATTTTAATTTCCGCCCCATAACATGCCCTGCTTTTCTTTTTCTCCACATCGTATTCTAAACCTTTTCAATATCAAAGAACAGTCCCAAGTTATTCTTTTTATAATAAAGGCTTAGATGGTTCTACGATTGGGTGATCTTTGTAACTTACATTTCTAATCCAGATTCGTATTTTTATATTAGCTTGTTTGTTTCAAAGTACCATTTTAGTTATTGGCCATCCTTTTCATAATTTGCTAGTGAGATAGGAGAGATTGATTGTTGGTTGCATGTTTTGATAGTTTGGATATGATATTCATAGTGGGTTGCTTTCATAGTTGTTGAGATACCATTTTTATATGCTGTTGTAGACGATAGTGTATAGATATTTCGATGAGTTGTTTTATAAATTCATAATGGACTTGGTCTGAACTTGCAACTATGCCATTAGCTTTGCTCAGTGAGTGATATTTTAGTTCATTTTCAAAGGAGAATTGATTATTTTCAGTGTTAGTTTTTTAGAATTAGTTTGTATTTTTATATTTTGTTTGATGCTTTGGAATTTTCAGCTTGAGTTGAGGATGAGATTTTTGACAAATGTTTTAGCTAGGTAATTTGCAATGTCTTTCTTAGTAATTTTTTGGTTATTCATTACCAGATGTTCAGAAAAGCTGTCACTATTTTTTTTTTCTCTAAAATCATTTTGACAATATATTAGACTTTATTCCTCTTGTTTAGATGCTCATCTTTGCTACATAATCTTTTCATGAGGATTGCTTTGATTGTTTTTTAATAATTTGACAGATATTGGATCTACTGTTTTTTATATTATAGTTTACTTTTGATGAGTTTTTACGGGGATTTTCATGCTGCAATTCTTTGTTCTAAATGTTTTTTTTTATTTTCTACATCAAAGCCAAGTTTACCATTCTCCAATGATATTGAGTCATGTACTCGTTTTAAAAAAACAAGATGATATTTTTTATGATTCAAATTCTCATTAGATCACCAAAATTAAGCAATGTAGAACAGGAACAGTACCAGTTGATAACTAGTCAGGACTATCGAGCGCTGTATGTCGGAGGATGGCAACACCTTGCAAAAAAAAAAAAAAATGAAGCTTGCCAAAATGGATTGTGATCTGACAACCGCTAGCAGAGGTTATCCTCTACATAATGTCTATTAACAGATTGTTAATGAGTATACAGTGAAGAAATGGCTTTCTGGTGTTGGTTTTTATTAACATGAATTTCAGAATTTGTAGTAATTAGCTTTCCAGGGATTCCATTGAAATGTTTTTGTTTTTTTTTTTTTTCAGAGAGAGGGTTGCTATTTTCTTATATAATTAGGAAGTAGTCACTTGTGGATAGGTTTTCATGAACAGTTCATCTATAATTTAGGAAGGTGATTGGATCACATGGTCAGACGTATTGCAGAATACAAGATCATTACTGGGTAATTTCTTAGCTGCCCCATATTGCAATGAGGCTATTAAATTTTTTTTAGCAAGAGAGAAGTTTGTGTAGTTGTTCTATTAAATTGTTTGAGTTCTGATTCTTTGGTTCTGTTGAGTGGGAGGTACAGTGAACAGATGGTAATTGTTTTGTATAGAGTTGCTGATATTGCAACTGCTTTCATATCCGTTTTTGAAATTGTTTTTGTGATGTGTACATATTCTTAAGGATAATTGATTAACCACCTGAGGTTATTTTTGCTTGTTCGTTTCTGTGATCGAACCAGCTGTAATTTTTTTTCTTTTTTGTTAGGATTGTTTTGTGTAAACATTGAGTTTCTGAAATTTTGAGATGAGGATTGATATGTATTATTTGTATTGTTCAGACTATTGTTCGCATCTTGGGTGTTATATATCAATTCTTATCTCACAAATGCCAAAACATCAAATTTGTACGGATCCAAATTAATACAAAAAAAAAAAAAAAAGTGGAAACGATTCAACACTTTTTCCACTTCATAAACGCATTGTTGCACATTTTGAATTCTAAAAACTATGGTTTATTGCAAAAAATAAAAATATTCTTTCTAATATTTACCAATAAGAGCCATTGTCTGGGTACAGCTGAAGAATATTGGAGTTTATGACAGTGGGAATGTTGTGAGAATTAAATGTTTTTTTCTTTCCGATCAAAACTTGTATTTATTATTTAATTGCCCCCCCCCACCTTTTCTTCTTCATTGTAACCTTTCTCTCTCTCAATTCACTGTTTTAATACTTCATTGTAATACAGCTTCCTATTCCAGTAACTTCTTTTCAAGGACTGCAAGTTTGTATAACTTGATTCCTGCCCACTTTTTTCCTTCTACCTACAGACTTGGTCTTTTTAATAGGTATATCTTGCACAAGTAGTTTCATGCCTTGTCTTGAGCAATTTCTATTAAGAAAAAACCAAAAAAAAACACCCAAGATGAGTCATCTAAACAATCCAAAAAATACATTAAGAATGAGGTTACGCTTTGCAATAAGAGTTTGAGTTCATAAAGGTTAGCTTTTATATTTATGTTTCACTGCATTTGGTGGGCCGTGATTCATGTTAAATTTGTTTATTATCGTCTGCTTTTGTGGCAAATTGTGATTTTTGGTTCATTGAATGAATTTCTTCTATTTGCATTTCATTTAGATTTTTGGATTTTTAAGTGCGGTTTAGAATGTCGTTTTTATCTACTTTGGTTTGTGTTCTTGGTTTGGAAATACAATGTTAGTTTGTTCTATTTAGATTTATTTATTCTTTAATGAATGGATACTTTATTAAATTACTTCCATTGAAGGTGATGTTGGAAGTTTTTGTCTTTTGTTTGTTTGTTTTTTTGTTTTTTTTTTTTAATTATTGGGCATGGATGCTTGTGTTTTTATTTTTGGGTTATAAATTGTGCTGTATATCGATTGTTAAGATTTTAATTAAACTCTAGTTCTTCCATAAAGATTGGGTTTTCATATAGATATATATTGTCAGGTTTTAGTTATGTTTGCATAGGTATTTAAGCTTTCCAGAGGTTTGCTTCCACAAGTTTCTAGATTTCTAGAAAAGTTCTAGAAAAATGCAAAGAACTAAAATACAAATTTATTTAAAAACTATCCATTAGATTCCAGAAACATACCATAGTTTCAGTGATGTAGAACTTTGAGATGCTGATGATTTAAAGTGGGTTGTAAGGACATGTTCTAAACATAAATGGTTTACTAGTATTAATGAAAGCGTGGTACATCTCTGGAATTTTTTATATATATAGAGTGCCGGTAAAAAGAAAGTCTGCACGTGTAATTTTTTTAAAAACTGCAAATTTAAGCTAAATTTCAAGTAACTGTTTAAACAACCTCATTTGATTCCTCATTTGACACCATTTGATTGACCTTTTATTCCTCTATAATTTTACTTGTTTATATTTGACTTTTAATTGAAATATTCTAGTGTTGACGTTAATTTAAAAAAAAATAACTTCAAATTGAGGTGGCAAAAAGAAAGTCCGCAGCAACAAATTCGCTTAAATTATCGCCCCTAAATCAGTTTAAAATATCCACCAACAGGCAACAAAGCCATCTCTAATTGTTGTTGTTCCAGGTTATACAAAGTAACATTTAGTCCATATGCCACGACTTTCTCTTAGTGACCGTCAGGAGCTCATTAATCTCTACCTTTCTGTTTTGTACAATCGAGAAATCGGCTGCAGATTGAAATGTGATGAGAAAACTGTACAAAAGACTGTATAAAGCACCAAAACACCGGCAGTGTTCGTGATGCCCCTAAATCTGGTCGTACTAGAGTTACTTCTAACAGGAAAAACAATGCTATCAAGATCCACAGCCTAAGAAACAGATTTGAAACGGCTCCCCAAATCCAACAACAGTGCAATCTTAAAAATTGGTCTCTTTCTACTGTCAAGAACAGATTAAAGGAATTTAATTTGCAAGGATATGTTGCAAGATGAAAGCCAATGATTTCTGTAAAGAACAGAAAGCGTTGTCTGGACTTCGTCAGATGCAATGAAGATCATGACTCTTCATATTGGTCAAAAGTGCTTTTTAGCGACAAAAGCAAGTTCAATAGGCTAAGCAGTGATGGTAGGCAGTACATCCATCAGAGGAAAGACGAAGAATTTAATCCTAAGTGCTTGGTTTCAACGCTGCAAGGTGGTGGAGGTTCAGTTTTGGTGTGGGGCATTATTAGTACCAGGGTTTATAGTTCGCTTGCAAGGTCGAATTAATTCGACCAAGTACATTAATATGTTGACTGAGTATTTTCTACTCTACTTTGGTCAGAATTTGGATGATAATCTCATCTTCATGCAGGATAATACTCCCATTCACACATCTGGCAATGTCAAGAGGTTCCTGGAAGAGCATGATATTCCGTGTTTGGATTGGTCTGCACAATCTCCAGACCTCGAAAATGTATGGCATTACATCAAGTAACAGCTACGCAATGATAAAATTTTAAATTTGGAAGAACTTTTGAACAAAAATTAAAGAAAAGTGGGATGTTCTTTTCCCGGAGTATTGCTGCAGTCTAATTCAAGGAATTCCCAAAAGATTGCAGGTTGTCAATTGCAGAAGGGCTATGCTACTAAATATTAACTAGTTCATTGTATTCCTGTTGTATTTGTGTTGCGTTAATGTCCTAAAGTTACATTTAAATAACAATTTTACATTGTGCGGACTTTCTTTTTGCCTCAATTTGAAGTTATTTTTTTGAATTGGCTTGAACACTAGAATATCTCAATTAAGTCAAGTATGAACAGGTAAAATCATAAAAGAATAAAAGGCGAATCAAATGCAATATAGTTTGTTTAAACAGTTGCATTAAATTTGCAGTTTTTGAAAAAATTACAAGTGCGGACTTTCTTTTTGCCACCTGTGTATATAATCTGGCAACTAATGGTGAGACTTATTGGTTTAGGGTATAGCTGTAATAATTAAACAAATCTCACTTTAAAAATCCAGTTGCACGTCCCACTTTAGCAGGATAGACGCACAAGAAAAAAAAATGACCGTATAACTGCATCAACATGCACATTTTACATACACATATATATTTGCACAACTGCTGACAGAATCAGAAAATACATTTTTTTTTTTACATTTTAGAAAATATCTTTTTAACAAATCTTATTTTCTTTCATTCTCCTTTAGTATATACCCCAAACCTTATTTGTACTTTGATTGTACAGATTGATCCATTTTTCTCCCGCACTTAATCACATAATGACTAGTCAGTACTTATTCCATTGTCCAACTATTTGTGGATCTGATAGTCTTGTTGGATCATCTGTCTTCCCTCCCCTCTTTAACTGCCCACTAACATGTTCATTCCAACCAGGTAGAAAAAGGAGAAGGACTTCGTAGGTGAGTCCTTCCTTTGGGCACTAATCTATAATACCCAAACCATATTAGATGGATGGCAAGGTTCAGAGATTTAATTGTGGTGGAGATCTCTATCCACATGATGGCAATGTATAATGTACCTATTTACAATGCCTCCTCACGGGACAGAGTTAGACACCAGGGTCGTTTTTTAACGTGGAGAAAAGGTACAAAAATAAAAATTGTCTCAGTCGTGAAGGATCCCTCCTCCACTGAAAGAGAACGAGAAATGGAAGTGCCGCATCTGAAGAACAGATACTACACTTTGATCTTGTTTATATATTTTATTGCTTTTAAAATTTTGTAAATACAATTAAGTAAAAAAAAAAAACCAAAAGATTTTCAAACAACAAAATTAGGCACAAGGCCCTACAAGAAATTGGGGAGGGGAAGGGTTCAGGGTCTTTGTAACTAAAGTGATTAAAAGTAATAAATGTAGACTTTGGAGTCTTACTCTTGACTGGCAACATTTACCAAAATACCTCATTCACTCTATAGATCTTAATCTAACTAATAAATCCCCAGTGTTTAAGAATCAAAACCATATTTACAATTTATAAACCGTTGTCTGTGTGTTTGTGTATGCGTCTTTTTTTTTTTTAATTTTGTGTGTGCATGTGTGAAAAAATAAAGTTCAATTTCATTAGAAAAATAAAGTTTTTGAATTAGGAGAAAGATTGCTCGTGGAGAGGGGAAAACTAATTAAGTGTTCATATCAAAAACAAAAAATAAATCCTACTGGGTTGTTAGTGAGACCCCCCCCCCTGTACAAATCTAGGTGACTAGACCCCCCACTGTTTTCCGGGGAACCGAAAACAAGCAGGGCGATCCCTAATGGGGATTGGGGAGAATATCTTAATGGAAGTGGGAGAAAACAAAGCAACTGGTGGAGGGGGGTTGGAAGGTGACCTCTGCACTTTGATCTTGGCCAAAAGGCCATATATGGCAATGTATAATGTAGCAAAGATAGTTGTTGATGTTGTACCTATGTAGATCAACAAGTCTTTAATCTAAAGTTGTAAAAATTGAAGTCAAATGAAATAGAATATTTTAGAAATCCAATGGTATAACTCGGCCTAGCATCCCCCACATGATCACTTGTTTGCTAGGTCTGTGCCTTGTTAACTATTTAAAGATTCCTGTCATGTAAGCTGTTTGAGAATATTAAAGTTAAATGTGGATTAAACAACACAGTTGTGTAAAGTAAATTAAGAAATGGTTTTGATGAAACATGTGAGTGTTAGACAAGATTAAATCTGATGATCTTAAGTTTGGACAGTACAAGAAGGTGTATGCAGAACAGGAGACTTTGTTAGTATCGTTATATTGAAAAATAGATGTATTTTTTGAGATAGCAGGATCAGTTGGTAAGGAAAAATGCAAGGAAAACATGATTGGATTTGAAAGAGAGGTAAAGGCTTGAACAGATAGATTATTTTGGAAGTCAATTTTAAAAGCCATCCAACACAATGTTAAACCGAATATGATGATTATGACGATTTAAAAGCTAACATTCATATTTTGTCTGTATCAAGAGGAAATAAAATGATTATATTGATGGTTAGTAATATTTATTCAAGGAAATTAAACTTTATTTTAAACATGAATTTCTAATGTCTTCATAGACAAGGGTTGTCAAAAGTATTGATAACATAAATTGCTAAAAGTGCAGATTGAATGAGCATGCCTTAATATTGTTGCGTTTAAAATAGATCCTGGAGTTATGTTTTTGTGAATTCTCCATTTCCGAGGTGGGGAGTAAATCGTCAGTCTTTTAAAACAATATGTTATTTATACATTTGTATGCCATTTTAAAGAATGGCTTTTTTGCATAATTCATTATTCTACTTTTCAAGTTTCTTTCTCATTTTTTTGCTGTGTACATGTCTTCATATAATAATTTACTAAGCACTTTAATCTCTTTTCCCATTCCCTAGACTGGATGATTATTTTAACTGTCATTTCACTTTCGATTCTTTCTTCAACCTTTTCTTAAAAATGACTTGTGTTAATGTATGTTATAACTTGATATGTAAAAGAAACGTTAAAGAATCTATATCAAATCTAAAAGTGTATACTTACGTCAAATTTACTGGGGAAGATAATGGAAGTATTCTTAAATCTCTAAATGCCCTTATAAAAGGTCTATCTGGATAGAACCTTGTTACATTTTTATAAAATTTAAATTGTATCTATAAAATTTTCTGGGTGAAACAATGGAAGTGGTTCTAAATCTCTAAGTTCTTGTTCTATGGGAGCAGGGGAGGGGTGTCCAACTTCCATTTGAAATATATCCCATTTTGATGAAATTTATATATGTAAAAATATCTTTGCTGGCATGCTGATATCTGATATTACACTTTGAATTTATTTGCACACAATATAAAAGTTTACATTTGGAACAAATTAGGCACAAGGCCATCATGTGGGGATAAGGAGGTTGTTGGTCATCTTTGGTTGATGATAGTTACAATCATTTCAGTCACCACATTTATTCTAGGGTAAAGATTGCAGAAGATGGGAAGCGGGGAGATCAAGGCCAGCCTTCTGGAAGAAGATGAGTTGGATGCTTGAGAAGCAGATGGTTTCTAGGAGCTGCCGGGCAGTTGGGCCAGTGTTCGTCTCCTTGAGACTCTTGGCTGTTAATGGGACTTGAGTATTTTGTGTCAGGCAAAAATCTCATTCAACAAGTCTAATATTCAATTTGAATAAACGGGTGCTACTTGTAATTTCCATTATTTGTTTATAAACTGGCTTTGTGGTTTTATTTGGGATCAGAATTCTTTGTTACAGAACTGACTAAATTGAAAATTTGGACTGGCACAAGTCAGACAATCATGGCCTGTACAGTGAACGCACAAGTGCATGTTCTTATTAGTAAGACCCTCCTAACCTTTTCTAAATAATTGATACTATTTTCCTGTTTGTTTATAACTAAAAACAAGAAAATCCATCTCTAAATGGAAGTAGAAGAAAAAAGAGAGGATAGAATGTTGGATAATAGGTGACATTCTTCCCAGATAAATATAAGTTGGGGAAGGGTGAGGGCAAAAAATGAAGGTGGGTATCTCTGACGATATCTGTTACAGAAGGGGAAGACTCGGTCACTTGATTAGCTAAGAGTCAAAACTAGCTAATTTGCTCAAAGGGCTTGACCGGACCAGGTACTGCATGCACTATGCTCAGGTAGGGAACATATACTCAACTCTTGATCAGAAAAAGATTCAACCTTTCAAGTTCCTCTCAGCTGCGATTTCCACACAATTCATGATACAGTCAGGATCGAGAGAAATACCATTCGCCTTTCCCTGTCTCACGACAGCTTGACATTGTTGAATCTGAGATAAAAAAAACTAAAGAATTGTAAAAATGTTTTATGACTAAGGATTTTTAAATGAATAAAAAAAAGGGTCTGATTTAATCTGAAATTATATTAACTTTTAATAGGAATAAGTAGTGTAGTATAGGTTCTATTACCATGAGATAATCCTTCTAGGAATTACCTCCTCCTTTAAAGGATGGAGAATCCATCCAGGTATTACATATTCCTTTTTTGAGTGGATGGAGGGGGTAGTTGTAGTAGCTGTTCTGTTGTCATGAGGTCATCTTCCCAAGGACTTTTCCTTGCCATGATCATACTTCAGGTATTATCTCCTCCTTTATTGAGGGATCTACCCAAGTATTACCTATTGTTTTTTGAAGGGGTAATGTAGTATTTGTTTTTCGAAAAACATGTATTTTGTTGTTTACTCTTAGCTACGAAGAACAATAAAGTTGATATCAAAACTGTTTCTGCAAAATTTTACTCTTTTCATCGTGCTTTGGTTTTGATACCTCAAAATTTGAAGTTATTTCTTTACACACTCACCTTTCATACTATCATACATCAATGTCCATTCTTCTTTTTTCTTTTTCTTTTTTTTAAACCCAGTCAATGACTGGTACTTATATATATATATATATATATATATATATATATATATATATATGAGCAAATAAAAATCGTATCTGGACTGTTAAAAATGCAAAGGTCTTAGATTCAAAGATTTAAACTTCACAGCACTTTTTTTGCAAATTTGAAAACCCTTGTCATGGATCAACCCAACCTTTGTAATTGAAATTGGAAATGACAAAATTGTTTGGCAGCATGGGATCATTTACCAAAATTGTTATTACGTAACTTTCTTTCCGGTTCTGAATTTTTGAGATGAGGATTGATTTAGATTCTTTGGACTACTGTTCTCATCTTGAGTATTATTTGCATAACGTTTTAGTCAATGTAGCCGCTAATGTATCTTGTCGAACTTGGGAATCTGTACAGAATTTCAAATGGAACCCTTCATTTAATCCATGAGGGTAGCATGCTCTTGTTCTGTCAACCATGGCTGGATAGAAGTCCTAAGTAATTCGCAATTGTATTTTTGCATCACCTGCACTGAAGATTGAACTTTCAATCTCCAGAAATGTAAATTTTTCTTAAGGATTTCACCAAGTACTCTATCCAATGCGCCACAGGTCCTTGCAGACAATTCTAGTATAGATTTTTGAAGCCTTAAACCTAATTTTGTTTCAAGATGTAAATATCACTATTTATTACTACATATTATTACTTTATATTTTTATTACTTTATATCCATTTAAAGTTTTTCGTCACGCTTACATTGATATTAAATCCTACTTCTTGTATTTACAAATTATTAAAATGAACTTCCTAGTCATAGTTTTGCAAACTTTTGAGGCATGGATATGCAAGCGATTAAATAATGGTTAACTAATTTGCATATTCTTTAAAAAACGATCTTCATTAATTATGTTTTTGTTTTTTATTGGATGATTAGTTTATTTACACTCGGTTCTATTTATACATATTTTCTACCTCGTCCATAATCGTTGCATTTAGGATGAAAACGTTTTAGCACATGAACGTGTATATATATATATATATATATATATATATATATATAATATGAACGTGGCTCAGGCTAGGGAATGAAGATGGGGAGTTGTATGTTTTGGTTTCAATTCTAGTTGATGGCACCCAAGTCATATATATATTTTTTACTTTTGATCTCATTACTATATATTAGCTTCAATATAATAATCGATAGAGAATTATCTCTATAATATAAAATATGTAATCTGCATGAATTAAAATATGTTTAAGCTTATCTTATGACCAGGCAATGTTGTTAAGCCTGCGAGTATATATGTATATAAAAGTGATCATGTCTTGTATGTATGTGTGGACTCTTTACTAAACTCCTCTCTGAATTTTTGGTCTACAGACTTTGATATGTAGAAAATTTGAATGTGTGGAAAAAATTTTATTTGGTTTTTAGCTATTAAAAATAGCTACTAATGAGTCAAAATTGAAAAAAAAAAACATTAACTTCATAGGAGTAAGTCGACTAAACCTGTTACTTCTGCATATGTGCAAATGTACAGCAGTTATAGGTTAAACAACAATTTTTTGAAATTTTTGTGTATGTATGAATTTAGGTCATACAGTAATAAGGCTGGAGAACTGTATGTTTTTATTTCGATTTTAGCTGAAAGCATCTAGGTTTTTTTGGGGTGGGGGGTTAACTTTTAAAATCATTGTTATCAGGTACAATATAATAATCAGCAGAAAATTTGTCCAATAATAAATATAAAATATAAGCTTAAAGTGTATTTTACAACTGTGTGTGTATGTATGTATGTGTGTGTATATATATATATATATATATATATATATATATATATATATATAAGCTGAACGTCTGTGTGTGTCTGGTCACGAATAGGCTCCTATATGGTTAACTATTATAGAAAACTGATCACATATAATGATAGAAGATGTATCGAGACACAGGAATGGGTATGTTTGATCTGGCATAACGATGATTGATTAAAATAGTGGGGTCTGCGTACGTGCCTGGTCCACAAAGTATGGAAATAAAAAAAATTTAAAAATTAAAAAAAAACGTTTACAAGTGTTTTTGATGTAGATATACATAATAATACTTTGATAAGTATGTTTTAACTTAAATAGGGATGGTATAATAAAATTGTGGGGTCTGCGTTCACGCCTGGCCTCCATAGAATGGAAATAGGCACAAACTTTAATAAAGACTTTTCATATCTATCTGCGTAAGTATACTTTGATAATTATGTTTCAGTTTGAAGAAATATGGTATAATAAAATTATGGGGTGTTCGTTCGCACCTGACCTCCATAGAATGGAAATATGTCAGAAAGTTTAACAAGGTTTTTTAATATAGATCCACAGAATATTATGGTAAGTGTTTCAGTGTGAACAGGTATGGTATAATAAAGTAAGGGGTGTATCTATTTTATTTTTACTTTCATCATATTTTGCTTTGGTTTTGATACCCCCAAATTTACAACCCTTCCTTTTCATAACCTATCATACTTTCATAAATCAGAGTCCATTTTCTGTAGGCTGTTTTTGAACCCAGTCAACGACGGGTACTTTTGCTAGTATATAAATAAAATCAGAAGTTTGTTTTATCCGTCTAGGAGAAGGAAAACTCGGGAATTAAATCTAAGGGGAGGGAGGCCTCTTCAGTCTTGGATGACAACCTTCCTAGAGCTGGTGACTCAAACAAATTACCGGTCTGCAAACCTAAACTGCTTAAGGAGTAGATAGGCACTGTCTATCGCCCTGCTTCCATACTCTTTCTTTGCCTATTAGCCAGGCGTAGACGTTGAATCACAGGACTTTGACAGAAACTCTCAGTGATCGATCTTGTTTCCTGACTAGGGCCATGAACACCGTTTACCCCACTCCCGACACATCTCATCTGTTTAAACTGGGCACTTGGAAGTGCTTGAATGCCGTAATGCCAGTGCAAGTAGATTGGGTTGACCATCGTCTGAAGGTTTGAGGGGTACCAGGATTGACAGTTCCTGGCTGCTGTTCCTGACTGCTAGTACAGGAGCTCTAACTCTTTGGTAGCGCTTAGAGCGGCTGCTCCATCGACAATTGAATAATATCAGGATGTTTGTAGTGCCATGTCGCACATGGAAAGGGACCCACAGTAGATGGAAGGTCAACTGATGGTCTACTTGAGTTGCATGTCTGGTATTCTGCATAATCACTTGTTCAGCACCCCCTACCTAAACTGAAACTCTTAAAATAATGACAGTAAATCAAAAATTAAACTTTAACCAGGGCAAAACTCAAACAAAACCAATTTGCCTCCTCTCTTGAGGTTTGCATTTACCAACATCCATGGGCTTAGAACTAATTTGTATGATGTTGAAGCATTTCTCCTAACAAACACCCCAGATGTCTTAGCACTAAGTGTGACTAACCTATACTCCTCTATCGCCTCTAACTACTTTAACATGCCCGGATATCTTCCACTCTGCCGTAAGGACTCTGACAGACATATGCACGGGCTTGGAGTCTATATTCGTAACACCCTCCCCTTGACTCAAGAAACAAAACTAGAATCGGACGATCAAGCCTTTATGGATTTAACATGCAACATAACATTAGTTACTTTTATTTTCTCTACCGCTCTCCCTCAACCTAGGACTATTAGGACTATACCCGAAAAACAAAATCTCTCACAGTATAGATACAGCACTTTCCCTCGACACTAGTGCACAAGTGCATGTATTAGGTGACTTTAATGTTCACCACAGCAACTGGCTTGGATTTTCTACTTATAGACGCAGCTGGTACCACAACACCTAACTTCTCTATATCTCATTCCCTATCACAAATGGTTACGTTTCCAACCCGTTTCCCAGACCAGCAAGAACAACACGCTTCACTTCTAGATCTGTTTCTGACCACAGTTCCCAATGATTGTTACGAATGCCCACAGCCCACTCGGGAATGCCGATCATGCAGTGATAATGGTTGAAATCGCCCTAAACTCTAGAGCCAAAACTGAAGAGCCACTGCTCAAAACGAGATATTATAAAAAGGCTGACTGGGAAGCTATCAGGGATCTCCTCAGAGATGCCCCATGGCGAAATATCTTTTCACTTCTTGTTGAACAGTGCGCCAAGGAGACCTGAATGATTCAAAACGGCAATTGGAGCACATGTTCCCACACGGAAATTTTATAGCAAGCCCCACTCTCCCCGATGGTTTACTTCTACTTGTGCAGCTGCCGTTGTGCAAAGGCAACATGCATACCACAGATTTAACCGACATAAGTCCAGTTCAAACAGACAAAAGTATATAGAAGCCAGAAGTAACTGTAAGAAAAAAATAGCGACAGCTGAGAGAATTTACTGAACCCACCAAAAAACGTATCGAAGCTCAGAAATTAGGAACCCGTGACTTCTGGAAAATCTACAACAGTGTAGTAAATAATGGGCAATCAACTATTCCCTCACTATCCAACAATCATGAGCTTGTTTGCTCAGCAACTGAGAAGGCTAACATACTTGCCAGACGGTTTGGCTCCAACTCCACACTGGACCCTGCTAACCACCCCCTCCCCGACTTTCCTTTGCGGACAGATGCCACACTAGACGATCTGAAAATCACCCCTTCTCGGGTGCATGCTATCATAAAAAATCTTGACACTTCAAAAGCAGGTGGACCTGATCTCCTCCCGGCTGTGCTATTAAAAAAATGCTCTGCTGAAGTAGCTCCAGTTCTCTCCAAACTTTTCAACAAATGCCTTAATGAATCTTGCTTTCCTGCCTGCTGGAAAACTGCTGTGTTTTCAAGAATTCTGGCGAAAGAACCGACCCAGTAAATTACCGCCCCATTAGCCTCCTCCCACTTTTTGCCAAAATATTTGAGTCCATAATTAACCAAGCTCTAGTCCATCACCTTACAGATACTAAACTTCTGACCGACCAACAATATGGGTTTAGACAAGCCCGTTCCACAGCAGACATCCTGACTGTAATCTCTGAATGTATATACCATTCACTGGACAAAGCAGGGGAGGGTAGAGCGGTAGCTCTAGATATATCTAATGCTTTTGACAGGGTATGGCATGAAGGTCTTCTCAGGAAAATCAGATCATACGGTGTCACTGGAAAAATACTTAACATAATTAAATCCTTTTTAGATAAGAGAAAAATCCAGGTTGTCCTCGACGGTTGTACATCTAAACAATATGATATAAATGCGGGAGTGCCTCAGGAGTCTATCCTTGAACCTCTATTGTTCCTAATATTCATAAATGACCTCCCTGACAAAATTGTCTGGGAGATGGGTATATATGCTGATGACACCACGCTCTATAACAGACACGACAGGAAAACAAATGAACACATATCTAAAGAAATGGCAGAAACACTAGAGGATGACCTCCGATCTGTAGTGGAATGGGGACAAAAATGGATGGTCACATTCAATGCTGGCAAGACTAAACTTGTTTCCTTCAATAATTACAAGAAACCTTCTCTACCACTAATAGCAATGGCCAAAGACTCCTTATCTTTTAAACTCCTCGGCCTAACGTTCACAGGAAACATTGAGAGTATTGCCAGGACCGCTCCAAAGAAGGTAAGTTCTCTCTACCGTGCTAGAAAGCTACTAACGCCCGAAAGTATTCTATACCTCTATAAGGCCACCATTCGCTCATGTATGGAGTATTGTTGTCATATTTGGGCTGGTGCATTTGCTACTAGTCTCTCGCTCCTGGACAAGGTCCAAAAGAGAGTCGCCAACCTGATAGGTCCTGAACTGTCATCTAAGCTTCAGCCTCTGTTCCATCGACGGAATGTTGCATCCCTCTGCCTGTTCTACAAGTACTTTAACGATGAATGCTCTGACGAACTACAAGCACTTGTACCTCCCTCGACGTAAATACCCCCCGACAGACCCGACAAGCAGCTAAATTCCACCCTTTCACAGCAGAGATCCCTAGATGTAGCTTATATCCCTGATAGTAGCCCTCTACATCAAAGTGGCAATGTGCCTTGTATGGGGGTGAAAATGTTATAAAAAAGAAAATGTAAACTAAAGATTCAAATCCGATCTATTATCACAAAATCTTGTCTGTAATTTAAAAAAAAAAAAAGCAAAACTTCATTGATGCTAAATTTTAAAGTTTCTTTTTTTTTTTTTCTCTGTCAAATGAAAGCATCTAACTTGGATTTTCTCATCTCTATAAGTGTGTATGAAAAATCTCAAAGGTAATAAGATGGAGAAAATGTGATGTAAAAAGTAACTTTTAAGTGCAGTTATTTATATCTTTTGCACTTGGTTGACCAGGTATATTTGCCAGGTAGTTTTTTTTTTTTCTTTTTGAGTCTGGTTGTTTCTATAAATTACTGGAACGATGGAGATCTTCCTGAGATAAGTTTTTCATTTTGTACATAAAGCCATAGTATTTTGTTATCTTTTCCTTATTAACACTGCTTAACTCGGCATCATTGGGGACACTAACTTTTAATCTGTGTATAAGTTTTGTCCTGTACCTCCACCTGACAATGTAAGAATGGGCCCAAATCTTATTTGGATTTTACTTCTTCATATTGTAAGAAGTATTTCCAAAGTTATGCCATGCAAGCATTGATAACTTAAAAATTATTTATCTGATCAAGCTGAAATTTTGCACCGTAGTTACTGCCTTTAAAGAACATCAGCTCTATACGTCGAATTCTATTTTTGTTTTGTAATTTTATTCATTAAAGTCTCCTTCAGCTTCGATAATGGCTTTTGTGTAAGGTATGAAACTCCTACATACTAGGATCAAACAGTCTTGCTCATATTCGACATGATTCTATAGAGACTTTTAGGGATTGTTTAGTGTCATTAACCTTTTTCTTAACCATGCTTCATATATTAATGGCATGAGATTAAGGGTGAGATTTGGGAAACTAGGAGACCAAATATTAGAAATCCCTATTGATTATGAGGACAATTAGATACAGCATCAGTTTTTAAGCTGGAGAAAATCCAGCTCCCAAGAAAAGGACACGTTAAATCTAAAAAGTTAAAATGGCCTGAGTCTAGGATTTTTTTTCACTGATCGAAAACAAAGATAAAGTATAATATCAGAACAGATACTATACTTTGTTCTTAGCCAAAACATCAAGAGTGCTGTAACGTAAGCTTTTGGAGGTTAAGTGATTATGAAAATTAAATAATTTTTTAAGAATTTGTTAGTTCTGGTTAAGCGATTTTCCATTACTTTTTTTTTTAATGTATAAAATGACCTTTACTCATCACATAAGACTTGTATCAGATGTCTTCATTTAAGATTATTTCTTCTAACATATGGTATTCTTTTGCAATTGACCTCAAGGATCTTCTAGAATTACCACTAATGGTTTCCTTACTTGCCAAATAAATTCATGTGTTTTAATGCTATCAGTGTGTCTAGAATATATCTTGTTTTGATAATTGTGATACCTTTCCATCTGAAATCTTTAACTCTTTATTTTATTTCTAAATTACTATATTCAACTTTTGTAGTCATGATAAATGATATTTTATTTCTAAATTATTATATTCAACTTTTGTAGTCATGATAAATGTGTCTTTTATTTCTAAATTACTATATTCAACTTTTGTAGTCATGATAAATGATATTTTATTTCTAAATTACTATATTCAACTTTTGTAGTCATGATGTGTCTTTTTGTTATGAGCTGCCTTTGATAATTCTGAAATGTAGAAAAATTGTCAAAATAAAAAATCTTAATATTCCTGCTATAGTAAAAGTAACATTTTCTCAAATACCTTATGTACTATGTGAATGTATATCTATAGAAACCTCAATGTCTGTATATGTGATTGCTATAGAAAGAAAGGTTAGATAATCTATATAAAATTTAAGTGTATTATGTAAAATTTACTGGGTAAGACAACGACAGTGTTCTTGAATCTCCAAGGGCACCCATAACTGGACTAGGACTCATTAAAACTTCAAATAATGACTCCTTAAAAACTTAAAATCTATCCTATTTTTATAAAATTTAAATTGCACGTATAAAATTCTCCCAGGAAAAAAACAATGTATGTGGTTCTGAATCTTTACCTTAACATCTCTGCTGAATGTCTGCATACACTCACCGCTAAGTGATCCATAGAAACAGAACCCCGTTAAAATTTCAAATATGCATATCCAATATTTGTTGAGTGTTATTTTAAAGTAAACTTCACAAATGCTTGAATTGAAAGTATCAAACTCAAAATACTGAGCATGCTGTTTTAATCCCCTCCCTCATGTCAGATTCTTTTTAAATAAAGTTATCTATAATATAAATCTCAAACATATTAGTGTGCATGTTTGCATATCTTGCTAAAACTTTTGACACACGCGACCTGACAAAATTGGTATCGTTCGAAAGCTCAGTCTCTCGGCCAACAAATATCCAAAAATTTGCCAAAAACATTCATTCTTTCACCGTCAACTGGGCTTTACAAAGAGGAGTCACTTTTTCATCAACATTTTTGCAAAGTCATCATACGCCTTGCAATGACTAAGCTTAATTTAAATGGCAGTATATGTCATAGTGGGCGTGGTGAGTAAACTGTTTGCCTTTTCACTTCCTTTTCCTCTTAGCACTACAGGTTCGAGCCTGTCTGCTTACTACGTTTTTTTTTTTTTTTTTTGCACTCACATGGGTACATGCTGTTATTTACATTTTTTTCTTTTCTTTTTTTATTAGGGCTCCGTTGATAAATACCTTTACCATAAAGCCTCTCCACACCTGGGCAACGTTGAGTATCTCGCTAGTCTATTATATAAATCACAAACGTCTGTGTCTTTTTGCGTGTCTGTATGTCAACTGGACCAGATTTACAGACACTAAAACTGTTTAAAATGTCTATTTTGAAACGTTATGATGCCATAAGCACTCATGGCCACATGGGCAAAAGCATTTACCTGTAAGTTTTTGCCTTCTTCTCTTTCGTGTTTCATGTTCAAGCCTGGCACCTGCAGCCTTTTTTTTTTTTTCTCGGTCACACGGGCACTCCCTGCTATTTTGATTAAACGAAAAGTTTTTTTTTGGCGGGGAGGGTCCAGCACACGGGCAACGCACTGCTAGTTTATTATATAAAAGGCAAATATTTGTGTTTGTGTGTGTTTGTATGCCCGTTAAATACTTTTGTCATCCGCATTGAAGCAGCACAAACGTGATACCATTAGAAAGAACGATCTTTCGGAGACATAATATCGAAAAATTGGAAAAAAAATCCTCAATTATTTCATTTTTTTTTTTTTAAATGTTTTTGTAGAAATGTTTTGTTTGAAGGAGGGGGTCAAATAAAAACCTTGCTTTCGATTTTGTTTGCAAATTGCGAATGGTTAATTCATTCTTTTGTTTTAAAAAAATAAATTTGTTCTGGCCCCATCAATAACGCGTTCACTTATGAACTTAACTTTTGCGAGTTTGCGTCCAACACGCTGCATTTTTTTTTTTGTTTTGTTTTGCTTACAAAATTTTGCTTTTGGTTTCTGGCTGATGGTACCCAAGTTCCTCTTTTTTTTTTTTTTTTTTTTAATTAGCGGGCAACGCCAGGCCCCCTCCCTGCTAGTATTAAATAAAAGAATATATATCTTTTTATAACATGTAAGTGAAGAATTTTAGCATATTTAGACAGACTGAGAGGCATTGCACACTATCTGCTCTCTTTATTCTGTACACACATCCACACAACACCTTCACAATTATAATAATAAAATAGAACAGCTGCGCATGTCCGTCTCCAAAAATGATGACATACTAGAGATTATACCTTAAATATAAGTGTATTCATTTGTACAATTAGCATGTGAACATAATGGAAGTTTTGTTACACAATGAAATTTAAATAGCTCAGTGGGTAGTATGACTGACAACATCAGTTATAATGTTCAAACCCCTACCTCCAACTCTTTTTAAATATTTTTCATAAAAAAAAGATGTTTTTTATTTTCTTCCATTCGATCTAACCTTTTATCCTGACTTAACCAGCCACCTCTACATCAGTCAATAGTGACATACATAAACCTATAAATGAATCTACTGTCAATACATAGCTTTTCACCTTTGAAGGATTATTTCAAGATTGTCTATACCTCCTCACACTCCCACGTGTTTTTTCTTTTCATTTGATTTTTGTGGTGGTCACTTAATGTTGAATCTTAATCATCCCTCCACTTTCAAAATCTCTAGACTCCAACTTCAGCCATTCAAAAGAAGAAACCTCTTCAGTTTTCACTGAATGTGTCCCATGGCTCAGCATTCACATGTGACCACATTCTCATTGCTGTCCATGACAGCATTCATTTAGTGAATCTGATTCCTCTGGTTTCAAGCTTACTTGCCATGAACTGTACACAGTTGACTTGGTCACTGTAGAACAACAAGGAAATACTGATATCCTGGCAATTACTAACTGGGATATATCAACAACTCTGAACGTGTGCAAACAACCAAACAATTTGGCATGTCATTCTTGCAGTTTGTTTGGTCTCTGCTTCACACTTGATTGGCCGATTTGCTATTTGCTATGAATCTTGTATGTTATAGTTTTGTCCTTGTAAATGAAAGAAAAAAAAAACTAATTTTACACTCGGCTTCATTTATTTAAAGATTTACAAAGTTTAAAATTAAACCTAACCAAACAAATCTTGTGTATTTATAAAGAAAATTGTATGCTTCCTTTATTGTGTCAAATGTAGGCTGTTTGAATAGGATTTAAATGAATATTATTACAATTTATCAAATCATTTGTGAACTAATACCATTGGGAAAGGTATGAACCCACACTTTCTTTTAGCTGTGGGTAAATACAGCAACTTGTATTTTACTAATTGTATACAACAATTGTTAGCAATAAGTATTGTTTCACACTTTGTTTTGACCTTAAATAACCCAAAAGAAGTTGCTATATCTAAACACGCGCCAACTAAGGTACTTATAATTTGTACTATATTTTTCTCTCTCTCTCTCTCTCTCTCTCTCGATGCAATTAAAAACAAAGCCCTATACCAAGATCAGATTCTTCTCTAAAATGTTATTTTATAGTATATTTCAGAGTCTGTATTTGCACTAGACATCTATAAATAGTAAGAAAAATGTTTTACTTTATTTTATTTATAAACTAGCAGGTCACCTGGCATTGCCCAGTCGTAAAATACACTTAAATATGATATTTTAAATAATGCAGATTTTGTATTTATTATATTATATTGGACCCAATGTATAGCAATGATTTAAAGTTTAAAAAAAAAAAAAATGACTAGTGCGCCACCACCGAGAATCGAAACCAAAACCTTTAGCTTACGATTTACTTTTTCCTTTGATGTTAATGCTTGACTATGAAGAGAGCTTGCTGCAAGGCTAAAATTAAAATATGAACCAAGAACTATTGTTATACATGCATATTCGGAATGCCGTCGTTTGACCTTCATCTGGCAAATTCCATTTTTTTTTTTTTTTTTTTTTTTTTTTTTTTTTTCTTTTCACACTTCTGCACCGATTTTCCCCAGCAAAAACTCAAATATAAAGTTTCGATTGGGTTCAAATACCTTATATATTAAATTTCATGTCTGTAGACCAGAAACTGACAGGAGTTTGGTTAGCAAAACTTTTTAAATGCACATACATAAATATATACAGAAAGAGGTTTGTGTTTACTATAACCTCTTTATGCAAATATTATGCAAGTATAAATCTTGTAGGATATCTGCATGAATATAATTATAATTAAAGATGATCATCCCATAAGAAAACCGAAAAAAAAAAAAATAGGTAATTAATTAAAATGAATGTTTAAAAGAAAATGTAAAATGCTAGATCTTTTGCAAATGAATGCGATTCCTCGACTCATATATAACAAAGTTGTATTTTCTTTTTAGATAAATAGAAAAAAAGGATTTTTAATATGAATATTAATATACAAAAAAAAATATATATATATATATATATATATATATATATATATATATATATATAGGAGTATAGATTGAAAATTACAGAAATTAAATAATACGAATAAAAGTGATGAGGTTCAGAGTTGGGAGCATAAGTACACAGAGGTCATCATTCATTCCTGGACAATGCTTTGTATTACAATGTTTTTATGCTTAATTGACTGTGTCAGTGTTTTTCTGTAAAACGAAGTCAACAAAATAACATTTTAGTTGGGTCTTTTGTATTTAAAATTATTCTATTTTATTTGTTTTTATTTTTTTATTCCATTTTCACCTCAAACAAGGCACAGTGCTACTTTGATGTGGGAGGCTATCGGGGACATAAAATGCAGGGATACTATTTATGGAGTTGAGCAGCAAGATGTCTGTTCACATTACATTTGAATTTATGCATGTCAGTACAGTTGGGAAACCACGAAACCGGAAGGGAGTTCCATAGTCTAGCAGTTCTGAGGAAGAAACTATTACAGTAGAAGGTTTCCTTACATCTAGAGATCTCTATTGTATAGGGTGGAACTTTGCTGATTGTCGAGTTTGTCATGGTATTTATGTTGAGGGGATACAAGGGCTTGTATTTCATCAGAGCATCCATCATTAATATACTTGTAGAACAAGCAGAGGGATGCAACATTTTGTCGATAGAACAGAGGTTGAAGCTTGAATGAAACTTCAGGACCTATCAGGTTGGCGACTCTCTTTTGAACCTTGTCCAGGAGCGAGAAACT
Source organism: Euprymna scolopes (assembly GCF_053919585.1). Classification (NCBI taxonomy): domain Eukaryota; kingdom Metazoa; phylum Mollusca; class Cephalopoda; order Sepiida; family Sepiolidae; genus Euprymna; species Euprymna scolopes. The sequence continues at coordinate 79,397,693 of NC_136483.1, forward strand.
AGTAGCAGATGCACCAGCCCAAATGTGACAATATACTCCATACATGGGCGAATGGTGGCCTTGTAGAGGTACAGGATACTTTCAGGCATAACTTTCTAGCACAGTAGAGAGAGCCCACCTTCCTCACAGCAGCCCTGACAATACTCTCAATGCATCTGTTCCAACTCGTGTTTCCTGTGAATGTTAAGCCAAAGAGTTTGAAAGAAGTACTTTGAGGTAATGTATCTTTAGCAATAGCTATTGGTGGTTGAGAAAGTTTCTTGTAATTATTGAAGGAAACAAGCTTGGTCTTGGAAGCATTGAATATGACCATCCATTTTTGTCCCCATTCCACCACAGACTGGAGATCTTCCTCTAGTGTTTCCGCCATTTCCTTAGACATGTATTCATTTGTTTTTCCATCGTGCCTGTTATAGAGCATGGTGTCATCAGCAAATATACTCATGTCGGAAACGATTTTATTAGGGAGGTCATTTATGAATATTAGAAATAATAAAAGTAGGCCCCTGATGTACACCCACATTTATATCATATTGTTTAGATGTACGGTCGTCGAGGACAACCTGGATTCTTTAAGAAGGATTTAATTATGTTAAGTATTCGTCCAGTGATACCATAAGATCTGATATTACCTTTATATTTATGCTTTGCCTGTGTGCACACTAGCTACTGACCTAAATAAAATATTTGTATAAACATATAGAATTACATCAGTAATTTAATTTTATATAGATAAATTATGATTTCTGATCATTTAAAGAAAGAAAACACCCATGGTTGACTTTTTATTATGAAATGATGGGTTACTTTCTGAATTCATTTCAGGTAGTGGAGTAAATTTGAGGTGGTTACTCGACTTGCTATTTGCTTTCTCGCTTTCTCTCACCACTTGAAATAGTTTCGTTCAATGTTTAAAAAAAGATGCATGTTATACTTGCTATGGATAGAATTGCATGTTTATTTATATACAAATAAGTATACATTGATCATTAGTATACAGTGGCAGCTGACTCTCTGTCTCCCTCACTCCAACACATTTCCTTCTGCACCCCTGTTCCTCTATTGTTACTTTAGCTTCATTCAAAATCACACTGATAAATTTATAGTCTTATACCTATCACAATTTTCATTTTTAGTTGCATAAGAGGGAAAATTTCTTAATTTTAAAATCAATTCCGTTTTCACTTTCAGAAAAATAATTTTTCTTTTCTTTTTATAGTATTTCCTTTATTATTTATTTTCTATATTATTTACAATGAATATAATTATTAAAGCAAAATTTAAAGCTTTCATTATATCTTAAAAACAAAAAAGCTTATATCTTTAACAAAAAAAACTTACCTTTTATATATCCCTTTCAGTTTTAAGATCTAACTGTGCTTTCCTAGGCCCCAACTATTTTGATTACTAGTTTCTTATAAAATCCTATTTTATATAGATGAAAACTTTTGAGGATAAATATTTCTAAAATTAAAAGAAAAATACTTTTTAAGAATTTAATTTTTATTCATATGTTGAAATATTCCAGACTAAGTTGGGCAATAATTTTATTTTTAATCAAATGATTATTCTTTATTTTCATTCACCAATAAATATTAGATTCATATAAAAACAGTCATGATTTCATGATCATAACCAATTGGTTCCCTTAGGTATATAAGACAAAACAATTTACATATGTGAAGAAGAGTCGCTTTTAGACTATGGTTATTCATCTCACAAAAATATAAAATCAACAAAATGGGAGAATGAAATAAAATATCTCCAACTAATGTTGTTTGCTCTCTATGCTTCTACCTCTATTTTTATATTTTGCATGCAAGCATAAATAACTAAATTTATCCAGACTGGCCATCCAAATAAGAGGAAAGCAAATGAGAAGACTGAAAAAGATGGAAGATTGGCACAAGATCTGAAACTGTTGATACCATCTGTCAGTATTGAAATTGACACAAATTAACAATGCACGCACGAAAATTATTGAGTATGAGTTGAGTACAAAAAAACAAAAAATAAAAAAATGCATTTGTTTTGTTTCTAAATTCTTTTAAGCAAATGTTCTTAAAAGTTTTCTCTTTTTGCCTTTCAGGGAAATGAAACTATTTCACCTTTTATCCGAAAAGAAATGAATGCTTGGCGACAGCTTTTGGTTCGATCTAACCTTTTGATGCCCAGTTTACAGCTAAATCACTTAAATGGTAAGTAGCAATTGCCATGTTACAAAAATACCCCCTTCCCACACACAATTCTTGGTTTTTCTTATCTTCCATTCATTTGTTAAAAAAATTTACATTTTATGCTAAAGTAAAAGTTAAAATAATTGCTAATTTTATAATGTTTGATTTTACTTAGCCGATATTTTTGTGTACTGTAGAGGCAGGGTGGGTGGGTGGGTAACTATCGTTTTCTAGTGCACTTAGGGACCCAAAATTGGAAAGTGTCTTTTTTTCTTTTTACAAATGAGTCACCACTTGATGATTAGTGTTTAATGAATGTAGTAATCATTAGTGGTGGAAATTGGGTATAATCTGATTAAGGGAACAGCTCAACAAGAACTTGTTTACATTGGACTTAGACAACCATATTGTAGTCAGCCAAAAATCAAGCCAATGGAACAGATCCACAGGAAAGAAGCATTCTTGATGGAATTTGTATTTAGATTTAGGCACAAATAGAGAGTGGAGTAACTTGTTGATAGTGGTTGTAGCTAGATGAGTGTCTTTCTTTGTTTTTTTGTAAAAGTTTGGCAAGTAGATGAGCACTTGCCATGAAAATATTGATAGAGCAGAGACAGGCTTGCAATGTCTTTTGTGGGAAAAAGTTTGCAGAGAAGAGAAAAGGGGCATCACTTATTAGGTTTCAGGCCGGTTTTGAATTTTATCAAGGCAAGATAGGGTACTCTGATCAGCTCCTGCTCAGATGCGACAATAGTACTCCATTTTAAGACATAGCTGGCTCTTATACAGGTAAAGAATTGTGTCGAGAGGGAGATACCTTCTGGAGCGGTAAAATGATGCAAACATTTTTCTGGTGACTTTGGCAACAGAATTTATGTAAGCCTTTTAGATCAAGAGTGAAAGTCAGACCCAGAAGCTTGTCAAAGCAGGGAGTTTCTTTGAGACGAGAGCCATTCATATTAATTGGAGCCAAGTGGGGATCAGAGTATTTATGCATGGTAAAGATAGAAGCTTGGTTTTGGATGTGTTAAAATTAACCATCCAACTTTTGCCCCATTGCACCACATGTTCATGGTTGGAGCAGAGAGACTCAGATCTTGGTTACTTTTGAAGTGTTGCTATAGATGGTAGTGTCATCTACTTATATGTCAATGAATGAACTTAGAATGTAATTTGGGAGATCATTGATGAAGATAAAGAGAATTGGACCCAGCATGGATCCTTGAGGCACACCAGCATTGATATTTTGAGCTTCAGACTTCGATGACTACTTGAAAAACCTGTTGGAGAGAAAAGATTTGATGGTTGAGATGACATTTCCAGATAGTCCATAGCTGGAAATCTTCTGAAATAGACCTTTATGCCAAACCCTATCAAATCCCTTTGATATGTCCAAAGCTATTGCTCTTGAGAGGAAACCCCTGTCGATAGATACACTGATCCTATGTGAAATTATAGTCAGTACATCAGCTGTAGATCTTGCAAGATGGAAACTATATTGCTTGTCACTAAGTAGGTTGTTTTTGTTGAGATGATTGACAATTTCTCTATTTAACACGGATTCAAGCAACTTACTCATGACATACAAAAAACTTATTGGTCTCTACTGAGATGCAGAAGACCGATCTCTGGTATATTTAAATAGTGGGCAAACTAATGAAGTTTTCCAAGGTGTTTGGAAGCATTTCTCCTTTAGGCATCAATTGAACAGCTTTGCAAGAATGGATGCTACTTCCAGTTGCAGCTTTTTGAGTACTATAACTGAAATATTGTCAGGACTAGTTGCTTTGTTAGCATCAAGGTTCTTGATGTGTGGCAATATTACAAATAATTATATAGATGTCGCTCCGATTATTTTCTGTCTTCTGAGGAAATTTGTGAAGTAGGTGGCCCTGATTTCATAGGGTTGAGTTTGATGTAAAATTCTTGGCAAATTGTTTGGCTTTGTCAGATGCTGATGAAATCACCTCGGGTCTGTTGATGATGGTCAGGATAGAGGACACATCTGTTCAAGACCTTGTTTCTCATGGGAACCAAGCCTCTGTTTCTCTACTTTGGACATAATGGATTGAGCGTATGATTCGTGTTTTCTATAAGACTTTTGTAGTGATTGCTGGCAGTTCTAAAGGCGACTGATGTACAGTTGAAATGTAACTGAGAATTTTTGTATTTTTCAACTTTTCCTAGTTGATAAACATGGGTTAAATGAAAGATTATTTTTTTAATTAAAAAAAAATTTAATAGTTAACTTTAATAAGATGCCACAATCAAATCAATTTTCTGATAAGTGTACTCTGTAAATAATTTTGGAAGGTTGGTCTGTCACATGAAAATTGAGATTCAGTTGTTGGTGTAACTTTAATCACAAAACATTGAATTATATTTTATAGTTTAGTTTTTCTTAAAAATTGAAATAGCCACTCTTATTATGGCTCTACATTAAAAAGTATGAAAGAGTGGCAATCAGTGTAAAATTAGTAATAGTTCAACTTAGTGATATTAACATTTAGTTTGAGTGGCATTATTAACTCTGATGGGCTGCCATTCAGGTAACTGGCTAGCTGCACACGTAGCAGACCTCACTCCACACTTCCCAGATCCTCTACCATGAGGATTATCTGCAGAAAGCATCTATGCTATCTGATCTTCCGCATCAGTTCTTTCCAAAACAACTTAGCTCAGCATTTCTTCCATCTACCAGGAATTTCCAAATCTCTGTTTTGATCTCACTACTAGCATTCCATGTGTCAATACCAACAAAACGTTTTTTATCTATTAATGACTATCAATGTTCAGGAGGCCAAGCTGTTCCAGCAGACTTTGCTATCACACAGTTGCTCCATCTTCATATTAGTATGAATAATTAAGGATATTTTAGTATGTTATCGCTGCTTTTGAAATTGAGATTTGTTTATTATTTTGTTGTAGAGAGCTTCAAAAATTTGTAGTCTTGGTTTACTTCTTTTAGAATGATCTCCAAGCATTTTCTTGCCGTGGATGTGGGCATGAATTTATTTTAACATGTTGTTGTACAAGATTTCTCTAGAGATTGTATTAGACAGCAATTTCTTATTCAAACTTTAGTTAGATATTTAATTGAAAGAAAATGTAAAAATGTACAATTTGCTGTTTTCCTTCGCTTTTAATAATTTTTCTTTTAATAACTTAGGTAGAATTGCGAATAATCAGTTTTTAAAGAATGTTTTTTTCAACTTTTTCCCAATGTTAAGATAATTGAATGAAAGGATCAATAGGCAAAAGCTGTCAATTTTGTTTGTAAATATAAATATCTACACACAGGCTGAATCATCTTTCCTTCTTGGCAATAATTTTCTGTAGGACAGGATATTCAACAGATGTTAACCCTTGTTTCTCTCCTCTCCCTCACCTCAAAATGTATAATTGATTTTATATCTACCTTATATATATTTTCTGCTCTCTGATTCTGGTTATTAATGTCATATGGATCCCTACCCCTCCCAATTTCTCGGTATTTTTTTTTTGTTTTTTTTTTTTTAAATTTCAACTTATTGATTAAAAGATAAATCAGAATTGTTGATTGACATTACGGTTTTGTGCATCTAGAGAAAGCTTTTGACAGTGTCACGAGAGGTTGTCTATGGTCTTTGCATAACCAATGGGAAAATAATTGGTTGGTGAAGATTGTTGAAGTAATGTACAAAAATACTTGGTCATATTAGAATTAATAACACAGTGGCATTTTTAAATTTAAAGTGGAAATACATTTAGGGTTCTGTACTGAACGTGTTACTTTTCAATTTTGTACGAGTTGTTCAGAAAAGATGTATGCTGATGATTTAGTACTTGCCTATGATACAATGAATGACCTACTTATTAAAATCTTTGCAGAATACTATTGAAAGTAAATGAGAAAGTGGATAATAAGGCCAAAGTAATGATTAATAGTTGTGAGGTTGAAAAGTTCCTAAAAAGAGGAAAGTTATCCTGCTTAATTTATGGAAAGGAAATTGGTGCAATTCAATTTTTTATGGTATATATAAGCATTGAGTACACAATAATTGCAGTGGAATTAGACAGGTTGAGAGAAGATAAACAGTTTATGTGCAAGAAATATAAGATAATGAAGATGGATGACAACTCTGACATGTATAATAAAGATATTGAGGTTGTCAAAGTTTTGTTACCTTGGTGATACCATTGGAGCACAACGCGGAGCAGGTTCTAGTATTATTAAAGGAGTTAGGAGTGGATAGGCTAAGTTCAGGGAACTTCAGTCTCTTTATTAATCAAGTGTTATCTTAGTTGATCAAAGGAAGAGTTTATCAAGCACAATGTGATATCTGGAAATGAAACCTGATCAGTGAGGGTTGAGGACATGTTGTATGGAGAAAAATGATATAAGAACATGGTAGATGTGTAATGTGAGCCTTAAAAACAGGCTCACTTCTGATGACCTCGGAGGAAGATTAAATCTGAACAGTATGGGTAGATGTGTGCAGAACAAGAGACTTTGATAGTCTGACCACATTAAAATAATGGATGAGAGTTCTTGGTTCAACAGATCTATAACAGTTAAGGTAGCAGATTCAATTCACAAAGGAAGTCCAAGGAAAACATAAGAGGAAGTGGTAAAAAGACTTGAAAGAAGGAAAAAGATCTGTTCAGAGATAGGTTAGTTTATAATTCAGTTTTTAAAGCCGTCCAACACATGGCAGCATATTATATATGGATGATGAATAGGGCTATGACAACAGAATATTCTTTTCACTGCTTTGACTCTTGAGTATAGATCCGACAAAGTTAGACAGTTAATCAACTGAGAACCACATTACTCTATATAAAAGCAGATAAAATATCATGGATACACATTCGAGAGTCAAAACAATGAAAAGAATATGCTGTTGTCCTAGTCCTAATGATGAATGAGTTGCATGTTCTAAAAATATTTTTATAGCAGATTTCTAGATTAAAATAATTATAAATTCTCAGTTTTAATATAAAATTAATGACTAGATGCTTTTTTTCCATCTGCAGTAATAACATTTTACATATTTCTTTGTAAGTTCCTATCATTAATATATATGGCAGTGTTAAAAGATTTTTTTAAGAGAAATTCAACAACAAACATTTTATAGGTAAGGGGAGTGGCAGTGACATGTCCCTTTTTACTTGCCTCCCTATGAGGGTGAAGTTAGACATGGTCAAGTTTAATAAGGTTGAAATCCAGCTGTTACAATTGAACACTTTGGACAGGAATAAAATTTACTTAGTTCTACCAGCATTGTTTAAGAAATGAGGGCACTTCAGGTAATGTGAAATAATAAACCTATCATTTCTGCAAAAGAGGTAATACCTGGGATGATACTGACATCAGACAGATACATGTTGATCTTAATTTTTTGTGTGTGCGTGCTATTTGAATACAGATTGAATTGTTTTCTTTACTATTGAGTATTTATTTAAATAAGGAAACTTGAAGCAAATTTAAAAAAAAAATCAACTATATTTTGATTTATTTTTATCTTAGCAATATGCCAGTTGTAATGGTGAAATTTTATATGAAGTTCATACACTTAATACTTAATGATAAAGCATTAACATGCAAAAATATACTTAAAGAAAATAAATATTGTAGATTATATTTTATGAATAGTATTATTTAAAAATTTTACAGCGTTTTGTTTATCTTTATCCCATCTATTCTAATATTAATGTTTCTGAGCATTTAAAGAAAAAGTGATACTCTTTATCAGCACTGCTTATTTCCATACATGTATTTGTACAAAGAGAAAACGCATATGCAAATTAGATGGCAAAATAATAAATCTCTTTATTTCTGTTTAAGAATAAGAAATACTCATAATAATTCTTCTATATAATATCGAAATAAAAAGATTTGTTATACAGGAAGAATGTCTTAAAAGATGTATTTCAAAGTTTATGAATTTTAGAATAAATAGTTGTAGTTGTTGTGACCTAATGAGTTACTAGTGTGCATATTCTAATGAAAACACAGTTAATCAACATAGAACACCTGATTGATTTGTAACTGCTTTAAACTTCCAGGTGTCATAAGTTGGGAATTAGAAATTAAGTAATGGTTACCATTGCAGGCTGTATACTTGGTATGCTGTGTTTAAGTTCTGTCAGGAGTTGTAAAGTCAGTCTCTCTAATGTTTTTAAGAACGGTATGAATGTACCCCATTAAGGTTTGCATGTAAAAGAGGAGGCGAAGTCTGTTATGATGGTGCTTAGGTAAATCTTCAATTTGTGCAGTTAATGATGAAAATGAAGTTTTAAATTGAAACTTAACTATAAGGTGCCTTCAATAAGTTTCCAGACTTTTTTCGTATGGGCACTTTTATTGATAGTACACACATAAACATCTAATCCCTATTCAAAGTAATCTCCTCCAGCTGTAATGCACTTGTTGTACAGTTCCAACAATTTCAGGAAAGTCCCCTGGAAGTCCTCTTGTGTGAGTGTGTCAATGACCCTCGTCATAGCCTCTTTCATCTCAATTGTCTCATAACAGCCTCTAAGTTTTTTTTTGAGCTTAGGGAATAACCAAAAGTCATAGGGAGCAAGGTCTGGACTATAGGAAGGGTGAGGAACTGTCTTGATGATCATCTTGGTCAAATAGTCTGTGATAAGGATGGAGTTGTGGATGGGTGTATTGTCCTGGTGGAAATGCCACTGACCTGATTTTAAGAATGCTGGCCTCTTCCGACAGAATCTCTTCCTGAACTCCCTTAAAACCTCAACATAGTATTCCTTGTTGACTGTCTGTTCAGTGAGAATCCAGTGCATGTAAATCATGCCCATGTTGTCAAAAAAGGGATAAGTTTCTCGGTGGATTTGTTCTGTTTGACCTTCTTGGGTCTGGGAGAGCCAGCATGCTTCCACTGGGAACTCTGTCTCTTTATCTCTGGGTTCTAGCAATAGATCCAGCTTTCATTGCAGGTCACCAGAGCATCAAGAACTGCAGGATCTGAATTGATCAACTTGACCATCTCTCTACTGTCATGACAATGTCTTTCTGATCTTCTCTGAGCACCCTTGAGAAAAACTTTGTGCAAATCTTCCGCATCTGCAGTTTCTCATGAATAATTGTATGTACGGTTCCCACTCTGACAGCAAACTGTGCACTTATTGTCTCTTTAGACATAGGACGGTCCTTATCCATGAAATTCTTTATTTGACCAATCAACTCTGATGTTCTGACTTCCTTACTCTTCCCATACCTCTCATCATCCCTCACAGGTCCCTACTTTCCTTGAATCTCTTATGCCACTCAAAAAACTCAATTTATGCAAGATGGGCCAATAGCAGCCTGAAGCATTCCATACGTTTCTGTGGCATTTTTTCCAAGTTTAAAACAAAATTTTATTGTATATCATTCTTCCAAAGTGTCTTCACATCCAGATTGCACTTTTGAAATTCACCAGCTGTGACAATCAGGCTTTATGGGTGTATTTCAATTCCTGCTGTAACTGTTCATTCATAATATATCATAAAAATTGGTCAATCATCTCATAAGATGTATAGCAATTACATATTGAATTTTCAAGAGTCTGTGACAATTTTAAATGCCTGTACAAAAAAGTCTGGAAACTTGTTTAAAGCAGCTCATAACTGACAATCTACTCAGCAATGCATGAGGATGTATTAAAAAAAATCTCAACAGCCAAAATGTTTCAAAAATAATCAAGAGCAATAATCTTGTATGCAGTCAAATGTTAAATATGTTAGTGCACAACTGACAATGGATACGTTCAGACTATGGAATCAATGTTTGGTACTAGTACAGTTTGTTATTCATGCTAAAAACGATTTTTGTATTTTCAGCTGTTTACATAAACAGCTGAAAGCTTTTGAAGTGATTAGCCAATCAGATTGTGACACAGCAGACAAGAATTTTCCAATTGTGAAGTGAGTAGAATTCGTCAGCATTAACATCAACAGAAAATTTGCAACATTTTTTAGATTAAAAAAAAGATTTTTGCTGAAACTTTTAACAAAAAAGATTTTAGAATCTGTCATCTTTTTTCCCCACCCTAAACTCTAATCTAGTTGAACTGGTTCAAAAGCTGTACTAATACAAAAACAAATGAAAGTAATAATTAAACAAGCCTTAACTTTCTTGTTAAAATAAATGACTCGTTTTATTATATTTTCTTTGACAAAAACAAAAATCCTTTTTTAAATATAAAATTTGGCATATGGTGAGAGCTTAAATCTGGTCCAACTTAAGGAATTAACAAATTTTATTGCAGACATGATTATAGAAAATTGAAATCATATAATGCAATAATTGGTTATGTGGAATTCAAATTTTATTGGAAACTACATTGTGTTCAATTACATTCTAATATTGTCGGGGAGAGGGGAAAGCTATGAATCTACATTGAGGAAACTAAATTGGATCAATTACTTTATTAGAGAGAGGAATAAGTGATTTAATAGAACATTTCAAAATGACATTTCGAGCTATGAAGATTTTTCTTCTCAATCTTGAAGGTTATTAAGAAAGATTAAAAAAATAAACTACGTTTATTAACAAATTGAATTATTTTGCTTAATAGAGGAATTTATTTTTTTCACAAATTGTCAGGTGGGATTAAGGGTAGCAATATTCCATTTTTAGGCAGAATTAGGTCAATTCAAAAATGATGGTAAAACATTAAGACCGCATGTTTGGAAACTATCAGATGAAATATTTAATAGAATTTGATCTGTATATTGATATTGTATTAAGTGTAAATGCTCTGCAATCATCAAACATCCATGTTATGATTGATCATAGTGGTAGAATCTTTAAACTAAGGAAGAAATTTAAAAAAAAAAAAAAAAATTATGGTTTCTTTTAATGCTTTGAATTTGTTTAGTGTTTAATTCTAAAAAGGCTCCATTTATTATGTAAAGGTTACATTCTTGTCTTTGAAAAATTGACTTATTTTTTAGCGTGTGCTGGTGTGAATCTGACTATGCAGAACACCCTTCATGAGAATTGATTAAAAACAAAAAACAGCAACACATCCCATTGTGTTATTTAATAGATTTCGGATTAAAAATTTGGTCAACATTCGCTTGATAATCTTGTTTGCACATATGATTTTTGAAAGTTTGTGGGAGTGATTACATTTTCTTTTTCTATTTACTTGTTTCTACACAGGGGCTGAGTTCCTGAAGGCAAAAACAACCATATTAATTCAGCATCAGCCCCCACTTCCTGATCAGTAACACTTAATTTTGCAGTCATAATTGAAAACTTTTTATATTAAATAAACAAATATAACAAATTAATATAAATACAATTAGTTCACTATTTACAAGATAGATATGAAAATTATTGCATCATGGTGTTCCATAGTTAACTTGAATGTTATTTGCCTTATTTAAAATAGTAAAACTATAGTAGTGCTTGTAACTTATTTTTCCACATTGATAACTGATGCCGTTGATTTGTTTCAAACAAAAAAAAACAGTACTTATGCAGAATACAGACTGCGTTATTGTCAGTATATTTCAGGTGGGTTATGTAAACTGTTGGAAGGTGTCGAATGAAAACTTTGGTTTTTAACTCTTGTCAAATTACAGCAATATCATTTTATGAAGAAAATACAATGGAAAATTGTAAGGAAATTTAATAAGATTAAAAGGAAAAATTTGAAATCTGGGAGGGAAGGGGGGGGGGCATATAGCAAGTTTAATGATTTTTTTTTGGGGGGGGGGGTTTGGTTTTTTTTGCTTACTCCTTTTCAACCATACCAATTATAGGTTGTGCTTCTGTTAAGATTTAGGGTTAGAGTGTTTCGTTTGCAGACTCTCTGGATTTAAGCACAAGCAACAGCAAAGAAGAAGGGATAAAGGAAGTGGAAGTAAGCTGCTTTACAAAGTGTACTTTGATAATCTCAGCCAATATGGAGACTAAGTTACCTTTTTTTTTTTTTCTTTTCTTTTTTTTTTTTCAACTTGTATGTACGTGTACATGTACAGCAAATATTAATTTCACCTGAGGGTTTCCATTTTTAACAAAATTCTATATTTCCTTCCAGAGACTGAAGTATCTGTCTCAACCCTTCATTCATGTTGATGACTTTAACCAGTTTTCAAACATTTATTGAATTTTCTGCAATATTTTTATTGCATTTACTCATTGTCAGCTACTATGATTTTCATTGACTAAGCAGTTTAGTCCCTTCCGGTAATTTATGTAACCTGCTCAGAATATGCTGATGATAATGTGGTCTCTGTTCTGCATAAGTACCAAAAAATATTTTTTACAGAATTCATTTTAATAATCCTTATTTTCATATTTAAAAGAATTCTCCGTATATAATGAAGTTTTAAGACATGTTAACAGGTTTTGTATTTTTTGTTCCATTCTTTAAGAAAATAGTTAATATTATTTTTTATCATATGAATTTATCACTAATGGAGATTTGGTATCTGTCTGTCTGAAGCCATAACTATACTATTAGTTTAGACTAATATACTATCTTCCAATTTATTTGCTAGTGAGGTAGTATCTCATCTGTGGTCATGATACCATCCTCTTAGAGATTAGTCTCCTTGTGGCAATATTTGTTCTCTTGCCATGAGACCATTCCTAGACATTACCTTCTGCTTTGAGAGGGCAATATACTATATGGTCATCTGACCTGAAGGAGTATATTTTTGTTAATTATTTTTCATTTTGTTCCAAAGTAGTCAACATTTCGCTAAAACAAAAATCCTTTTTAAGTTTATTTTATTTCATGCCAAATGGTAATGATACTTCATAGCTTTTTTTTTTTTTTAGCCACAAAATCTAAAAACTTTTTAGTTTCATCATCCGATTGATCTAAAAAGGCCTTTGCAATTTATCTCAACTAATTTTATTTTGCTTTTGATATTTTCAGACTCTATTCGTTTCTTTCATAGCAGTCAGCCATCAAATCAAAACCAGCAAGAAAAGGGAGATAAAGAGGACAAGGATGATCCCAATAAAGGTCAGTTGAGATTTAGCACATGGCTTTCATTCTTATTTTACTTAACTCACACACGTTTAGCTATTTAGGTAAAAAAAAAAAAATTTTTTTTTAGTTGAGACAAAGAAATACCTTTAAACAGACTTACACTAATTTGATTGTTTTAATACATGAATAAAAAAAAAAAAAGTCAACATTATTCTTCAATTTTGTTAACCCTATCCATGTTATGAAAAAATCCCATTAAAATTAGTCTTTGTGATGGAATAGAAATCCTGCTTGTATTGTCAGCTATTTTTAGATACAATACTTGGTGGGTATTACCAAGTTAGGAACAAAATAATGCATAATAAATATAAAATTAAAAAAAAAATTATTTCAAATGAATACAAATTAAATATATATAAAAAAAAATTTCAAAATAAAATATAGTTAAATTCAGTCTTGACGTATTGGGTGTGAAATTTTAAAAAAAAGTTTCTAATTTGTTTGTAGTCTATAATTTTGTTGTTAACAATTATTTTTTGATCTGAGATTCGGAAAAATCAAATCTTATTTTTGAATATAAAATGAACGTGAACGTTTCTTGAATATACCTACATTGGAATGCATCACTTTTTTCAGATCTTGTTTCACCAGCAACCATGTTTCTCACATTGTGATTTTCCAGCATAAAAGTACAGAACTCTCAGACTGAGTTCAACAAAATAGAAAAAGTTTTGTAATCCAAGAGAATTGTATAACTTGGTGATGTATGTATGTATGTGCGTGTGTGATATTTGACGTCAATTTTAGGTAAGATTGACAATACTAACTCCCTAGAACGACGAACATGACTCTAAGCATTATCATGTTGCAAACATGCTTTTAACATTGTTCTCTTTTCATAGCTCAAGAACACTTCTCAATATTGAGGGTGCTAGCTTCCTGCCATGTAATTGACATTAAAATATTTGTGGATAGCAAGGCACTAGAAACTATTTAGAAAAACAATATTAAACTCTAAATTCTAAGATGTACTTAATTTTTAATATTGGAGATTACTCCCAATTAATTTTATTACCCATTTTTTAAATTCTACCGCACTTGGACAAAATCTTGTCCCCTCTCTACTAAATCCTACTTAAATCTGCAACCATTTAAAAACTGGTAGAAAAGTGTTTATACCTCCCTACCCCCTCGACTAACTTTTCAACTTGAAGAAACTTTTGTGTGTGTGTGTGTGATCCACAGAAAACTGTTTCACTCTTCAGTGCAGCTAGATTAGCACCCATCCCAAACTAGAGTACAAACCTACAACCATCAAGTTGATGGTTAACAGTTCTACCCTCTGGCTCATAGGATCAGTGCCTGCAAACGACCTCTTCAAACATTTGATTGCTGTTTTTTTTTTTTGTTTTGTTTTTTTTAGTGCTCAATTTGTTTGTTTACAGACAAAGAACTTTGTATATATATTTGTACATCCTAGTGTTGGCTAAATAACTTTCCCATAATGTATTTGCATATTTGTTGTGGATCAATGGTTTGTACTTCTATACTCTTTTACATAAATGCACATGGGTATAATGTCACAGGAATGTATCCAAGTAAAAAGTTACAAACTACATTTCAAAATACAATTTGAAAAACATTCATTTTCTTTTCTGACAGAGAAGAATCCCAAGTTCTCTGATTTTGTTTGTTTACAGAAAATTAGAATGACTATATTTTTTCTTTTTCCTTTTTCAGAAGATAAAATTCCAATGTTTCCCCGCATTTTTATTTGGGTGACTTTCTTATTTGCTGCTTACACTGCTCTCCGTACAATGCAAGGGGCCGATTCAAATTTATACAATTTCATCTCATGGAATGAATTCTATCATGAAATGTTAGCCAAAGGGGAGGTAAGTCTGATGGTTTCTTATCACTGTAGTGACTTTTTGTTTTTTTTTCATCTCCTTCATACACTTCATTATCTTTTTACTCTACATCGAATATCTGCAGTAAATTTTGCATTCTAGCTATTCAATTTCTGTTGAAACTTTTGAATATACTTTACTAATACTACAAAAATTAGTGATTGAAAAAAGAATTTGTACATCTGTCGTGATGTGTTCATGTCCATCTTTTTAATAGTAGTAGTTGTAAAAGTTATTAATAACAGCATAAAATCATTTAGTTATTCTTTTGGTGTTTTTTTTTTTTTCTTAGTATACATGTTCATCTTCATGTTACATAATACCCAGTGACTCTTTCTCCAACTCCTCCTTTATAGGTGGAGGAAGCAGCTGTCCTAAACACAACCATTGTTTTGTACTTCAGAAACAAGAGAAAGATCTTATCACTTTATTTGTTACATGTCTTTAGTGACTTGCAGTTTGTAATGCAGCATTCTTAACATGGCAGTTCTAATTCTAACTTTTAAGTTCTAATAGAATTTATGTTTATGATACTACTTTAATACACCCGCATTTAATGTTGCTACAGTAGTAAAATAACCCAAGAAACTATTTTTCTTGTAATAAAAACAATTTTGGTTTTTGTGTTACCTGTTGCTACATTTTCATTTAATTCTCCGTTTTTTTTTACATCTGTCCTGTGTCACCATTTTATGTTGAAAATTCAGTTTTAATTGCAAAATTAAGTATAAACAAATAAAAAATTATTCTTTCCACATCCACTCATTATACGTCCGTCTTCAATAGAATCCTTCCTAGGTATGACAATGAACTACATCTGGTGATATACACATATTTATACATGCATTCTTGATCTGCAGTTACTTTGTTCTAAAGAATTAAAATAATGTATCTGTATACATCTGTATACATGACAGTCTGCATGTCTTCTTCCTCTTTTATCACCCCAAATCTCCTTCTCATTGCTTCACTTTGAAGATAGTGTGATTATTCTAACTTATTACGTAAACATCTCTCTCATCCCACAGGTACAAGAAGTGATCATTCGTCCTGAAGCTGAACTTGCTGTTATCCGCCTATTTGATGGAGCCATAATCAAGGGCAGACCAGTCAGTTTTTTTTTGTTTTGTTTTTCTTTATCTTTTTAAGATGACCAGCTTTGTTGAAAGATGACATTTGTATGAATCACCAAGTTATGATTTTTGACTTTGCTGTTGTTATTGGTTTTCCAAAAAGAATAAAGGTACTCATCGAATGGACTACATGAAGGTTGCCAACCTCTCTAGTGAAATTTGGTGCTATGGATCTGACAGGATTCACCTAGTTGTCAATCCACATTAGTATATATTTCATTATGTCCCAGTTATCAAGTTCCTATCTATTTTCATTGCATTATCCATTTAAAGAATGTTTACTTTTTATTCTACTATTACAGAATTTTTCTATTTTTAAAATTGTATTATGGTATTTAGTTCTCTCCCACTGGAAGAACTGTGACACTAGGGTCGTAAAATGGGATTGAGAAGTCAGTGCCCCCGAGGAGGGGCACTCTGACCTCCAAAAAGTGCGTGGACAGCCCCATTGATATCTCCCGTTGAGGGCACCTCAGGCGATTAGAAATAAACTAACCCCTTCCCAAAGAGAGAAGACAAAGCCTGGTAGGGTGGACCTCCTAGAACCGCACAGAACTTAATATTCACTGCAAAATCAACAGAAACCAGGTCATTATAAGAATGGTCTAATCTTTGTTGATTTTGGGGGCTCAGGATAAAATCCCTGGTGAATTGTATTATGATAATAGCATAAAATGTAAATGTCCTGGGAACAGATTATGTAATGAAAAGCATAGTGTAGAAAGTAACATTGAAACCCGAAAAATGAGGTAGTGTGTGTGTATATATGTGTATGTATATATATATTCTACAGAAAATGAGTTCAAACATAGATGTAATTATTATAACACTAGCGGGGGGTATCCGGCGTTGTCCTGGTGTGTTGAGGTGGTGTAGTAAGAAACTGCAGCGGAGGGGGTAGTTAAAAATGGTAGTAACGGGTTTATCCAACGTTGCCAGAGTAGAGTAAGGACCTTGGGGAGGGAGTCGAGGGTAAAAATAAATAAATTGGTAGTAGAGAGGGGGGAGGTGCAAAATAACAGTAGGTAGTTTGAGTGGAGAGAGGGGGGAAAAAAAAATGGTAGTAGGCAGGCAGGCTCGAACCCATGACACGAAGCAGGAAAAGAAAGTGTAAAAAAAACGTGACGTCTTAGTTGATGTCTCCATGGCCCAACCGGAAGTGGAGACCGTTGAAATTAAGCCTAGTCAATTAGAAAGAAAACTATGACTTGCAAAAATGTTGATGAAAAAAGTGGACCCCACCTTGTACAAAACGTCCGAGTTTAGGGTGAAGGAATTAATGTTTTTGGACAATTTTTCGATATTGTCAAAAGTTTTTGTGAGACATACAAACACACACGCACACAAATTTTGCCTTTTATATATATATAATCATTAAAAAAAATGAACAGTGAAAATTTGACATCATTATTAAACTATATTTACAAAAAAAAAAAGAAAAAGAACACTTGAATAGATTGGAATAAAATGCTTAAATCGATCATATAAAGATAAACATGAAAATAATTTGCTTCTTAGAATCTGGTACTCACAAAAAGACTGAAGGTTGCCAATGTGTTCACTATTGAACAGTTTTAATTATTAAAATATTTTCTCTTTTTCTGAGATTTCTTTTTTATTTAGACAATTTGAATCATAGTGTAAATTTCTTTTGGGAATGAAACCAAAATAAAATAGGTGACGGACATTAATTTTCCAATTCCTTATAATATGCAGAATATTTTTTCTAGGCAAATTTATTTTAAATATTTCTTCCTTTCCTACCCATACAGGTGACATTGCCATTATTTACAATGAAAATCCCTGATCCCTACAACTTTGAAGAAAAGATCCGTAAAGCTGAAGAGGAACTCCACATAAAAAATTCAGACAAAATTTCTGTCTCTTATCACCGTGATAGGTAAGGAAGCCATTTGACTTTAATTTTGTCAGAGAGAAGAATGAAACTGAAGAAGACTAAAACTAAGCCCTCCGTAGAAATTCAAAATTCACAATCATGCCTATTTTCTTATTAAGCAATGCTTTGAATCCATGCTTTTTATTTTTCTTCTAAAGGTTTTTTTTTTCAATTTTCTTCTCTTCAGTTCTTGGACTCCATTGATTTTCATGGGGGTGATTGCATTAGCTGTCTTCTTGTTTGCGCGTAATATGACAAAAGTCTCTTTGCCAAATCCGACTGAAATGTTTGTGAGTATTTATCTTAATTTTTCTTTTTCACAAATTTGATTTTTTTTATCTCCCTTCATCTTTCATTCCTCCTTTTTATATTTTGTTATTTTTATCTAATGTTTAAATTAAAATTGAGCATATATACATAAAAAGCGAATTCCACTATAAAAAAACAAACAAAATTTATAAAATTCTGTTTTTGTTTTACATCTTGAAAAAGTAGCATCATGAAGTATATAAATGGCAAGATGATTTGAATTATTCTAAAACCCAATCTTTAACTGGAATTTATTAAATGAAAAAGCCATAATTCTAACCCTATTTAAATTTTGTTTTGTTTTTATATTGGGAGTTGGGGGTAACAAAAGTAGCCACAATTATCACTTATTTAAAAAAAAAAAAAAAAGTATTAAATATAAATTAAAAAATTTATTTCAAATGAATATAAATTGAATATTTTAAAAAAAAAATTTCAAAGTAAGATCTATTGTTGAATTCAATCTTGACATATTGGGTGTAAAATTAAAAGAAAGTTTTAAATTTGGTTATACAGTAGAACCCCAGGATATGGCATTACAAATTAGTAACAAGTAACATTATAACACTGTAAGGCAGAGCAAATACTATAATCAGGGTTCGGAAAAACATCATATTCCACATCATAACCTGAAAAAAACATATCCTAGGATCATCATATATCAGGATTCTACTGTAGTCTATGAATTATTTTTTAATCTATGATTCTGAAAAATCAAATTTTATTATACTACTCTCTTGCTGCCTTTTCGCTTAAGACATTTTTTAAGTCTTTTTGCTTTTCTTTTTCCTCATGATGCAATTTACTTGACAATATGAAAGAAAATCAGCAGGCGACAATACAACTTCACTTTATTGACTGATATTTTGATAAAAAAAATAACCTGGAATTATTATAAATCCATTTAAACTGAAAAAAAAATTAAGTTCTTCTCTTGATTACGACAGGGCAAAATAATTTCTTTAAAATCTTCAATTGCCAGTTTCTTTATTTTGTCTTTCTTAAATCTTGTTTAAGGGATGTGCTTATGAATTTCACTCTGCTTATAGGCCAGTCACTCAACTCCTTATTGTCCTTATCAAAGTATAGTTTCTGTTTCTGTTTGGGGATTGGAGAGAGATTGCTTTATCATCAGTTGTCTGAGGCGCCTCTATCAGAGAATACCAAAAGATTCAATCAAGGCAAATTTTGCACTTATCCAGACTGCCCACTATTTGAGGAAGCTGTGTCCCCCACCACACCATCACCATTCGATTGATTTCGTCTATAACCTATTTGCACTAGGAAATCGTAAATAAACTTGTCTCTTTTGATAAAAATTTATTCAATGAAGAGAAGAATCTATTAGGCATGTGTACATGGTGTATGGAAGTGAAACCTTGTTACATGGAGAGAAATGTTAGAATTATGGTGGATGTCTAATGTGTCTTCAATCTGATAACTTCAGAGAAAGATTAAATCTGGACAGTATAGGGTGTGTAAAATATGGTCACATTGAAACAATTGATGAGAGTTGTTAGTAGATGTAGAATAATTAAACAGGTTCAATTCACAAGGCAAAGCCAAGGAAAACATGGATTGATGATGGTTAATTATACATCCTTCCCTTTTTTTTTTTCAAATGAAAATCTTAAACTAGAAACTGAGATGTTTTATCTTGCCTCTTATTTCCAGGCCAGTGAACGCAAAGCGAGATTTGTGAGGGTTGATAATTTAGCCCAAAAGGGAAAAGGGATCAGTTTCAAAGATGTAGCTGGTCTTAAAGAGGCCAAGATGGAAGTGATGGAATTTGTGGATTACCTCAAAACACCCAAAAGATTCAAGGTAAGGAAATATGTGCACATTTAACATGTTTTTTTTTTATGGTAATTGGGGAAAAAATGAACATTTTATAGTTAAATATTTAGAGATTTAAAGAATCTGCATCTGGAATTTAGTACGGAATTGGTAATTGTATCAGAATCGGAGAAAATATTGGAATCTTTTCATTGCTTTTCAAAGAAATTTCCAAGTTGGTATCTGGGGGCGCATTAATTCACTGGGAGAGATGCACCCCCAGTCTTCGTTCAGACCTGCATCTAGGAGAAGGAAGCTCTGATATAAAAACCTGCATAAAGACCATCATATATAAATATATATATGGGGAAGGGCGATCTTATTTACACAGACAGAATAAAAGTACAATCCTTAGTATCTCATTATCACTGAACTTTCCAACCTTTTCTATAGCCACACCCTTAGAAAACTCCCAGTGTATAATGTCAGCTTCAAGAATAACACTATCTGATTTGAAGATGAAAAAAATGAATATATACTCATTTTGAAAAATTATGTCAGGTAATTTTTGAATGACAAGAAAATAAAAACAGAAGAAACAAATTTGTATAACAAATTCCATAGGAACAAATAAATTTGAATTTTCTAACTTTTTTCATTTATGATTTTGTCTAAACATGGAATTTCTCTCACGAAAAGTGATCCACAAGTCTGCTTGTTGATTCGGATGAACATGCCATTTACAAGTGGAATAAAATCACCTAATTTATGAAGTTGGAGATATTTTACACATAAAATGTATTAACTGCTTGGTATAGACTTCAATCATGAATTCCAGAAAGGCTGCACTCCTTGATACCAGTTTTGTTGTAACAAATACATTGTACATTCATTTTTTTTTTTTATTTCAACCCAAAATTTCTTTTACATCCCATGAAATATCATCTTACACCTCCAGGTTGGAAAACTCCTGATATATGGAAGTTTTAAAAAGCGATGCGGAAAGGACCGGAATCATGGGAGTAAAGAAAAGAAAAACAAACAAACAAATAGACGGGTATGTTTGAGTAGAGAAATGTCTGTTTATTCATCTATCATTCCTCACCTCGTTGTATAATTATTTTGCAACCAAGTTGTTGTCAAAAAAAAAAGTATATTCAAGATGGCGATGTTGCCATCTTGAATATACTTTTTTTTCTTTTTTTTTTGACAACTTGGTTGCAAAATAATTATACAACGAGGTGAGGAATGATAGATGAATAAACAGACATTTCTCTACTCAAACATACCCGTCTATTTGTTTGTTTGTTTTTCTTTTCTTTACTCCCATGATTCCGGTCCTTTCCGCATTGCTTTTGGCTTTTAAAACTTCCATATATTCCTTTACCAGCAATGCTTCAAGTAAACTACCATTTACTCTTATATATATTGAAACTTAGTTGCCACTTGTGAACGTAGTTATCATGTGAACAAACAATCTCTCAATGCTTGTGCAGTTTAGCAAAGATATAAAAAACGAAAACAAAGAAAAATTTCTGTTGTATGTATCCATTATGGAATGGAAAAAAAAAATAAATAAATAAAATAAAAAAAAAATCACTTCATTTGATCAAGTAGTTCTTTTTACAGAGGAAAATCAAATTTTAGTAAGACCAACAACAATGCAACTATCTTGGTTATTTCCAGCTATGAGAAGGTGGGTTTCATGGGAGATAACTCATCTAATTCTTGAAGTTTGCCAAAATTTGATGAGATTATTTTTAATTTTGAATAATTTTAGATATTTCTTTTTTCTTTCGTTTATTAAGTTTGAGATGCAAGAAGTACTGAGCACTTAAAATGAAAACAAAGATGGCAACATGATGCTATAACCTTTGGAGTCCCGAGAATTGCTCAAAACTCAAAAATAAAACGCAATACTAATAAAAACCCACCCAATAAATGTCACAGTGATATTTATTAGATGGAATTCTCTCCACTGGTGCCTGCCTCCTTGCAACTGGAAATTGCCCAGATGGATGAGTCGCGATCAGTCTAAAATTTGATTTTCCTCTAAAAAACAAACTACTTTATCAAATTAAGCAATTTTTTTTCTGAGAACTTCATTCCATAATGGGCACGTACATCAGATATTTTTCTTTATATTCGTTTTTTAATGCCTTTGCTAAACTACACAAGCACCCAACTCTTCACTTAATATGGTCCCTAATTCATATCTCAATTGCAATGTGCCTTGTTTAGGGAGAATAAAGTTGTTTTGTTTTGTTTTTTTTAAATGGGTTTATTACAGAAACCAATACTATCATATTGATATGTTCTGATCTTCTGTAACATTATTAATAAATATTATATTCTTATGCTCTTTTTATTTAATAATTAGCACTCTGTTGGCTTTCTTTCTATCAAATCAAACCAAGGTTGTATATATAATAAGTGTTCATATAGATGACCTGTGACTCATAGTTTTAATTATTTTGCTATATCATTATTTATGTTATAACGGAGCTTCCCAGTCTCTTCCATCTGCTTTAGTGGATGACCTTATCCCTTTGCGATGTCATTTAGAGGTCAAGAAAGTTCCACTGTTATAACATTTTAAAGATAAAGACAAAACTAATTTGACAATAGTATACTTTTTTTTTTTTTTTTTTTTTTTTTTATCACCCTGAAAAAGACATTGCCACTTGGACATATTTGGGACCATGTCTACAGGGGACTATGTAAAAAGATGAGTGAGATGTCTTTTTTACATTACATGTAAACTAATACATGTCCGTACAAGCAGGAGAGTAAGAAGGGAATTTCAAAGTCCAAGGGAATGAGCTATTAGAGTAGAAGGATTTCCGGCATCTAGAGACCTCTACAGTAAAGAATTTGGATTTTGCTGCTGAACGGGTGTATCGAGGGCATGTACATTGAGGGTGTACAAAGGCAATGAATTCATCAAAGCACATTTCATTGGATCTCTTTTTAAAAGATCAAACGATTTGAATAAAACTTCAATTAAAAAAATCAAATTACATTTAAAGGTACAAAAAAAAAATCATTCAACAATTTTATAAAGTTATAAAAGGTATTTAAAAAAAAGAAAAACCCCTTAATAATAAAGTGAAGAAAGCATTCAGCATTTAAAAGTTGGTGAATAATATCTTGCATTGGAAATATAAAATTTTGAAAAAAAAAAATTTAATTAGAATTTGATTTAAGACAAAACTAGTTCTGAACAACTTAGAAATAAAAATGAACATTTTTTTTTACCTTTTATGAAACGAATCATAGCCTCACTATTGAATTAAATTAATATTCTTTTTTTATCATCTGCATTATGAAATTTTCTTTATTAGGAAATCTGTAGTGTTGTACAAAAATAATTGAACGAGTCAGCATTTTTTTTTTTTTTTTTTTTTTTTTTCATTCTTTCAAATTAAAATACATAGAATTAATGATCAAGAGCGATAAGACAGGGAGCTTTTAAATCAAAGTTTTTAAAGAGTCAAATAAATGAATGAAATAAATACTTAGACCTTTTCTCTTTCAATTATTACCATCTTCTGAATGTTATGCTATGGAAGTATGAAATTAAGTTTGTCATTATTTTATAAATCAAAATTCTGTTCTGATGTATAGAATAACTTTAATTACTAAATTTCAGTTTTTATAATTTGAATTTTTTTTTTTTAATAAATTCCTTTGTAAACTGATCTTATGATCTTTTTTTTTTTCTTAATATTGTTACTTTCCATCACAGTAAAAAAAAAAAATGTTTTTGTTTCCCAAAAAGCTATAGAATTTGTCTTTCTCTTCAATCCACTTTAAGTTTTTCAAAAATCAGCATATTTATGGGAAATCTGTAATGTGTGATGGTGTCCATCCATCTTAGAGTAAGATTTTAAGTACAAGGAATCAGATTGATTAGAAATGCTTTATTTACATTTCTCTTGCTTGTATTAAAACTTTTTTTTTGTTTTACCTTGTTTAGGATATTGGTGGTAAGATTCCAAAAGGTGCCTTATTATTGGGTCCTCCAGGCTGTGGGAAAACCTTGTTGGCCCGTGCTGTTGCCACAGAAGCAAATGTTCCATTTCTGGCTATGGCAGGGTCAGAATTTGTGGAAGTTCTTGGTGGTAAGTCTCTTTCCGTATGCATACTAAAACAGCAATCATTCTTTTCAGCATATTTTGACAACTATTATAGACCTCTGCTTTCTGGTAAATCAGAAAAAGCTAAATATGCAGGGGAATAAAGGAAAACAGCACTGGTTGTCAGGATAACAATGGGATACTTCCCCTTAGGATGCAAAGGCCTAGAGAACAGGGAGACAAATGCATGCTTTTTCCCACGTTGGGCCGATACAAAACTCTGTCATAGACTTTATTACCTATCTCATATAGATACAGCTACCATGAGAATGAGTAAACTCTTTTTATTGTATTTTCAGTTATGTTGTTTCTTGAATTGTTAGCCATGTTTAGTTTCAGAAGAGTTTATGATGAGTAGTTATTCTATACAAGTCTTGGGGATGAAGAATTCTCAGTGGACAGTTGTTCTGTACAGATTCCGGACTTTATAATTTTGCAACCAAAGAGCAAAAGATCCTTTTCATGTTGACACAAAAAAATTATGTGCTGGGATGCTAAAAGGTTTAATTTTTATGGAGTAATTCTAGTTTCTGATTGGTTGATAGCAGAATGTGAATTAATTTAATTTGTCAGTTCCTAGCAGCCTGTTTATAAATAGAATCTCCCAACTTTGAGGGAACATACTCCCATTATGAATCAAAAATATGGCACCATTGTGTTTTTTGGCATCAATGCATTTGTCAATGTGTTAATAAATGTATGTAATATATTTGGGCATATTTTCCTTTCATTCCCTGTCCTGCTCGTGCCAAATGACTTGTATGTTTTATCTTTACAGAGAAAAGTAGAGAAAATAAATCCATAACAATGATATGTTCACCAGAATGATTATTGATTATCAACTCCATAACAAGGAAGGAGGGCTCTGTCTTACAAGAAGGCATTATTTTTTAAATCATTTGCATAAATAGGTACATTTTAGAAAATTATTTCACTAAAAATAAGACTTGGCAAAATAGCAAAACTTGGATGAAGAAATCCAAACCCAAAAATACATCTGTAGTCATAGTAGCATATCACAGTTGAAACATTTGTGATTGAATTTGATTTTTTTTATACTTCATTCACTTAAGGTAAATTTCCATGCAAGGTTTTATAGTTATACTATAAGGACCGACTCTGCTTCTACCAAAAACACAGCAGACATACATTGAATAAGTTATGAAAACATAATTGAATACCTAAATAATGTAGGATTAAAAATTACCACAGAGATTAACCTATCTAAGATAAATTTCCTAAGTGTTAATTTAAATTTTAACATTATTACATATAAACCCTACCTTAACCTAACAAAAAAAATGCTTATTTATATCATGCCCCCCACTCAGTTTTCAAAAACTTGGTACCTAATCTTAGCTCTAGGATTTTCAGTCAAAAATACTTGTATGGGGGTCCAACGTGGGAGTGGGAGTTTCTTGGATTCTTTATTTTTTCTGGGCAATATCCATGCATGGGTTCCACTAGTATAAACTCCATCCTCAAGTGATGAGAATTTTGTATTTATTAGATCCATTCTCTTATTTCCCTTCTTCCAGGACTCCATGCCCTTTTTACCTTTGATACAAACACCTACACCCTCATTATGGTTATTAATTTTTTTTTAATGTACCATATGCTAAATTTTCTATTGAAGAAAAAAAAATAAAATAAATAAAATAAGAAAAAAAAAAAAAGTGGCCTCCAAATTTTAACTTGAGATTTTTTTTCATCTTTAGTAATGTCTTTATTTTTTTTATTTTTTTTATAAAGAATGTTTTGATATAAACTAAAATGAAAACAAAGATGGCTTTTTATTTGTACTCATCACCAACCTTCTGATTTTTTTTATCTTTTATCAGGTCTTGGAGCTTCTCGTGTTCGAGATCTTTTTAAAGAAGCACGTAAAAAAGCTCCTTGTATTATTTATATTGATGAGATTGATGCCATTGGACGCAAGAGAGGAGGAAGGTAAGACCGACTTTTATCAGCATCCAATTACACACACCCATCACCTACTTGAATACAGTTTTTGTGAATAAGCACTATTTTGATTTATTTCTCTTATGCATATTTCCTGATGGCTAAGGTATTTTCCAAATACCTTTTCTTTTCCCTCAGTCTTTCAACCCATTTTAAAAAAGTAATGCTATTTCACATGAGGATTGCAGATTTATACAAAAATAAGAATAGCAAGCTGCATTTATCAGTTATCAAGGCCAAAAGTTACTGAATGATAAGGGTTATGGAAAATTGAATAGAAAAAAAAATTTCAAGTTTTTGTATTTTTGACATGATGGGTTATTGTTATCGCTGGCTCTCTTTTTTTCCTAATTTCTTCCCAGCTATTTTGTAGGCAATTATAAATCAGTTTAGATTGAGACACCAAAGGAAATGTAATTTGCCTTTTGCCATAACTTGGGTCAGAGACAAATAAACTGGAACTTAACCGGTTATGTATTCCGGTTTCTACTAGAATTACATTTCTACTATAAGTGCCTGCCAAACAAACGTTCCTGTATTCCTATAGCTAAGTAAAGATTAATTTGTTATTGTAGCTTGAACTTTGGTGATTCTTTTATCATACAAGTTTGTTACATACAAACATATTTGACTCAACAAAATGGGTATTTTCTATCTTGACTGATACTCTCCAATAACCAACTCTTTATCTATAACTCAATTGTAAGCCAGTCCTTGGCTTGGGTTGAAAAAAAAAGATCAAATTTTCACAAAAAGACTGTTTTCTAGAAATTAAGATGACTTGTATGGAGTCAGCCTGACAACCAAAAACAAGTTCAAGATACCCAAGCCTATAGCTTGTAATAAAGTGATGACAACTACATTTTATTGCAATGTTATTTTTAAAAAAATTATTTTTTCTTATTTAATAACACATTATTGGAGAAACAATGACCATTTTTATAAAGCCACATCGACAACGGAGAAGTTGTATCTTCTCCTCCAACATATGCTGATTGAAGCTGCTATGTTTCAATCATATTTAACAAATGAGCAAAACATCAAGAATCCAGAATTCTAACTGTATAAATCTTGTAAATATATTAATGACAATACTTGAAGAGAAACAATGTAAATAATGAGATATTGTTTAAAATTTATTTTTGCTTCAAATAAATGCTTATATTTTCTTTTCTTCAGCCAGGCTGGTATGAATGCTGAGGAAGAACATACATTAAATCAGTTGCTTGTTGAAATGGATGGCATGGGCACCCAGGAAGGAGTGATCATGATCGCGGCTACAAACAGGGCAGACATTCTTGACAAGGTTACTATGATCAACAGTCACTATACACCACCTCTCTTTCTTCCTCACTCACTTTGGTCTTTCTTCACTCTCTCTTTTTCTCTTCTCTGATTGTCCTTTTAATTTCCTTATTCCCCTCATTCTTTATAACGCTCATCTATTTTTATATGTCTGTCATGATTGTAGGCCCTTCTACGTCCTGGTCGTTTCGACAGACATATCTCCATTGATCTCCCTACAATGATTGAACGACAAGAAATCTTTGAAATGTACCTCAAGAAGTTGAAATTGTCTCTCGAACCTGATGCCTATTCTTCAAAACTGGCTCAACTTACACCAGGAATGAGTGGTACGTAAATACTTCTGGGAATACTTCTTTAAATGCTTGGTCTTTGATTTTCTTTTGTTATTTTCATCATAGAGCAGACAACCTACTGGGATGGGCCCAAACCGACATATGGTTTCAGTAGTGCTCTGCAGGCAATCTTAGTTTTATTGATTATCTCTTTACTTAAAATAGTGTTAGAAAAAAAGAATATATTCACTTTTAATATTTTGTATATGTTAATCTGACCCAGACTTCTATCAAACTGCGATTCTTTAAAATCAAAATAATAAATTTGCACATTTTTATTTACATTATCTCATGTATAAAGTAAAGGCATATTTTCCTCCTATTTCATTGATTGCAATAGTTTTCTTTAGAAAAGGTACATAAAACAATCTTTCATGAGACTTATATGCAAAATATTCATTTCTGTTCATCAATTTTAATATTTAATTCTGATTGATATATTTGTTCTTAGTCATGAATAGAAGAAATTGGAGTCACATCTACTGTTTACGATCCATAACACCAGGAATAAATAAATGTAACAAAATATTTTTTCCATATACACTGTTTTGTTGATTGCTCTTTTGTTCCTGATCTATATGTAACTTATCATTCAAACATGGTAGTGTTTTGAATATAGTGTTAAGCGTTAATTTTACTAATTTAGAACTGCTTTAAAGTTTCACCGCTCACTCATTTTACAAGAAAATTTCAAACAAATTTTACAGTTCATAGGTCATCTTCTCAGTTATATTTTTAAATAAAAATCTTCAATTTTCATCCATTAAAACAAGTTATAATAAAATTATTGGTGTTCAAAAGTCCTCAAAATAAGTAAGGAGCATGAGACATTTTCTCTGATTGGCTGTTGGTTACCATAGCAACTTTTTCAACATTGACTTTTTATTTCCAGTTTTCAATGCTTTTTCATAAAAACATGGCATTTTAATATTAATTAATGAATTACAATTTCTACAATGTATGTATTATCTTATTCTGTTATTGTAATAAATATTATTTTTGTATGTACAAATAATTTATAAATAAATATGAAGAAAAACCAAGACTTCAGGATTTTTATTGTGTTAATTAACAACAATAATATAGAAAGATTGGTTTATTTTCTTTGATTATAACTTAAAAGACAGAAAGGGATTTTGAGTGTTGTTTACTTTGGTGTCTGTACTTAGGAGAAAACGATAGGGTAACTTTTTTATTAAAGTTTTACTACGTTGTCGACACCTTCATAAATCATAGTGGTAATAATGTTTGCATGCCATCTTATTTGGGTTATATAGAGTCATGGCCTACTATAATAATACGGCCATATATATGTCTCATTGAGAGGCAATTTTCTAAGAGGCCATTGAAACTAAGACAAAGGGAGGTCACTCAGAAATTGTTTTCTAGTCAAACATTATTTCAGATGTTAATGCTTAGATAATTAAATAATTATTTCAAGTTTTAATATTTGAAATAATGCTTAAATGAATTCTACTTACATATTTTACTGTTAACCTGTCCAAAGTAAAATGTTTCCATTAATTAGATGTATTTTTCCCTTTTATTTCTTTATAATACACAACAAAACAAAAATAAATTCATTTTGAGTTGTCTCCCCTGACCTATCCAATAATTTTGTTGTTTATAAATATGAAAAAAAAATTGCTTTGACTACAACAGGTTATTTGTTTTTTAAAGAGTTTATTAGAATATCTTTTAAGAATATCAAAATATTAACAAAGCACATGAATATTATAAAGATTGGAAAGAAAGTAAATTGTTTTTCACTCTGTTACAAAATTATCAAATCATTAACTGCTATCTTTCTTACAAGAGGAATTTTGAAGTATCTTTACAAAGCACAAGAAATTCAATAAAAATTGTAAATAAAGGTAAATGTTCAACAGTAACAGCATTATTCAAAAAATTAGGGGCAAATCTTTGATTAGAATTGGCTATAGTCCACCAGCACCATATCAATTTAAGAAAATTTGCAATGTCGGTCCGTTCTAGAAAGTAGCTTTTACAAGCAGCAATTGTTGTCTCGTGGAATACAGCAATAGCCAAATTGACACTTTGCTTATTGTCACTGAAAGTTAGTTTGGGTGCTTTTCGTAATGTAGCATCCAAAACCCTGTCCTTGTCATATATTTTATGTATATCAGACCAAGATAAAACTCCTGACTGGGAACACAAATAAAGGTCCAAAATATTGAAATCGGAAAAAGGAAACCCAAACTTGCTTTTGTTTAGTAAACTGTTTCGAATATTTTTCAACAAATGAACAGTGTCAAAAAAGAAAAAAAATTGTTTGGAGAATCTGGATAAGTAATAAAATGTTTTTTATCTCCTTCAAATTTGTTTAATAAAATTTTAAAGACATTTACATTTGCAGAATGGTTGTCTTCAACTACAGCCCTTATATTAAATCCTGCATTTAAAAGCTGTACAATGCATGCAATTATCTCCTGAGAGGGCCAGTCACCAGTAACAGTCACTTCAGGACAGACTTTAACTACAGTTGGCACTGTATCCTTCAACCCTGAAATCATTTCATCAGCACCAACATACTTCCCACCATGAAACAGTTCCCTTTTGAAGGTACATTTCATCCAACATCAAGATACAATCCTGAGAAAGTTTCTTTTCCCAAGAGAGATTTTGCAGCAGTTATAGATTCTACATCACCTTTTTGTATTTTTTCTAATGAAGAAAATGGTGATTGCTCAACCAGTAGTTTATATGCTTGAGAAGTATAGCGCAATAATAAAGAGAATCTGATTAGTTCAACAGAAAATGAAGGGCGACCCTTAGGTTTAAAATGTTGAAATTTGTATAGTTCTTTTAGAATGGAATTTGGAGGTTCTGCTACAATGTTTTGAATATAAGAGGGGAAATTTTCCAACATGCTATACCTTGTAAGTTTTGCATTGTGACCCTTCACAAACCAATGTGGTAATGGTGTTGGATTTCCATAATACTGAAGTTGAACGTGTAAATTGTTGTCAATCCGAATGCACTCTTTCAGTAATGGAAAATTTGTCTCAAAATCTATCCGGAAAATCCATACATATTTTTCATTTTTTTTTTTTTAAACTGAAACCAGTGAGGCAACACTTTGTTTCTTCCAAATCTTCGAAACTCATAACATCTGCTAAAAGAAAATTTGGTAGTTCATCATCTTGGTAATTTCGATCCTTTGGGGATTTTCTCATTGTGTTTGATGCAGGTAGAAGAGATGGCTTAATATTCACTAACGGTGAATAAATTGTTGGTATTGGATATAGGGACCAATTTAACTTATTTCTTTTCTCTTTTAAAATAAATTTTTCCTCAATGTTTTATACATAAAATTGAATTTTTTGTTGCAATCCAATCAACACGATTTACAAATTTTGTCCATTTTTCAACTTTTGTTCTGTAAATTAACATGAATAAAAGCGGTGAAAAACATTTTATATGGATAAAAACATGTATTTTAAGAATGAAATAATATAAAAATATTTAAATAAAAGTTTATTATACACGCGTTGCCCGAGTGTTTGTTTCCGGGACGGGGGGGGGGGGGGGGGGGGGAGTTTTAAAAAATGTTATGGTAGGTAAGTAGGAAGGATCAAACCCGGAGTCATGAGTAAAAGTAGGAAAATAAAGTGTGAAAAAACAAAAAAAAAAAAAAACATCTGCAATGTTAACAGTTCAGCCACCAAGAAAAGTCCATTCCAGTTGTTTAGGAAAAAAAAAAAAAAAAACGACTACGGTAGGTCGGCGCAAACGTTAAAATATAATGTGAATTGTCCAGCACGCTAACCACTATGCCACAGAGCACTGCAGCTTAGTTTAGTGATTTTAAATAACTTCACATGAAAGAACTACGAAGCCAAACCGGTGTTCTCTTCTCAACTGTTCCTTGTGAACGATCCCCAAACGGTGTTAAGTGGTGGCAGGGGGAGGAGGAATTTATTAGAGAGAAAATATTTTACCACTTCCATTGATCTTAACCGATTTTGGCCGTGACTTCTCAGCAGAAAAAGTATAGAAATCTAAGATTATCGAGGAATTTAAGAAATAATAAGCCTATAACACACCTCAGATATTGTTCTGCCGTTTGTGCATATTATATTTGCATGAAATATCTTGATTTTTAATCCTATTAATGTCAAAATCAGACGGGGAAAAAATGAGTTCATTTTATTTATATATAGAGATTATTTCAAGAGTTAATATAAACTACTTGTGAGTTACTTCCCTTTGAAATTTTCAACGTTGTATGCGGCTCGAGCTTACAGTTTTCCATAATAAAAACAATGGCCTATTAGAAACATGCCCTCTCATGTAACATACGGGGCCGTATGTATAGTAGGCCATGAGAGTTAACAAAAGTGATGCTCTTTACTGTGCTAGGGTTGATGATATTTTGCTTACGTCACCTGTTTGTTTTTCTCTTTCTATTTTTTTTTTTTTTTTTTTGTCCTTTCTTTCTGTTTATTTACTTCTGTCTTTTATTATTTGATTTTTTTATTTCAATGTAAGAAGTTGGTAATTTTTATGGATTGTTAACAATGCCTATGATATTGAACACAAAAAAGAAAATATTATTTCAAGGCAAAGCCTGGGAAAATCATAGATTACATAGAAAAATGCGAGTATTAAAAGTAATATCATCACGATTAAACTAAGAAAAAAAAAGGTTTAGTTGTTAAAACTGAAAAAGACAAGATATTCTAGTAAAAAATATAAGTTTATAACTTAAAATTTTGCAGCATTCAGAATTTATATATAATGGTAAATTGATTTTTATTTTATTTTTTATTTTTTTCTCAATGCTAGTCAGTAATGGTTGGCAATATTATTTGCCCATATCTAGGCGTCCACATACATACCTAGTATTCCCAAATGGTCATCCATCTAGTTCTGACCTATGATTTTGATTCTAGAATATGTCTTAAATTTAAAATCTTAGAAGAAATCTTTCAAGAAATCAATCTTGTTTAATTGATGCATAATGACTATGGATCAAATTTAATGCAAATCTGAAATATTTTAATTTTCAAATGGGAAATTTTGTCCATATCATGCTCTTTAAGAACCCTTTAAAATTCCCCAAGTTTCAGTGCATTTGGAGTATGTTTATAATTGATGGCTAAGAGTTGGTTAAAATTTCACAAAAATCAGTTATATGAATTTTCATAAGCTCCTCTCCTCTATTTTACATCTTTGCATAAAACTAAAACTAGCCCACATTACAGCCCTTTATGCCTAGCAGTTGCGTTTTAAAATTTATGATGATCAGTTAATTAGTTTGGCAATGAATCTTGTACATACAAACACATACACATCTCTAATTTTAAGTGATAAAGGTATTGCTGAGTAGAGATCATACCACACTCGTCTCCTTTATACTCTGTCTGAGCAGCAGATGTGGCAGTAGTATTCCATCTTTGAATGTATCTGACTTCTATACAGATAGAGGATTTTATCAGGAATCTAGTACTTTCTGGAGTAGTAGAATAATCCCACCATTTTTCCAGTTTCTTAGTGACAGATTTGATGTAAGATTTCCGTTTTTGGTTCAAAGTTAGTCATTCTTAGTGGCTTTCTCAAAAAGAGGCAAAACAAAGACCTGAGTGATGGTAGTGAAAGGGAACTTTGTTTATCCCCAATTTCTCTAGAGTGATTTTGTTTCCTTTCTCTTTTCAGGTGCCGACATTGCCAATATTTGCAATGAAGCAGCGTTGTATGCAGCAAGATTTGGCAAGAAGCAGGTTGATAAGGATGACTTTGAATATGCAGTTGAAAGGGTTGTTGCAGGTATGTATAAGGGAGAGGGTCAGTAGTATTGCCACACTGCAGTAAATCTTAATTAAAAAAATTTTCAATGTAAACCTTTTATGCAAATGAATGTGTCTACTGTGATCATCGCCCTGAATCTGTCGAAACTTTGGGTGGTATTGACTGAATTTTAAAGTTATCTAAAAAATGTGATTTTTTATTTTCGGTCTGTTGAAGTTTTTAATAGCATCATCTAAGAACCAATTTTCTTTTTATTTTTTTAAGAAATGTGTTAGTTTGACTAAATTGATTTAAAATTATTTTTTATTTCTCAACATACTTAACTCATCTGTTTTGGCTCAACAGGATTCGTATTGGGTATTTTTTAAATTTTTTATTTTTGTGTAGCCTTGAGCCAAATTGTCTTTAAATACAATCAAAAATATATTTTTTTTTTTTTGTCATAACTGGAAATGTCTTCAGTTTTTTTTTTTTTTTTTTTTTTTTTCCGCTTTTCCCAGGTGTGGCCAAAAAGAGCCGACTTTTATCTCCAACAGAAAAAAAAATTGTGGCTTATCATGAATCAGGCCATGCTTTAGTTGGTTGGCTTCTCAAATATACAGATGCTCTTCTACGGGTAAGCATCACTCTCATTTCATTTCCATCTTACCTCCCTCCTATTTAAATATATATCCAACTTTTTAAAACTCCCACTCCACAATTCACACTTTACATCTTTTCAAATTTTTGTTTATTTGGAAAACATTTTTGATTCCATGAATTTCCATGGAATTGAAAATATCTTCCAAATGGACAAAAATTTTAATTTTACATTCATTAGTTTTAATTCCAAACCAAACATCTATGATCAATAGTTTACATAATTCCAGTCACAAAAACCCTGGCTTGATGATCTTCATCCATATATGACGTGCTTGAAAATATCACAGAATTTGCCATCAATTTCTAACTTCATAAATTTGGCCATCTTATTTCAATCTGTATCAAATTTCAATGTGAATATTTCATTAAACCCAAAATTTTCATGTAAATTAATTTAAAAAAATATTTTTAGTTTATCCCATCTTTTTAGGTATTTTAATTCGGAAATATATCAGAAGTCTAACTGCATTATAAATTGTGTTTTTGAAAATCGGGAAAGAGTGAGAATTAATTTGTAAATGTCTAATCTGTTATTGGTTTTGCTTTCAAATTCACCAAAAGTTGTGATTGGTGATTATTTTCAGGATTCAAGTCTGTGATCACATTGCATTTTTTTCTTTTTTGTAAATATATAAAAAAAATGTTCTTAAAATTCATCAAAAGTTAGCATTTACATAAACCATTTACTGGTGAACCTGAAAAATAAATAGTAAATAATGGAATTTTCCGCAAATATTTAAAAAATAAAATTAATTGTAGTAAAAAAAAAAACTTTAAAAAAGCCATTCATTACTTATTAATCACAACTTTTGGTTGATTTTTAATGTTTTACTTATATCAACTGATGTTCAGGATGCCTTGTATATACCTTACCACTTTTTAATATTTTTTATATGTGCATATATATATGCAGAAGGAAATAAGGGGCTATACAATGAGATTTACTATTTTGTCTTTATTGCAAAAGAAAATTTTAATTTTTCTTTTTTTTTAAACTATTATGAATATTTACAATTGAAAACATACAGAAGTGTGTGTGTGGGGGGGGGGGGGCAAATTCTTTGAAAGATGGTTACTTAACAGCCCCCCCCCCCCCAAATGAAACTAAATAAGTTATGTTGCAACACATTCATTAATATTAGGTCTAAATATTGGTTTATACATGGGCAGAAGAGGAGAAATATGCATTTTTTGCCCTTCTAAACTTTCTCCTCGTGGTAGAAAAGATTGTTGTCATATTATTTGCATGGAATCTATTAAGTGTCATAATTAGAATGTAGAAACGTATAATTATGTGATACGCATATAATGGAATACAAGAAACTGAATCCTCAAAATTAATTTGATGTCATACATATGATTAGGATTTTTAGTTTAATTTTTCACACACACACATATGGAACTGAAATATTTGTAATTTTGTATTAAAATCCATTGACTGTTTTTTTCTAAAATATATATATATATATATATGTGTGTAATCTTTATTTTTGCAGATCTCAATTGTTCCAAGGACAAACAGTGCATTGGGATTTGTACAATATTTACCTTCTGATCAGAAACTTTATTCAACAGAAGAGGTAAAAGTTTCATTCAACTGAACAATTTACAGAAAATCTAAGCACACACATATACACTTGATTCCAATAAATAACTGGCTCAGACGGCATTCTAATTATAGTGTTGAAAAAGCTTCAACAAGAACTTGCCATACTTACAAAACTGTTTTAGCGTTGTCTTAAGGAGAATTGCTTCCCAACACCCTGGAAAACCTCATCAGTATGTCCTGTATTTAAGAATTCAGGTGATAGGTCATCTCCTTCTCAGTACAGACCAATAAGTCTCCTGTGTGTCATGAGTAAGTTGCTGGAATCCATATTAAATAAAGTAGTCAATCACCTCAACAGAAATAACCTCCTTAGTGACATACAATATGGTTTCCATTCTGCCAGATCTACAGATGTGCTAACGGTTATCTCATAGGATTAGTGAATCTCTTGACAAAGGCTTCCTTTCTAGGGCAATTGCTCTTGACATATCAAAGGCCTTTGACAAGGTATGGCATAAAGGCCTACTTCACAAGATTTCCAGCTACGGTATAACTGGAAATGTTTTCTCAATTATTAAATCGTTTCTCTCTGATAGGCTCATAAGAGTAGTGGTTGATGGGCAGAAATCAGAAGCCCACAGTATTAATGCAGGCGTCCCTCAAGGGTCAATCCTGGGCCCAACTCTCTTCCTGATCTACATCAGTGATCTCCCAAAACGCATACTAAAATCATTCGTTGACATCTATGCTGATGACACGACCATCTACGGCAACACATCAAAGGCCGTAAATGATAAAGTTCTCTGATTCTCTCTCCTTTGATCTTGAGTGTGTGGCACAATGGGGGAAGAGGTGGCTAGTTACCTTTAATGCATCTAAAACCAAGTTTCTATCTTTACATGATGATGCTCTGATCCCCATCTGGCATCAATTGAAATGGATGGCTCTCATCTTTGGGGGGGGGGGCGCCATGTTTTGACAAGCTTCTGGGTTTGACCTTTACTCCTGATCTGAAATGGAACATGTACATCGAATCTGTTGCCAAGGTCGCTGGAAAAATGGTGGGATCCTTCTATTGCTCCAGTAGATATCTCACTACTGATGCAATTCTCTATCTATATAAAAGCCAAATACGTCCAAGGATGGAGTACTGCTGCCATATCTGGGCAGGAGCTGCTAAAAACAACCTATCCTGCCTTGACAGAGTACAAAATAAACTTCGTAGCTTAGTGGGGGATGCCCTTTTCTCTTCCCTGCAACCTTTCTCCCACAGAAGGGTCGTTGCGAGCCTGTCGCTGTTTTATCGTTCTTTCCATGGCAGGTGCTCATCTGAGCTCCAATCTCTAATCCCCCCCCCTCCAATCTTTCACGAAAAACACCCGTCTAGCTGAAACCACTGTCAGTAATTTTCCCCACTCTTTATCTGTGCCTAAATCGAAATGGAGATTCTATGAAGAAAGCTTCTTTCTTAGAAGTTCACATCTGTGGAACTGTTCCGTTTGCCTGTTTCCCACCAGACTACAACTTGGATGTCTTCAAGTTCAACATAAACAAGTTCCTATTAAACCGCCCCCTTAATTAAGACACTTTATCAGATCTCCATTACTAGCGATTACTACGATATTATCTCATTGATTACTGTACACGCAATAACCCTTATCCCCGAGTGGCCTCCGGGTGGTGACTTCCTTGTAAAAAAAAAAAAAAATAATAAAAATAAAAAAAAAACACACTTTTTTTTTTTTTTTCACTTGAAAAACTACCAATATTTTTTTGAAATTTTTTGTATGATATCTTTTCTATATTTTGGGGGTTACTTCTAGCTTTTAGTTTGGAATTTTTATTTAAGCCTGGATTAGGTTTATTTTTAATATCGCATCTTTTAAAATGATTCAGTATACATTATTTATGTTTCGCATTGATTTTTGACAACTTTTTTTTTTTTTGTATTTGCATTCAAAGCTACTGAACCATTTGATACCTCTTCTTACTCTCCTGAGTTTTAGTCTATCAATGTGCATTTTACTTTCCATTTGCTTTTCCTCCATCTTGTTTCTTGTGAACTTATCTATGATTGCAGCTGCCCATTTTGAAATAAAAATATAACAAATGTAGCTGTCTTAAATTTATTCTTCCATACCAGTAATCCAAAATAATTATATATATATATATATATATATATATATATCACAGTGGTTATGATCTAGCTTGACTGTACTTAAGTCTTTCCCGGTAAGCATAGACGGCCTGATTGGTCACTAGTATGGAAGAAAAGTTTACCCATTATATTATATACTAGTCGGCCGCCCGGTCATAAAATGTGCACAAATATTATATTTTAATTAATGCAGATTTTTTATTTATTATAAACAGAAATAGTGCAGGTATTAAACATAACGTTAAATTCCTCTTAAAAAATAAAGTAAAAAAAAAAAAAAAAACTGAGACATGTGCATGCAAGTATTATTTTTTTTTTTTTTCTAAACAGTTCATTTCTTGAGCTGAGATCAAAGCTAAAATCTAAAGACAGTGAGTCAAGGACAATAACCATTAGGCCAGCTTGACACGATCTTTAAAAAATGTTTTCAAACCTACTTATTCGTAACATAATGTGACTAATTCATGCATGCGCGGTTGTGAAACAGTTGACAAAAAGATAAAAATTCAATGGACCCCCCCCTCCCCAAATACCTTTTCAATTTTGACTCTTTAGCTCTTTTTTCCAGATTAAAATTAAAGCTTTCTACATGTCTGAATACCCTATATATCAAATATCCAGTCTGTAGATGAACAATTTAAGTATATAAGTTGAGAAGTGTCCTCACATACATTTTCACTTTTATAGATATATATTATATATAATGAATAAGCTTTGATACAATATTACAACAGTTTTAACTTACAAAGTTTAAATTCTGATATTGATTCTAGTCAGGTTTTTTTTTTTTTTTATTCAGAATAAGGATGGATTATATATTAGTGGCATGGGAAGGTCACAGGGGAGAGGACCAAGCAAAAAAAAAAAAAAAAAACCGTGAGCAAAATTCATCACAAAGCAACAAAACTGCCAGGAAACCATATATACAAATGTGGGCAAATTTGGCCATATTTTATTGGCTTGAAAATATAGGTTCTTTTTTACCAGTTGTCATAAAATATTAACCATAGAATAATATTATAATCTTCAGAGTCTTCAAATTTTCATATAGATTCGCTCTATAGAATGAAAGATGTGAGCATTTGAATATTCAATTTGGCTATATATATATATATATATATATATATTCCTATCAACTTGTATTTTTGTTTTGTGTGTATTTATATTAAAAATCCGTTTTTCTATTTATTTAAAAAGGAAATACAACTTTGTTATAAATGTGTCGTGGAATTGCGTTCATCTGCAAAAGATTTAGCTAATTTGCATATTCTTTTAAACATTCATTTTGATTAATTCCCTATAAGTTTTTCAGTTTTCTTATGGGATGATCTGTAGTTAACTGTGTGATTATATTCATGCAGTATTGTATACGATTTATACTTGCGTAATATTTATGTGAAAGTGTTTTAGTAAACACTAACCTTTTTCTATATATATATATATATATATATATATATATATATATATATATTTGTTTAAAAAAAATTTCCCCTACCAAACTCCTGTCTGTTTTTGGTCTACAGACATAAAACTTAATATATAGGGTATTCGAACCTATGCAAAACTTTATATTTGCACAGATTTTCCCCGGCTAAAATCCAAATGTGAAAATTAAAGAAATGGAATTTGCCAGGTGAAGGTCAAATGACGGCATTACGAATATGCATGTATAACATAATAGTTATTGGTTCATGTTTTAATTTTTAGCCTTGCAGCAAACATGTCTTCATAGATAAGACATTAACGTCAAAGCTAAACAACTTGGTTTCGGTTTTCAGTGGTGGCACACAAGTCAAATTTTTTAAAAACTTTTTAAATCATTATATTGGGTTCAATATAATAATAATAATTAATCAAAATATCATTCAAGTGTATTTTACGACCGGGCAATGCCGGTAGGCCTTTATACATACATATATATGTATATATCACCTTCTTTGGCAGTTTTATAAGTTCCAAATCTCAGGATTATTGGTCAGAATTTAACAAAGGAAAGCTTGTTGTAAAGATAATGACCTGAATTGTGTAGTGTGCTAAGTGACATTTGTCCTTAAGGTAGCACATTAATGAGATCATCCAGAGCCTATTTTTGGCACTTTTTTGATGTTTTAGAAATAAGCAACTAATCATTAAATTTTTACAAACCAAGGTTTTTTAAACAGCCCTTGTCTTGATTCATGTAATAGTAAGTGTGAAGTTTGCCCTTTATGTCCCACATTA
Source organism: Euprymna scolopes (assembly GCF_053919585.1). NCBI lineage: Eukaryota > Metazoa > Mollusca > Cephalopoda > Sepiida > Sepiolidae > Euprymna > Euprymna scolopes. The sequence goes on from NC_136483.1 coordinate 79,437,920, forward strand.
ATCCTCTAGGGCTGCCCATGCCATATATGGCACAATCCTAATCAGGAAGATTAGAGCCAAAGGGGACAGATATGGCACATTTCATAACTTTCAAGTTTTTAAATGAATTCACTGTTTTTGTTCAGATTTATGATTCTTGATCCAATAAAATCTATAATTTCAAATTTCAGAATTTTTATTATGTATTAATGTTAGGCCTTAGAGGGTTAAGGTGAATGTCCATTTTTTTTTTTTTTTTTTTTTTTTTTTTTTCAAACTTGGAATGTTACTCAATTTGGCAAAATTCAATTGATTGAAGAATTAGTTTATCATCACTTGTTTAAAGCATAATGTAGTTGCAGATAATGTGACACAAACTTTGATTTTTGCAAATAATGACGTCATGGCATTTTGTGACTTTGACTTTTGCTGTAAATATTTAGTGTTCGAATTTAGGTTGTTCTTTTTTTATTATTTATGACTACCCTGTCTTGGTTTCAAAACAATTCGCAAAAACTTTTGATATATTTTTCTTATTTTTAATTTTTTCAGTTATTTGAAAGGATGTGTATGGCTTTGGGAGGTCGTGTTGCAGAGGCAATTACTTTTAATCGGGTGACAACAGGTAAGACTAGTTTCCACTGCTGCAAAAAGAAAATTTTGTGAGGTGAAGAAGCTTTTCCAATATTTTTGAATGTGAATTTTGTTTGCATTCCACTTTTTTTTTTTTTTTTTTTTAATCTTTTCTCGCACTTATATAGACACACACCTATGTGTGTCTATATATGTACATAAATCACTAACAACAAAATAGCATACAGACTATAAATCTCAAATTAAAAAAAAAAAATCACTAAAGAATGGAATGGTAAACAATAAAATACAAAATATTAAACTAATCATTGGAGAATGGTATCCTAAAAACAAGGAAAAAAAAAAAGGTACATTTGTGTTTTTTTTTTTTTTTTTTTTTTTTTTTTATCCGTTCTTTTATTTTTGGAATTGTTGTCAGGGTAACAATGGAGTTGACCTACAATAATGAAAAACTGCTCAATATCCTTAGTATAGCAAGTGTGGCCAAACGGAACTTCATGTTGACCCGGGCAACACTGGGTATCTAAGCTGGTAATAAAAATACTTTGAAGTACAATTAAAAAAAAAATTTTTATTATTACTAAGTATTTTTATCCATACATAGCAAACAAAGTTTTAAATTTGGATAAAGTCAAACTGAGACAGATCCTGCACCAAGGGCTCAATATCTTATTGTATAGAGCTATATAATTAATAAGCAACAAAATGCACTTAGCTTTAATACTTTACTGCAGTTATACTTATAGGGGTCACCTTGTATGATCCTGGTGTTATTCATGGGATTTGAGCAAAAATTAAATATGAAAATTTACAAGGACAATTCAATATTGTGGTCAGCTGGAAAGCAGACCAACGGAACAGAGTTCCAGAGGTGGGCAGTTCTAGGAAAGAAGCTTTGTCATGGAATCACAATTTAGGTTTAAAGAGTGGAGGAAATTATTGGTGAGGGGAATCTCCTAGATTGGAGTTCCGTCAAACACTTGCCATGAAAATGATGATAGAGCAGAGATAGATCCGCGACATGTCTTCGGTGGGGGGGAAGTTGCAGAGAAAAGGGTCACCTACTAAATTACAAAGTCAGTGTTGAACTCTATTGAGGCAGGATAGGATGCTCCGAGCAGCTTCTGCCCAGATGTGGCAACAGTACATCATTTTACAATGTTTTTCCCATTTTTATGTATGTTGATGTTTCTTGTATACACAAAAAAAAAAAAATTTGTTTTTCTGGCAGGTGCTGAAGACGATTTGAAAAAAGTGACGAAAATGGCGTACGCCCAAATACAAATGTACGGCATGAATAAACGTGTTGGCTATTTATCTTTCCCAGACGGTCAAAATTCAAGCGGTTACAAACCATACAGCAAACGCTTAGCTTCCATTATTGATGAGGTCAGTCCATGCAACAAATTGCATTTGATAAAAGAAATTTACATCAAACTATTTTTTTTTCTTTTGTATTCTTTGTTTTCATTTTTAATCACCATATATATATTTTGAGTGCAGAAATTTCCCTCTGGACCAAAGTACCGTCGGTTTGCAACAACAGATGCCACATACAAATTCAATATATCTACTGTGATAGCCACTATCTAATGTAGCCTACGCACACCATTTCTGCCACAATCACTCGTGATGATAAAATGCTACATTACATTCAATGAGCAACACCATCACAATCACTACATCTACAATCCAGAAATTGTTCAATACGACATCACTCTCTACAAAAGAAAATCGTGCTTAAAAAGTTATTGTATTCTGTATTAAAAATTTTTACATTAGCTCCATCTCCAATTTTCTTTAACATGACGACTCTTATAGGGTTTTGACTATGCCGATTACAAAAATCTCATTTAAATTTGGCCGAGACAAGTACTTTTCAACTGTTGGGTGTGTCTATTCCAAAAGCTGTTCTTAACATTGAGGGTTGGCCACCAACAACTGTACTTTAATTTTTTACGAGGTTGGGGGCTACATCAATCGGGCAACACTGGTTAACGGGTCCTGCTAGTAGATAATGTTTAGCAAACAATTTTTTTTTTTTTTTTTTTTTTTTTATTGAAAACAAATATATTTTGTCTTAAAAAAAAATTGTCTCAAATTTCAAAAGGCTTGTTCACCTCAAGCCAAATCATCACTTGCAGAGCCTCTCTTTGCAATGATGCATTTAATACATGTAATGTAATTCTTTTGGCATCCGATTAATTTCTTATTTTGACAAAACAACTATTTCTTTGAGCATCTGCTGTTGTTTGTCTAACATTAATAAATTCATAGTGTTAGATTTATTTATTCGAAAGTCTGCTCAATTGCCGCACTGTGATCAACTCGGGTCTTATGTTCCAGGCAAAGCTGAGATATGTCTGATTCAAAATCTACACACGTACTCAGACTACTAATATAGTAAATCGATTACTGAAGCATTAAAATGTTTTATTAATACCGTTGTCGCTGTCTATGTGCACTCTGATATACTTGTATTTTAAATAAAAATATTGTAACTCATTTTACAATTACTAATTTTCTGCTGACCAAAGTAAATGAATGTTATTTATTAAAAACTAAAATAAAAAGTTAATGCAAGCTATGAATTTGTAAATTGATTAAAGTTTGCATATAATCATCAGCTTTGTGTGTAAGTTTTATGACCATTTGATTTAAAATTAAAAAAAAAAAAAAAAAAAAAAAAATCTAGGCATTCAAAAATATTCATTTTCATCCAAGGGATGCATATGTTTGCAACTATAATGCAAAAAAAAAAAAAAAATTGCTTTTTATTTTTAGAAATCTTATTAGACTGTTTTAATGAATTTATTCAATCTGATAGGATTGAACTTTTTGATAATCTGACTTCACTAAACAAATATTCATTAATCTATTAAAAAAATATTCCATAAAACTTTTTTTTTTATACACTTCTCTTTGCAGGAAGCTCGGATTCTTGTGACGAATGCTTACAGAAATACAGAAAAGGTTCTTTTAGAGAATAAGGAAACACTTCAATTGGTAAGTCAAATCTGCAACAGCAGACTTAGGAAGCTCCATAAACAAAGCGCAGGAGTTTCTAAGTAGTAATTGTTTCTTTTTTATAAGTAAAAATCACTTCTACTTGTGGTATGCCACTGACAACTTTGTTAAAAGGCTTCATAGTCAGAATTTCGCTTTTTTTTTTTTCAAAGACCACCATCTGTGAGGCATAGAAAAGTTAATAAATTGATGAGATTTGGGTTCAAAGTTTGAAGATATTAAGGCTCAATCACTTCTAGTGTACAATTGAGCAAAAGTTGGTAGGTTACAAATTACTGGGGAAGGGGGATTATATACATGCCTTAACTCGCTTTTGATTGGTTCTGTGGTGTATTGTGTCTCTTCACAACTTTTGCTGTAGAGGATTAATGCTTTGTATTTGCTTTAAACATGTTTATATTGTAACTGACTGAACGTTTTCCTTGCTTTCTTTTCCAGTTGGCAAATGCTTTGTTAGAGAAGGAAGTTTTGAATTACGAAGACATTGAACAGTTGATTGGCCCACCACCACATGGGAAAAAGAATGTAATTGAACCGGTTGGCTGGGAAGGCATTTCCCCACAAAATGATGATACCCCTACGAATAACAGACATCGAAAACAGAAACGACATTCGAGACGCTAATAGATTTTCCAATCTTTCATTGATAGGAAGGGTTGTGAAACCCATTTTGTTTTAGTTTATATTTGAAACTCAATTAGATAATTATATTTTACTTTTGCTGTGATAAAACAAGTCATGGTTGAAAGGATCTAATTACCTTCCCTTGATTTTACTATTGTGATATCCCGACAGATTTCTTGAATTTTTTTTAATTTCTCCATTTCAGTCACTCAAATGAAACTTGAGTCTCCCCCCCCCCCTTTGATAAGTTCAACCACTACCATTTTTAAACAAAATATAAAAATGGTGATATTTAATCAGCTTTAAAATTTGTAAGCCTTAACAAAAAAAACAAAAAAATCTTTCATTAAATCAAGAAAGTGAACCTTTTGATAGGGAAATAGATGACATTGTAATTGCTTTCTTCAGTCAAGTGTGTATTAATTTTATGGCTAGAGAATAACTCCTGATATTTTGGTGAAAAAGATGAGCCAAAAGTTTTTTTTTAATCTTTGCATTCAAATTTATGAATGAAGATTAAACTGTTATTGTAATGGAGTCACATCATGGATGACAAGGCAGCTTTTTTTTGAACTTCTGATTAATTTCTTATATAAAAAAAAAAAATAAACATTTTAAAGAATTTTTCAAAATTTGTCTTTCTTTGCCAACTAATTGATTTCAAAGTTTTTTTTTTGTTTTTTTTCAGAAAGTTCTAGTTATTCTTAAAAAAACTAGTGTGATCTAAAAATATTTTGTCAAGTATTCTTATAAATAACATTTTCAATCCTTTGTGAACGTTTTATGACTTTAACGGCTACGTAGCAGAATTATAGAATAAAATACAAATTTATAGCCATTTCTTGAACTATATGCTAAAGAAAAAAAATGTTCAGCATGACTTTTGTAAAACTTAGCTATTTCTTGCTAAGATATTCAGCAAAAGAAAAAGTATGTGTACTTTTGATACAAATACATACAAATTTGATTGAATGGAATTATAAAATGAGTAAACCATCAAATGCTTATTTAAAATCAGTTTGCATAACTGAATTGGAAGTGGAGGGGTAGACCATTTTAAGAAAATGGAAACTACAGCCAGAAGGTAAACAATTATTGCTGTGAATTGGGGTAATCATAGGTTATCAATTTCTGGTAGTAATGTTTCTTATTTTTAATATGCACTAGTTACTATGTAGTCAATGTTACCTGGGAGTCTGTTTCTTTCATTTTGTATAAATTAACGTTATTAACTTAATAATTAAATCAAGCATAAGTGTTTAGAATCTTAATGCCTTGAAATAAAATTCAAAGTTTAAAAAAAAACTATTTTAGGAAATATAATGCATGCACACATTTTATGAAATCTATCATATGCAAAAATGTTAATTTTTTTTAAGCAACTTATGTTATTAAGCAACTTATGTTATTTTAAAAGATAATAAAAAGCGTGATTAATAAGTGAATCAAATCTCAGTTGCTTGAATTGCTACAAAAACAAAGTAGCAGAAAGTAAAAAGTATTAAGATATTAGCTATGAAGTAGCAATCAGTAAAATTTTTGTCTAAAACTAATCATTAAATGAGCAATGAAATAAAGCTAAATATTTAGGTTGGTATAAAATGTATATCTGCAGACACATCTTAGAGATGGATTTTTGAAGGAAGGAAATTATTTAATATTTTCTTAACCTGAACAAACTGAAGAATGATGTATCGATTTAAATTTAGCTAATATTTTAATAGGTGTACTGATCAGTAAGAAGACTTTGAAAGCAGTAGTGCAGAGAAAAAATATTTCTACACGAGTTACAAAATAATTTAAAATTTGGGTTCTTGTCCAGAATTAAATCTAAATAAAAATACAAAAATCTTTATGATGTATGCACCCGTCACAGAATGAGTCTTAAATAAAATAGACTTGATTTTTTTTTTTTTTTCTTACTACCAAAATAAAATTCTATGAGGAAGCAAGGATGGTATAAAGAAATTCGAATTACAGAGACAAAAACAAAAAAAAAAAAACCTTAATGCTTACAAATTACTATCATATATATATATAATTATTTTCCACAGCCGAACCAATGTTGCAGCCCACAAACCGGAAGTCCAAGACTCATCAGTTAGACATATCCACGCTCAGGATTTGAAGCTTGAACCTCTTGCATGCTAGGCGAGCACTCTACCAACTGAGCAAACATGCCACGAGGTATGAAACCAGCTTTAACCGAAGCAGACGTCTCACCAGTAGGAATTTATATACTCGAAAGGATATTCTATATATCTATAAAAGTGAACATGTCTGTGTACATTTCCCTACGCAATAACTTTGTCAATTTTAAGTCTACAGACTTGAAAGGGTACTGAGATTTGGGGAAAGTCTTGGATCAGTTTCCGGCCAGAAATTTGGCTGTTCAGTGGGTCAAAGTTCAACGATTTGACCTTTTTGGATCTAAACATTACTAATAACTTGATCTGAGCCCAACAATAAATGTTAAGGGGTCAAAGTTAAAAAATTGACCTCTGCAGTCGCTACCAAAATACTTAGACAATGTCTGGTCTAAACATTTGAAATTTGACATAAAGGGTATTCAGAGATAGGACAAGCTTTTTGATCAGTTTGGGTAAAAAAATTTTAGTTACCAATATATAAATGTGTGTATACTTGCATGTCTGCCTAAAACTTGATAGAGACGATTGATTTTACGAAGATCAGTATTGCTTTGAAGTTCGACCTTTTAGACGACAAATATAAAAAAAACTTGGCTGAAAACATTAATATCTTCACCTTCAACTGGACACTTTTCTGCAGGGGGGGGGGTCGCTTTTTTTTTTTTTTTTTCTTCTCCTGAAATTTTTGAAAGTCATCCTCTCCTTTCGGTTGTCTAGCCTTAATTTAAACATACGATCACCACCTAACTGGAAGTGACTTAAGAGCAAAAACGTTGTGTAGATGGTCGTGTCATCAGCATAGATGTCAATGATTTAAGTGTGTTTTCGGAGATCATTCTAATCAAAATGACAAAGTACTCTGCGTAAGCACCAGTGAATTAATATATGACCAGTTTTACAAAGATTTTTTTCAAATGGAAATTAGAATATGATTTTTAACAGAATGAAAAATTTAATACCTTGCAAAATCCAACAACTAATTTGCTTCCAGATGAAAAGGAAAATTAGTTATCAAACCGTTTTTCATGCAAACGTATCGTATAGTAGTGAGTCGCATTCATTTTAATATTTCTATTTAAAGATATTTTCAGCTTGGAGAAAAATGTAAAAAAAAAAATTAAGTCTAAAATTCATATAGTAGAAACTTGACTGTGTCTTGCCTTTATTTATAAATTAATGACCTAAAGCTAATTTTAAAGTTATTTATGCAATTCGCCCACTTTTTTTTTATCTCACAAAAAAAAAAAAAAAAAATAGAAAGACTTTTTATAAAAAAGGATTTATTCAATTCTAATTTGTCATTCATACAATTGAAAGAAAAAAAAAGTAAAACTCCAAGAAAATTGACTGTTTTAAGACTTTGGTCACCTGTGGATTTTTAAACAAGTCAAAAGTGGCAAACAACAGGTTAACATTTTGAGAACGAAGGAAAGGAAACCATGTAATGCATGAATCATCTCCCCTTGAATAAGGGGAGATAATTCAGCATTAAAAACAAAAAAAAAACATTTCTTTTCCAAGACGAGAACACAAACTGTTGGGGCTTTTTTTGTCTTATTGGGGATAAATATCATTGGGAAATTCCTGTTTAATTAAAAGATTTGAGGGGGGGGGGGGTGTATCACTTTCCGTATAAAAGGCTCCTACATTACAATCTCTTAGAAATAAAATGCATTGAGATTTGAACATAGTGACATAAAAATAATTTTTTCTTTTTTTTTTTTTTTAAAAACAAAGAAACCGTAAGGAAGGCCCGATTTTTCAATTTAAAAACTGATTCAAGTTTAAAAAGAAAAAAACAAAGAAATCAACTTTGTTTTAAGTCAGTTTTCTCTCAAGAAAAAAGTTTTCAACCCTATTTCCACGAAGACAAATACTGGGGTTACCATCTCCAAATGAAGTCTGTTGGATGGGGTCGGCTGAAACCTTGTGCTAGCAAAATATCATTTCTCACTTGAACATGGCAGTAATTCAATTGAAACAAATGCTTAGAAATGAACGGGATGGGTGCACAACATTTTAATTCTGATGATGCCACTTTATTGAGCTTACAGATCAAAGGTTTGATCTTGCAGAACAGGAGCAGTTAACGCAACTATATATTCCTCCTTTAACACTCTTCCCGGCTCAATTCATGACTTCTGAAAGTCATAAGGTTGTTTGGTTTTTCACAATGAATAAGAGGCTTAAAAATAAACTTGATTTGCAAGATTTGGAACCATTTTAAAAATTAAAAAGTTTTATTTTTAAAATTCTAAAGCTATGTGTGGGGAAGGGGGGTCACAAGGTTTTTATTTTTGCCGAAATTCTGTAAAAAAAAAAAAAAAAAAAATTCAAACGAAACTCAGTTTGTGCAAACAAATCTTGTTTTTCTTTCATTCAGATAAAAAAAAAAAAAACACGAATTTATTTTTGTATTTTTTGTTTGTTTTGCTTTTAATCCCCCACGCCATTTGATATTTTTTGCTTAGTGCCCAAAAAGAAAAGAGGAAATAAGAATTTGGGCAGAAGTTTTTGTTTGCTGAAAAGGACATTTGTACATTTTTATTTCATTAAACTTTTGTTTCTTGGACTTTAGGGGAGGGGGCATGGAGGTAGAGGGGAGGAGGCGTTCATTACAACCTACACACCAGAACAGGAAGAAAGAAGAGAAGAAAAGCCAATGATATAAGACAACTCTGACGATTGATACACTTAAGTAGGGTTGGGCTATTCTTTTAGTCAACAGTTTGATTAAAAAAAAAAAAAAAAAAACTTAGGAATAAGAATCTATCAAGAAGGCGGGGGTTTTTTTTTTTTTTTTTTTTGTAGAGGAGGCACAGAGCAAAAAAAAAAAAAAAAAAAATTCCCTTAAAGCTTAAGAGAAAATTTTACCTTCATTGTTTTTAGTTTACATAGGTTCCTTAAATGGATGATTTAGTTCATAGAGCTGGGAATAAACAAAGAAAACTACAAAATGAAACATGAGACTCACAGGTTTCAAGCCTATGCCTCTGAAAGTGGGATCACATAAGGCAAGTGTTGTTTTTAATTGCAGTTTCAGATGAATATTTACAAATAACTCATCCCCCAAGCTCAGTAACAAATCTTGTTATTACTAGCGATGTAACCATGATTTTATCGAAATTGTGTCAAGCAACAAATATCATGAACTTGTCACTAACTTAATATCGAAATATACAAGTGGTTCGTATTAGGAAATACCAGACAAGATTTGTTTGGTGCATTCCATACTAATACTGACCAATGGTATCTCCTCTCCTGATTATCGTCAAAGGTTCTTTTCTTCGCAAAAAGAAATCATTTATTTTTCTATTTACTAACAATTCCTTCCTTCAATTTAATGCAAAGAACTTGTCACAATTGAACAATCATACAACACAATAAAAGCACCAAGAAACAAAACCATTGGACAGTTTTTATGGATACACAAAACAAAAATATTACTCATTTAAATGTATGATGCATCAATCTGACAGCTGTGGGTAGCAATCTTTGTCCGTCATGTGCAGAAAGTGGGGCTTTCTGTCAAAAATATCTTATTTGTGTGTTTACACACAGAAATGCTAATTTGAATTTTTTTTAATAAAAGGCATTTCTAAAAGAGTAGGTCATTCTCTCAAAGTAAACAATTTAAATAACCTTTAATAATGAAGAAATAAAAAAAAAAATTCTTGAAGGGTAAAACTTAAAAAGTTAAAATAAAAACAGGTTTGTTTTTTTTTTTTTTTTTTAAAGCACATACTTCAGTTTGGAAGTTATTGGGTGTTTTCTTCGGTTGTCTCCCCTGTCCTAGAGGTTGTGGCAATGTTGAACGTCCTTTTCAATGAATTACAAAATGTGTGCATTCGTGCTTGTCTGTATGAGAGGAAGTGAAAATCAAGTTTGTAAAGTGCTTCCTTCCTCCTTCTCCTGACCTCTCACATGTGTGAGTGTAGATGCACGCATCTCTATTGTAGAGCAACAAACTGCTAACCAATCGGCCACAGGACTGTACAGACAAGAGTGGTGACCACCTGTCTTCCCCCCACCCCACCCCTTCCTAAGGGTCCACACAGTGGAACAATATTTTATCAAACAGTTGGGAGAGAGGAGCAGGGAGACAAGGTGTAGGGGAGAGAGAGAAGTCACTTCCCCTTTCCACTCTACCAGCACCCCCCCACCGACTAAATTTCCAAGAAATCCTTCAATAGGGTCAAACGTCTCTTCTCAGCTACATCCATCTGGTTTTCCAAATCCTAAAAAGAAAAAAAAATTTTTTTAATGTTTTTGTTTTTGAAATCAAGAAAAAAATGTGACAAAAATTCAGTTTCTAACGGAAATGTGACAGATTGATCACTGGATAAAATCACAGATGTTACCAATGTAACAACATCGCCACAGCTTACTTTTTCTGGTTATGTCATCGTCTCTAACACATTTGCGACTGCTAAGAAGATGCACTGGATCTCAATTATAAAAAAAAAAAAAAAAAAAAAAAAAAAAAATTCTACAAATATTAGTTGCACTGAGCGCCAAACTTTACACATTTATTGCCAAGGCCATATTCGGTAGATCAATTCATTTCCTCATCCCTACCTAAAGAACTCCTGATAGTGTCCAAGCTGCAACCTGCGTTCAACTATCCAACTGGCAACTCCTCATAGGAACAGTGTTATCAACTGTTGCAAACTGCCCCCAACTGTTGCAAAACCTATTAACACTCCTAAAACAAACTAAAGTATATTGACCTTTTGTTTTAATCATCGCCACACCTTGACCAACTTTCGCATCTCAGCTTCCTTTTGTGTTCATTTACAAACAATTTATCTACTGTTCTGATGATAAACTTATTTTCTCTTTTTATGTTATTTTTTATTTTATTATTTCTCAACACTAGGAGGAGAAAGAGGACAACATCAATATTATCACATTGATAAATTGTTAAGTTTTCATCAACAAGCAATCCATAGACCCAACAAAAAAAACTTATACATATGCACAGGCATTTATACGGGAGACTCCTTATTTCTTTGCATTTTCTTATTTCTGAGTGGTCTACTGGTTCTCAATCATCTGTTTGACAAACTTCTCATACATAAATGACACAAAGATGTCCAGAGTTCTTCAAAGTTTTATTGGAGAGAATGGACTTCGGGATAAGTAAAAAAGGAAATAATTTTAGTCTGAGAAATGGGAGATACAGACAGACATACATTGGTGTGACATTCACATGGCTTCCAAAGCAAAACTGACTGAAAACCTTAGTTTTCTCTTGCTCAAAAACATAAATTTATTATATCCTGACATCATTCGACTGTTTAGGCCATGGCATTTGATATGCACTAAATGTGATCCTCATCAAAATTCACACTAGCTAACTTAATTGTACTTACTAGCGTAGAATCCTGACTATACAACAAAATCATTGAAAAGTTTTTATTTACTAGCATCCCGACAAGGGCAGAGTTAGACAAAAGGTGGGGAAAAATCCAGCATCCCGTAAACATGCATTCTGGATGTGGATAAAAATAAAAATTGTCTAATCAGATAAGATGAGATATCAATCAGAACATATACTACACTTTGCTCTGAAGCCGGAATTACTGTAAAGACAATGAAAAACATTCTGTAGGATGAATGTTTACTGGAGCAGTTGAGAAAGCAGCCTGTAAGTTGAATCTCTTTAACAACTAACGTTTGGATCAAAAATCCAAATTTGAGAGAATCAACTAATGAGTGATTTCCCCAGACAAGCTAATCACGGGTCAAAGTTTGGCCATGATAATTTTGTTGTAGAGCTAAAACTGAAGGTGGCTAAAGGGAGCATTAACTCTCGATTGAATCAGTTCAAAATTGAAGCCGATTTTGACCTTTTGGGGAATCCCTTTAATACCTACGTTAAAAAAAAAAAAAAAAAGTTAAGAAATCACAAATCTATTACAGAAGTCAAGACTATACTATTACTACCTTTTATCGTTGAATTCAGAAGGAGGAAGAGAATTGTTCTGTGCTCAGTATATCATTCTCCCAGGCATTACCACACTTCACTCTTACTTAACATGGAGTAAACTTTACCACAGATTGAGAATTAATGACAAAAGTCACCATCACTGATCCCATAAGCAATTTCAGCTTCAATAGATCATCTTGAGCCCACCTACCCCAATCCATTGTAAAAACACCAACAAAGACTAAAAAATCTTTGCTTTTATTTATGTTTTTACTTCATCTGATTTAAGGAAAATTGAGAATATTATATGTACAAATCGATAAATTACCAATTCATTGTATTATGATCATAAGCACCGTTTTACTTATAGATAGGGAGAAATTGTGGGTTCATACCTCACTCTCTAACATTAGTATGTAACCGAACATAGTGGATCCAACAGAATTTGAACCTGGCACAGCATATTTCAAAAGATGCAATGGTTATCTATGAGTTCAATCTTGTATCTCCGTTTTTTTTTTGTAAAATTTAATTTACCATCTCATTTCGTAGGCAATGATGTCTCAGCTGAACCCCCCCACTCCAGCATACATTTTGGGTACGAGCAAAGTCTAGTATATCACTAGACCGAGAATTTTTATTTTAGTCCCAACCCAGAGTGCCCCCCCCCCCCCGCCTTTAGGCAAGTCGATTATCTTCACATTGAAAACCAACTCGTGTCTAACCCTAATAGAGAAGCAAATGTAAATTGGGTTATAGTCAGCTAACATACTTCCTAATTTCTGGCATTAGTGCTACCGGAAACAGTGACAAGGCTAAACAGTTCCTTCACATTTATTGATCTTCAGTATGTCTATTGTGAAGCAATTTATTAAATTAAAATAGAAGAAAAGGACATTAAATTTTTATTGTATACTTTTCAAATTATAAAATTTTAAATTATACAGATAAAAATAAAACAATTAGTCTTTATTTGCACTTTTAATAAAATTAAAGCAAAAGTTCTTTTATAAGAAATATATGCTTATGAAATAAGAATTATTGAAATGAAAAAAAAAAAAAAAACTTAAAACACTGAAAAACTTTAAAGAATGATTTGGAAAAAAAAAAAAAAAAAAAACATGAGCAGGAAAGATATAGGTGTGCTTTCACGGCTTCTGGTAGTGCTATGCTGGAAATTAGGAAGTATGTTAGCTGACTATAACCATAAATTGAAAGGATATCCTCTTAGGGCAACAATTCTGGAAGAATTAATCTACCATCAAAGCTTTTTGTGAGGAAGTAAAACAGAAAAAAACAATTTTTTTTTTATATAAATTATCTATCTTGTCTTGCTTTTTTTTTTGCTTTTTTTTTTTTTGTTCGGAAATCTTTTTTGTCAAATATGCTATTAACCAATATTGTTTTGTTACATGTAAAATAAAAAAAAAAAAAAAAAAAAAGAAAGTCACACATTAAAACGAGAACCTTCCAAATTAAAACCTTGGGCTATTATCTAAACTAAAAAAATGTAAATTAATACAAAATTAAGCTTACTTCACAAATTGATAAAAAGTTCATTATTGGATTTTAATTATAATAAGGTGAAGCTTGAATGATTCAAACTCTAGATAGATAACACCAAAGACATCGCCACATTAATATGGGAAGGGAGATTATCTTCAAACAGCGTCCTAAATTTTTTTTTTTTTTTTTTAAATGGAGAGTAGATAATGCAGTGGATGTGTTATCGGCAACTCCAGTAACTCTCACTTCTCCTTTTTTTGTCCCTCAGTCCTCATTCAAATGAGTGATTTTTCTGACAAAGGGCGAAGAAAAAGCTGCTTTCCAGGTCAGTAGCACTTTGTGAACAGTAGTCGGAGATGTCGGAAATTTTTCTGTTTATGTCTATCCTTGTGGCCATGTCACTAGTAAGGGTGCTGGAGGTAAATGTTTCGTCTGGGCCAACGTTATCCGCCTGATAGTCAGGGACCCGAACCTTGGATTAACCACTAAGGAGGCTGTCCTATCAGTAGGTGCAAAGTACTGGGGCTGCTGTATTGCTATTTGGTGAATGGATTCTAGACCATGCAGTAGTGTCTGGTGGGGCCTCTTGATGCCATACTAGCTAACTTACGGCTTTACCTTATATGCTACAAAAAAAAAAAAAAAAATATTCCTGTCCTTTTCTCTTACTTTCCCTCTCTATCCTGCTCTAACTAATTTCAAAACCTCAATATAAAATATCTCCAGAAAAAAAACTCTAATAAACCTAGAACCTCATCTTCCAACGTAGACCCCTACTACCATGTCTCCTTCTCCAACATCAGGGGTCTACATTTCAACCTTCCAGAGGTTGAAACCCAATTACAGGAGATTAAACTGGACATATTCTTTCTAAGCGAAACTGGAATAAGGCCGACCACTTCCCTAGCCGAGTTCATAATTAACAGATACTCTAACTTAACATCTAAATCTGACCTCCAAGATCGTCATGGGCATGGAATATGTGTCTACATTAAAGATGGCTTCCCATGTGGCAGGGATATCTCCAGAGAAGACCCTAATTTACCTTATATGTGCTTCTGGGTTGCACTTGCTTACACCACTGCATTTATATTTGCCCTCTATCGACCCCATAACAGCGGAGTTACTATCTTTAAGAGTATATCTGAGAAAATAGACCACATCCTGTCTGCACATCCCTCGGCTAACATTCACATCTGTGGTGACTTCAATGTCCATAACGTGGAATGGCTGACCCACTCAAATAAGACAGATGATGAGGGGAGGTTCTGTCATGATTTTGCCATTGCCTATGACCTCACTCAGATTATTCACAAGCCCACCCGTGTGCCCGATACTACCGGTCAATATGCAAGCCTCCTAGACCTTTTTATCTCAACTTCCCCTGAGCTATGTTCATGTTCCGTTCTTTCTCTTCTAGGATCCTCCGACCACTCTGTTGAATCAGTTAAGATAAAGGTGAGGTGTAATAAGTCCTCAGACATACCCCTCCACCATACTATATATACAATACTCTATTGCTGACTGGGATAGCTTCCATACATTCATATCTGACCTACCTCTGCATTCCATGTTTAAAAAAGAATGTGTCCTCTATAGTATTAGACCTAACCAAATGGTTAATTGTAGGCATAGACCAATTCATACCATCTAAAAAAAACTCCAACAAAAACCTAACAGCCAGCCATGGTTCTCCCCAGAATGTGCTGCTGCCATCGCGCACAGAAATCACTTTTTCCATAGCTACCAACGTAATAGATGTACTGAGACTAAAACTGCTTTCAGGACTGCCAGCAACCACTGTAAAAAAGTAATAAAAAATGCTCAGTCCGTTAAATCCAAAGTAGCTGATCAGCGGCTTGGTTCCCACTAGTTTTGGCAAATAACAAATAGGATCCTGAACAGAAGTGTGCGTTCTATCCCAACCATTATCAATGGACCAGAGGTAATCTCGTCAGCATCAGACAAGGCCAAACTATTTGCCAAGAACTTTGCAGCTAATTCTACCCTATGTGACGAAGGCCATCAACTCCCCATATTTCCTCCTATAACACACAACATGCTAAGTAACACATATCTGTGCGTGAGGTCGCCAAGCTAATCAAGAACCTTGATTCCAGTAAAGCAACTTGCCCTGATGGCATCCCAATTATAGTGTTAAAAAAGCTTCAACCAGAACTTGCTCCCATACTTACAAAACTGTTTAAGTGTTGCCTTAAGGAGAAGTGCTTTCCAACACCCTGGAAAACCTCATCAGTATGCCCTGTATTTAAGAATTCAGGTGATCTCCCTCTCAGTACAGACCAATAAGTCTCCTGTGTGTCATGAGTAAGTTGCTGGAATCCATATTAAATAGAGAAGTAGTCAACCACCTCAGCAGAAATAACCTTCTTAGTGACATGCAATATGGTTTCCGTTCTGCAAGATCTACTGCAGATGTGCTAACGGTTATATCTCATAGGATTAGTGAATCTCTTGACAAAGGCTTCCTTTCTAGGGCAATTGCTCTTGACATATCTAAGGCCTTTGACAAGGTATGGCATAAAGGCCTACTTCACAAGATTTCCAGCTACGGTATAATTGGAAATGTTTTCTCAATTATTAAACCATTTCTCTCTGACAGGCTCATAAGAGTAGTGGTTGATGGACAAAAATCAGAGGCCTGCAGTATTAATGCTGGAGTCCCTCAGGGGTCAATCCTGGGCCCAACTCTCTTCCTGATCTACATCAATGATCTCCCTAAACACATACTTAAACCATTCGTTGACATCTATGCGGATGACACAACCATCTACGGCAACACATCAAAGGCTGTAAATGACAAAGTTCTGATTCTCTCTCCTCTGATCTCAAGCGCGTGGTTTAGTGGGGGAAGTCGTGGCTGGTTACCTTTAATGCATCTAAAACCAAACTCCTATCCTTACATCATCAACGCTCTGATCCTCATCTGGCATCAATTGAAATGGATGGCTCTCATCTAGGAGAAGCCCCATGTTTTGACAAGCTTCTGGGCTTGACCTTTACTCCTGATCTGAAATGGAACACGTACATCAAGTCTGTTGTCAAGGTCACTGGAAAGATGGTGGGATTCTTCTACCGCTCCAGAAGAGATCTCACTACTGATGCAATTCTCTATCTATTTAAAAGCCAAGTACGTCCAAGGATGGAATACTGCTGCCGTATCTGGACAGGAGCTGCTAAAAACAGCCTACCCTGCCTTAACAGAGTACAAAATAGACTTTGTGGCTCAGTGAGGGATGCCCTTTTCTCTTCCCTGCAACTTCTCTCGCACAGAAGAGACGTTGCGAGCCTATCTTTGTTTTATCGTTATTTCCATGGCAGGTGCTCGTCTGAGCTCCAATCTCTGGTCCCCCCCTCTCCAATCTTTCACAAAAAACATCCGTCTAGTTGAAACCACTGTCAAAAATTTTCCCCACTCTTTATCTGTGCCTAAATCAAAACAGATTCCATGAACAAAGCTTCTTTCTTAAAAGTGCACGCCTGTGGAACTGTTCCGTCTGCCTGTTTCCCACCTGACTACAACCTGGATGTCTTCAAGTCCAACGTAAACAAATTTCTGATGAACCGCCCCCTTAAGTAGACACTTTATTAAATCTCAACACTAACGTACCGTACATGCAATAACCCTTATCCCTGAGTGGCTTCCGGGCCCTGATAAAAAAAAAAAAAAAAAAAAAGTTACCACAAGAGCCTAAATACTTACACCTCTGTCTGTTATTTCTGCTCTTTCAATTTTCCAGGACAAATTCTCAACTTCGGCTTCCAATTGAGCTTGTTGATATTCAAACTGAAAATAGTAAAACAAATTTGCTTCAGTTTTTTTTAAATCTCACCGTTAGAGTTAAAAAAAAAAAAAATCTAACAAGTCCCACATTGTCGAGTAAACTTTAACCTGTCTCATTGCCACATCCCCGTGTCTGTTTTACAAATACTTCAATGGAATGTGCTCTAATAAACTCTTAGTACCTGTGCCACCACAACGTAAATAGTCATCAATTACTTGACAAGCAGTAAAATCCCACTTCCTAAATCCTTGAAAGCATACTCTAATTAGTTTCTCCCCTCGGACTGCTAGATTTTGGAATTCCCTGACTGTACTAACTTACAGAAGTTTAACTATGATGTGAACAGACATTTCACTGCTCCAAACCCCCCAATCTGCTCTTAGATATGATCCTAAATAGTAACCCCTTATGTTCCAAGTGGTAATATACCTGGTTTGGAGTGAAAAAAAAAAATTATAACTAGTCCATCAGATTTTTTTTGTCTTTCTCCCCAAACAAGGCATATTGCCACTTGGATGTCATGGTCTACTATTTGGGATTATGTCTAACAGAGGACTGTTGGGAGATGAGCCGAGAGATGTCTGTTCACAGAAACCTCTGTAGGTTAGCACAGTCAGAGAAGCAAGAAACAAAGAAAAATTACGAAGTTCGAGGGAAGAAACTATTAGAATAGGTTTTTTGGTATCTAGGGATCTCAACACTGAAGGGATTGAATCTTGCTACTTGTCGGAAGTAAGTATTTTGAGGCACACGCACTAGGAGTTCAGGGCTTCCATTAAAGTACTTGTAAAAGATGCATGGGTATGCAACATTGTAATGATGGGGCAGAAGTTAGAGCCTGACCGATAGCGCATAACGAATTACTTCATGCATGGACAAATTGTGACCTTGTGTAGATGTAAAATACTCTATGGTGAGACTAATTTTCTAGCACGATAGAGGAAATCTATTTTCTTTGCAGCGGCCTTGGCAATGTGCTCAATGTATGTGTTCTAATTTGTGTTGCCTGTAAATGTTAAGGCAAGGAGTTTGAATAAGCTTTCAGGTAGGGTGTCATTTGTCATGATAATCAGTGGTTGAGTTTTTTTTGTAGTTAAAAGGAAAGGAGCTTTTAACAATCAGTTCTAAATTATGTTTTTTTGAGGTTGAAAGTTCAATCTTTACTACAGGCAATGATGGCTAACATTAACATTATTTTTACCTGATCATGGCTGACAGAACAAGAACAATCCACCCTGTGGATTAGATAAAGTACCTGTTTTACAAGTACTTTAATGGTAAGTGCTTGGACGAACTCAAAACACTAGTACTTTAACGTGAATACCCTCAATAAACAAGACAAGCAGCAAAATTCCACCCTACACTCTAAAGATCCCTAGATGCCGTAAAGCTTTCTACTCAAATATATTCTTTCCTCAAACTGCTGGACTTTGAAAAGGGCCTTCCAGGCCCCTGCTTCCCTGAATGTACTGACATTCAAATGTAATATGAACAGCCATCTCGCTGCCCAATTCCCTACATAGCATCTTGGAAAATATGTTCCTATTAATAGCTCCTTATGATTTAGTGGCACTATGCCTTGTTTAGGGTGGGGGGAAAAAAAAAAGGAAATTTTTCCCAAGTGTAAAGAGATGCATCTAAATAAGGTCAGAGTTTACACCATCACCCACCCACCACTCACCTGGTAGATAACAAAAACTCATTACTTTCCAACTTTACTGCTTCGCTCACCAACTCTATACTTACCAATTGTTTTCTGGCCCCTTTCTCCATATAATAAGCATACGGATAAGTGTATTGCAGAGTGTAACGACACTGAAAGAAAATTTTAAAATAGGATTAGTTCACAAATTTTTATGTTTCAATTTTTGAGAGGAGGATTGCTTGTTTGACTACTGTTCTCATTTTGAATTTGTTTTCACCTTCCGATCCACGTAAGCTCCGATCTTCAAGTCAGTTTTTTTATTGGAGGTTGAAAGTTTAATGTTCGATGTGAGTGACACTCAAATACACTTGTGAATTACTTAGGACATCTATCCAGTCATGGCTGAACGGACAAGTGCATGCTACCTCTAGGGTTTGGTCAAAATTCTGTGCACATTCCAGAGTTTGACAAGACATAACTAAAGAAGGTTGGAGGTTACATCGGCTAAAATGCAGTGAAAATAGCATTAAAGATGTGAACAAAAGTCAAATCCAAATACCAAAGGATTTCAATTCAAACAATTTACTTTCATTGCAATTGGGATATTCTATAATGCATGCCATTGTTCATTTAAATAAAGAAATTTGCATCTTTGATTAAAAATAAAATTACTGTCATTTAATTTTCTAATCCTCATTATATATATATATATATATATATATATATATATAAGTGATTTAAGTGAAAAACCTTCATTAAAGATCTACATGCAATATTATTTGCAATATTAGCCAGAAATAAAAAATCTATTGACCTTTATCCCTGTATAGTAGATGCAAATTTTTAAGCTGTTGACCTGACCAGAGAGAGAAGCGCACACATTGACAAATTATTAAAACCATTCAAATCACTTTGTAAATAACATTTCTATTATCTATTTCTTTACTACTTTTTCTTTTCTATTTCTGTAAATGAAGTTGTTTCTTAAGTGTTACCTGTTCAGATATTTGCGATTCATTTTGTCAGCATATACAACATAAACATACTTATAGTTCAAACAAATAATCCAACAAATTTTTACGGACTACATTTTGATGGTTACATTTCGTTGAAGATGTTTCATCTTCCATCTTAAAAAAAAAAATTAAAAAAATAAAATAAAAATTTTTTTTTTTTTTTCCGTTTACTTTTTTCAATAAAGACGCTGCATCAAGGAGGTATTGCCAGTCGATCCAGGTTCCAGAATTATTCATGACTTTCTCTTGAATTCGGCTTTTAATGGTGTTCAAAGTCTGTTCTTCCAATTTCAGACTTTTGGCATGATTCTCCCACTGCGAGAAACAGAAATGAAAAAACTGTAAAAAGTTGAGAAAATAGACAAGATTAGTACATGGCAGGTAAAGCATGAATTTTGCATGGAAGAAGCATTGGTTGGGGAGAGAATCCTGGAAAGAAATGGCTACATCAATGTTGAACTAGAGGAACTAATAAAGTACAAGTTCTCTCCCCCTGTGATCAATACTATTTTAACAATGTTAATGACTTTTTAATGGCAACTTTTGGTGGATTTGGGGCAAAAACTAAGAGTACATTTAAATATAGATATTAAAATTAGCAAAAAGTTTTTTCTTAGATCCTTATAATTCCTGTAAATAACTAAATCCTAACTTGATAAATTTTGAATAATATCTAATGAAAGAATATTGATATTTGAAAAACAAAAAGAAATGAAAAAGCAAAAAACAAAAAGGGGGAAAGAAAAACAGAAAAGGTAGAAATATAGAAACAAGAAACAGAAAAGTAGGAGAAAAGCAGAAAATAGAGAAGCAGGAGAGAAACAGAAAATAAGAAAACAGAAAACAAACAGAAAACAAAGGAAACAAAATTGAAAAAAAAAAAAAAAAAACAGAACAAACAAAAATAAAATAGAAAAAAAAGGAGTAGAAAATAGAAAAAAAAGGAGTAGAAAATAGAAAAAAAAGGAGTAGAAAATAGAAAAAAAGGAGTAGAAAATAGAAAAGAAGCAGAAAATAGAAAAGAAGCAGAAAATAGAAAAGAAGCAGAAAATAGAAAAGAAGCAGAAAATAGAAAAGAAGCAGAAAATAGAAAAGAAGCAGAAAATAGAAAAGAAGCAGAAAATAGAAAAGAAGCAGAAAATAGAAAAGAAGCAGAAAATAGAAAAGAAGCAGAAAATAGAAAAAAAAAAACAAAAAAAAACAGAAAATAACCCCCCACCCTGATTTTCACAAAAAAAAAAAAAAAAAAAAAAACTTGTCTAATTGAAACCAATATCAATAATTTCTCACTATATCTGTGCCTAAACCTAAATGTAAATTCTATGAACAAAGCTTCTTCCTTAGAATTGCACGACTGGAACTGTTCTGTTTTCCTGCTTTACAACTGACTACAATATGGTCCAATGTGAACAAATTCTTGAGCTGTTCCCTCATGTAATCCAATTTACCAAATTTTCACTAACAATTACTAGATGTTCCCCTTGACTACTGTACACTCATTAACCCTTATCCCCGAGTGGCTTCAGGACCTTGATAAATGGTGACTCCTTTGTAAAAAGAGGAGACTTATATAGTGATGTACCTGCTGGTGAGTAGGATACTGTTTGTTATGGTGGTTTATTAAATTTATTTGTTAGGTTGTTCTGCTTCCATTTGTGTTATTGTGTGTATAGAGTTTGGTTTATATTTTAGTGATTAACTTTTTAGAGAGTATTATTTTGGATGGTTCTATTTTGTAAAAGATCTTTAAGGTTGATTCTTGATAGTGTTTCTTTCAATATGGTGTAAAGTCAGCAGACTCTGCTTAACAGTCTCTTGGCATGCTGTGCATATGGGGGTTCGGCATCTTTCAGTAGGTTAAAATGCTATATGTGTGTAACCTATGTGTAAATGATTCAGTATGACTTCTTTTCTATTAAGGTTCTTTTTATTGTGTCATTCTCTGATGATTGGCTGAATATATATGGTTTGTTGGTGATTTTTTTTTTTTTTTTTTTTTTAATTCGAGGTTTGTATATGACAGTTGATTGGTGGAGGTGGATTGTTTCAAGTTTTTTTGTATGTACAAGCACCCATGTTTGCCCAGCTGGGCAAACTTGATTCCTTGTCTTGTACCGGAAAAATATCCAGTAAATAAAACGTTTACTAAATCATTTTTTTTTGCATTTCCATACACCAAATATGGATATAAATACCACTAAAACACCCGCTGGGTCATAAGTTTCATTTCGGTACCTAACTTGCCTGAGTGGAATGCCTGTAGGCGGAGACAAACCGCGTCTCTCACACACACACACACAGTACGAAAATTTATAATAGGATAAAGTTCTTGCTGCTCCATATATAAGGGATTCATAGTCAGATTGCACTGTGGATTGGTACAGTTTTAATAGCATTTGCTTATTTGCTCCCCAGTCAGTATAACCTACTCTTACTAAACAGAAGACAGAAAAAAGGGGGAAAGACAGACAGAAAAAAGGGGGAAAGACAGACAGAAAAAAGGGGGAAAGACAGACAGAAAAAAGGGGGAAAGACAGACAGAAAAAAGGGGGAAAGACAGACAGAAAAAAGGGGGAAAGACAGACAGAAAAAAGGGGGAAAGACAGACAGAAAAAAGGGGGAAAGACAGACAGAAAAAAGGGGGAAAGACAGACAGAAAAAAGGGGGAAAGACAGACAGAAAAAAGGGGGAAAGACAGACAGAAAAAAGGGGGAAAGACAGACAGAAAAAAGGGGGAAAGACAGACAGAAAAAGGGGGAAAGACAGACAGAAAAAGGGGGAAAGACAGACAGAAAAAGGGGGAAAGACAGACAGAAAAAGGGGGAAAAACAAAATAGGGAAAAAACAAAATAGGGAAAAAACAAAATAGGGAAAAAACAAAATAGGGAAAAAACAAAACAGGGAAAAAACAAAATAGGGAAAAAACAAAATAGGGAAAAAACAAAATAGGGAAAAAACAAAATAGGGGAAAAACAAAATAGGGGAAAAACAAAATAGGGGAAAAACAAAATAGGGGAAAAACAAAATAGGGGAAAAACAAAATAGGGGAAAAACAAAATAGGGGAAAAACAAAAAAGAGGAAAAACAAAAAAGAGGAAAAACAAAAAAGGGGGCACTTGTACAGTTTAATCGAGACATTAAAAAATGAAATCGAAAAAACGTTATATTGTACATATCCGTTTTGAACTGAAGATCTTCGGAAAAAATTTCACTTAATTTGATAGACTAGTTTTTTTTGTTTTTTTTTACAGTGGAAAAACGCGTTTTTATGAGAGAGCATTGAAGGCAGACATCTTGAAATTTTTCTTAATTTTTGTTTGGAATTTAGAAGCGCTACGGAGATAACTCTAGTTAAAGCGCAGACATTCCATCCCCATTTTTAATACTAGCTTTTCTTCCTAAAAATCGAACCTTTTGCTCAGTATCAATTGTTTTTTATGCTGTAAGACAAAAACTACTTGATAAAATTAAGTGATATTTTTTTTTTTTTTCCGGAGAACTTCATTCCATTACGGATACGTACAATTTAAACTTTTTTTTCTCTCGATATTTTCATTTTTGAATGTCTTGCTTAACAGTACAAGTACCAAAAAGGGAAAAAGGAAAAGAAAAAAAATTAACATTTTAGCTGCTTGTTCCCTGGAAATTCTGTTTTAGCTACTTTTTGCTCCTGATGAGATAATTTTATAAACTAAATAGAAAAATAAAATATGGCAACTCTATATTTGCTTTCTCACTTTGCTTCATCACTTGGAACACTTTCATGCAAAAGCAAGAAAAAGGTACAATTTTTTTATTTAATCACTAACTTTTGTTTGAGAGAACAGATTTATATATAATTTATATACAGAGTGAAAAATTTTAAATGTACAGATGTGCCTAGCGTAAGCACACCTCAGCTTTGATGGATCCAAAGAGTGTTTGTTTGGCCAAAGTGTTTTCAGCTAAATACCTCTATCACCTCTTCATGATAGAAGAGTCCTTATATTAGTTTCTATTTTATTTTGAATACGTTTGCTCTTAGAACATATTTTAATACATGACTTGAACGAAACTGTAGTTACATTTCTAATGGTCAAATTTAGATGCAATATGTAAGAGAGCGGGCAGGGGAGATTGAATGGTTGATGATATACTAACCCTTTCAAAATAAAACAAATATTTCTTAAGGGCTTCCCTTGCTTGAGCATGAGCAGATTCATTGGCAATATTTGGGTTCTCTTTGTAACGACTGCATTCATAATATTCACTACCATGAGTTTTCCAATCTGAGGACAAAAAAAGAAAAAGACCACTTAAAAAAAAAAAAAATAAATAAAAAAAAATATTAAAAATTTTTTTTGCTTCCATTAACTCTTTATCACCTGAATTACGATGTAGATGATTAAAATGTATTTATGTATTTATTTGCAGACTTATCCTCATCTTCATAGTTGTTTCACATTTCGGCTAACGATTCCTCTGGCCTTCATCAGATGGTTAACTGCGACGGGATAGGAATGCCGAGTAAACTGTATCCTTAGTGATTACAGCCTTCCATAGTTGTGGTCTCACAGTTTTGACCAACTAATCTTCTGACCGGCTTTGGGTAGAATTGAAGTCCACAAATAAATAAATATACAAATTACTCATCTCAAAGGATTCCAATGATAAAATAAAAAAAATATCTATTAATTTTAGTTATTTTAAAGGGTAATGATACTATGATTGTCTTCAAACTGGAAAAATTATAAAATTCAATAGTTAAACTACCACCGAGAATTTTTGCATTTCATAAACTTACCTTTATTATCATCCATAATGCTTGAAAAAAGCATGTTTAGGACAACTTAAAATGCTCCACTGAGACAGATAGCAATATACCGAGTGTAAACAATGGACAGTTGCAATCTGAACCTACCTGGCATCTACCCAGATACTGAATATGTAGAAGGCATGTTTGAATTAATTCCCATTTTATGACATTATATTCATTTATTTACAACAGAATTAATTAGTTCAACCAGGTCATAAAAGGTTAATGTGATAGTCTTGGTCCCTTTTTCACATGCCTTGAAAATTTAAGAGATGTATTTATAATTGGATAGTCAATCAGTCAATAGTTGGGATGAAGAATGATAAACACATGGACTTTTGACAGATTTTAATGCATAACTGACATTCAACCGTTTTTTTTTGTTTTTTTTAACACAATGTAGTTACTCAATTCAATTGAGTCCACATGCCATATATATATTACTTCTCCAGTGAACTATCTAATTTAAGTAGATCTGATCAAAGATTTCTTGCTGAACATATATTGAATAGACACAAAACTTACCTCCTAAACACATCCAACAAAAATCATGCTTGCATCGGGAACATTGCTAAAATAATGACAAAAAGAACAGGAATATTAAACATTAATAACTTGAGAGAAATGTACTTTGGGAACATGAAGATTTGAACCTTAAAAGTAAAAAATTCATAATTGTGATTTTTTTTACTTAATCTTTCTGATAACTTCAAGACTACCCTACTCCTTAAGAAAAGTATTAGGTTGATAAAGTTCTTGTAAAATGTTTAATTTTGATTACAAATGGAGGTCTTTTCAAATAAGTTTTAGTTATAATACCTTTACTTTATATATCACTTTTAAAGAGTGTGTTTCACTCTAAATTACAATCATTTTAAAACAATTAGGTCTTTTTCAGAACATTGAACACAAGATGAAAAATGCAAATTCGCACAATTTCTTATTTCAATTCAAGCTAGGTCAAAAAGCTGCCGGAACAGCTCGTGATAACAATGAAGCGTTTGGCCCAGAAACAACTACTGAATGCACATCACAATGGTGATTTAAGAAATTTCATGGTGGTTGAGAGTCTTGATGAGCATAGTGGTCGGCCATTGGTTGTGATTTGCTATAAAAAGTGGATTCTTTACAACTGGTGGCACTCGGCTCAATGGTTAGACACTAACAAAGCTCCATGACACTTCTCGAAAACAGAGTTGCGCCAAAAGGAAGTCATGCTTACTGGTGGTCTGCAACCGGTTTAATCCATTAGTTTTGTTTTTGTTTTTTTAATACAGGCAAAATCATTACGGCTGTAAAGTACTCTCAACACTTGGCATTAGTCAACAGAAAAGGCCCAATTCTCCTCCATTACAATGCCCAACTGCACGTTGCTAAATCAACCCTGCAAAAGTTCAACGAATTAGACTATGAAACTGCCTCATCCACCACACTTTTCATTTACCAACTACTAGTTTTTCAAGCATATCGACAACTTTCTGAGGGAGAAATGCTTAAAAAACCCAAGTGATACCAAAAGTCCTTCAGTGACTTCATCGCCACCAGAACGCATATTACTGGCATAAATACACTTGTTTTGATTCTAATGATGCTTATTTCGATCAATAAATTTGTTTGAGCCGAGATATGTCCATCTGAATTTTAAAGTTAAAAACTGCAAAAACTTTCTTGTCAACCTGACAAAAGATAAGAACTTTTTTTTTGATCAGTCTCTTCCACAGAACTCAACTTGTTTTATCTCATTAAAATTGAAAAGTTGTAAATTGGAATTTAAAGTAAATTCTGGTTTTGCTCTGGTCAAAGGTTGGCAATTAATAAAATTGAAAACTTGGGTATTTCAAATAATGTGACTTGTAATATATTTGCTGAAAAGACCAAGAAGAGAAAAATTTGGTTACATTTTCCTGATTCACATAATGCTTCCTTAAGGTTAGATATTGGAAGCCTTTTTTCGTATATTTATAAAGGAGTTAAAACAATAGAGATCAGTAATGAAATTATTTGATCCAACAACCAATTCGACATGAGAAATATAATTTATCAAATTGGGAAAACACATGGATATTAAAGTATCCAGTTTTACATATTAGTAGAAATGGTGCTTATTTAGAATTAGACTTATTTAAAAAAAATTAAATTACAGAAAAAATCTTTATTACATACGTACCCATCATTGAACGAAGGTGGCATACCCCTAAAATTATGTAAATTGATCAAGTAGTCTTTTATATGGAAAATCATTTGTGGTGATTTTTAGCAATTTTAATAGGAAATTGTAGCCATTATAAGGCTGATTTTAATTTTGATAAAATTGAGTTGTCTCCCCCTTATTAAATATAGCAGATCAAAAAGTCGATTAGTAATAAAATTGTATTTTCCGAGTTAAAAAAAACTACTTGATCAATTTATGTAATTTTTTTTAAATATGACATCTGTGTTTCATGACAGATACCCACATCATAAAGATTAAAATAGTTTTGTCTTTATATTTTGAAAATTGGTTTAATCCCTATTTATATACAATAAACTTATTTTCCCCCCTATGATTTTCACCTTAATAGGATTAAAAATCAAGACATTTCATGCGAATGTAATATGCACAAACTGCAGTACAATATCTAAGGTGTGTTATAGGCATATTACCTCTCCACTTCCTCGATAATCATAGATTCCTATATTTTTTCTGCTGAGTTAACTGCCACAATCGCTTAAAAATCAATGGAAGTAGTAAAATCTTTTCTCTGTAATTAATTCCTCCTTCCCCCGCCACCACTTACACCATTTCTGAAATTGTTCACCAGGAACACTAGTTTGGGTTTTCTTTACTTCATAGTTGCTTAAAAAAACTGGAATGGAATTTTAACGTTCCTTTTCACTATGCTTTCTACTGGGTGAAATGCACCATGGGCTTAACTGATTCGAAGGGTTATTTATGCCATTTTTTAAAAAAATTTTTTATGCTTTTTGCCATGTTTTTGTTTTTCCGAAGACATTCATTTTTCCCCCCCCTTATTTTTGCTTTTACGATTTCTTTTTTTTAAAGAAGTTTTGTTTGTTCACTGTTTTTTTTTGTTTTGCCGATTTTTTTTTTTTTTTTTAATATTCAAACAGGGTTATTACTTCGCTTATTCTTTACTTTACCCCCACTCTTACACACACCTCCAAACACCCGGACAACGCCGGCTACCCCTGCTAGTTCTAAATAAATGCCAAAAAATATAAAGTATACAAACAAATTAAACAGAACAATCCAAATAGTTACTAAAGAATATAGTCTGATTGTACATTTTAATGGATAATTTTAATCTAATAATTTATTAACTAACAGAAAGGGCTGATAATGTCTGGGATTAAGAATATTTTTTGTGCCCAGTTTAATAATATCAAATTTATATACATATATTTTTTTGTTTAAAATTTTATATTTAGTTTTTAGAATAAAGTTATAAGATGTAATCTAAATTTATTAAGTGAGTGGGAATATAAGTGACATAACATTAATTTAAATTACTTTCTATAAAACTATTAATGTCCTGTAATTTTTTTGACTAACAGTGTCCATCACCCAATGTGTATCTGAATGCCAGTCAGCAATCAGGATGGAAAAGGCGATTAATTCATCTGACAAATCAAATAGACGTTCAAACTTGACTGAAGGATAAATAATTGATAAATGTGGACAATAAACAAGTTGAAAAACAATCCCAGGCTGTTCTTTGTGAACAGTGTCTGATCTAATCTTAGTTAAAAAAAAAAAAAAAAAAAAAAAGGCACTTGCACAGTTTAATCAAGACAAGACATTAAAAAAATGAAAATATTGAGGAAAAAAAAAGTTATATTGTACATATCCGTTTTGGACTGAAGATCTCGGAAAAAAAAATTTCATTTAATCAAGTAGGTTTTTTTTTTACAGCGGAAAAACATGTTTTATGACAGCGCATTGAAGGTAGACATCTTTTAATTTTTTAACACGCCACCGGGAGATAACTCAGTTTAAAGCACCAATATTTTACCATCTTTAATACTAGCTTTTCTTCCTCAAAATCAACCTTTTGCTTGGTATCATAAATTGTTTCTTTACTGTAAAAAAAAAAAAAAAAAAAAAAAACGCTACTTGATGAGATTAAGTGAAATTTTTTTCCAGAGAAATTTATTCCATAATGGATACATACAATATAACCTTTTTTGATATTTTCATTTTTAATGTCTTGATTAAACTGTACAAGTACCTAAAAAATTAATATTTTGTTATAACTCATTTTGTTAAAAAAAATTTAGAATCCAAATCATTTTTCAGTTCATATTTTTAATTTGAAAAATACTGATTATAGATTTGAAATTTTATTGTAAAAAAAAAAAAAAAAAAAAAAAAAAAAAAATGCGTTTGCATACAAAGAGCAAGAATTGATTAATGTTTTGTTTTGCAATGAAAAAACATTTTTAGTACTCACCATATGATTACAGCCACCATTTTTCTCAATGCATACATGACATCGAGGGCACTGGAAGAAACAGAAAACATAGCTTTTAATTTTTTTTTTTTTTTTTTTTTTTTTTTTTTTTTAAATTGAAGTGTCTGATTTTATTCTGGAAAAAAAAAAAAAATTTTCCTGTAGGATTCTAGAAGACAACCATTTTAATGAAAAACTTTAGACATGAATATCTGTTCCAAGTAAGAGTCCATCCAATGTTTAAGCATCATTTTGGAGAGTATGGAATTGCCTACCCCTTAATTATCACAACTCTCAGGTCCACAGTGATATTACCTGGTAGAGTTCAATCTATTGGAATTTTTTGTGCTTTTGCAGAATAGTGGACTTTTAAACAAACGCATTTCAGATGAAAACATTACATACGTATGTGTCATGTTGAAATTATAAACTACAAAAATTACAAATGATCCAATAGAAGAGGAGTTAAATTTTTTGAAAGAAAATTGTAGAGACTAACAGTCGGACATTTTTCTTTTTCAATAACGGGTTTCAAAGAAAGCACAGGCGATAAGTTAGTTTGTCATATAGAATTGGTTGCACAACTATTACACTAAAACAAAACTTGATAAATTCTATTTTTACTGGATCATTTTTTTAATGTATACTAATTAGATGATACATAATGTTTTCACTTGAAATGTTTGTTTCAAAATCTTATTCTACACAAGCACCAAAAATTTCCAAGCACAACACTTTCTCTTATTTTGTATCTTGCCCAAACTACTAAGTGAAAACTGTCAATTTATCAAAACATTTGACAGAGAATCTTGGGCAAGATGGACACCTCTAGCCAACTCCAAAATCTATCTTTCCCAGTCGTTCCACCTTGCTTTCTGCCTACCTTCATTCCCTATCAATCATTCAAGATCCTTTCACCATATTGTAAAACCTGGACAGAGTGGCTTTTTTTTTATTATTACAATTTCACCCTAAACAAGGCAGTGGCTCAAATGTGACAATACTCCATACATGAGCAAATGGTTTCCAGGTATAAGTAACTTTCTAGCATGGTAAAGAGAACCCACTTTCTTCAAAGCAGCTTTGGCAATGCTCTCAATGTATCTGTTCCAACTCATGTTCCTTGTGAACATGAATCCTAGAAGTTTGAACGAAGTACTTTCAAGTAATGTATCTTTAGCCAGAGCTATTTGTGGTTGAAAAGGTTTCTTGTTCGTCTTGGCAGCATTAAATGCGACCATCCATTTTTGTCCCCATTCAACTACTGATTGGAGGTCTTTCTGTAGTGTTTCTGGCATTTCCTTAGATATGTATTCATTTGTTTTCCCCTCATGCCTGTTATATAGCGTGCTGTCATCAGCAAATATAACCATCTCGGAGACAATTTTATCAGAGAGGTTATTTATAAATATTAGGAATAAAGGTCCAAGGATGGACCCTGAGGTACACTTGTATTTATATAGTGTTTAGATGTACGACCATTGAGGACAACCTGGATTTCTCTCTTAATTCAGAAGGATTTGATTATGTTAAGTAGTCATCCAGTGATACCGTATAATCTGATTTTCCTGAAAAAAAATTGTGCCAAACCCTATCAAAAGCCCGATATATTTAGGGCTAACACTATCCTTCCCAGCTTTGTCCAGTGTATGGTACATACATTCAGAGATTACAGATATCTGCTGTAGAATATTGTTGGTCAGTCAGAAGTTTAGCAGCTGCAAGATGATGGACTAGAGTTTGGTTAATAAGGGACTCAAATATTTTGGCGAAAAGCAGGAGGAGGCTAATGGGGTGATAATTTAATAGGTTAGTTCTTTCGCTAGAATTTTTGTAAACTGGTACCACAGAAGCAGTTTTCCAGCATTCAGGAAAGCAAGATTCATTAAGACATTTGTTGTAAAGTTTGGAGGACTGGAGCATCTTCAGCAGAGAATATTTTTTTAATAGTACAGCTGGGATGAGATTGGGTCCACATGCTTTAGAGGTGTCTAGGTTTTTTATGATATCATGCACCTGAGAAGGGGTGATTTCCAGATCATCTAGCGTGGTGTCTGTCCGCACAGGAAAGTCAGGGTGGGAGTGGCTTGCTTGCTCCAATGTGGAGTTAGAGGCAAACCGTTAGCCTTCTCAGTTGCTGTGCAAACAACCTCATGATTGTTGGATAATGGGGGATTTGTTGACTGCCTATTATTTACTACACTGTTGTAGATTTTCCAGAAATCACGGATTCCTAATTTCTGTGCTTCAATGCGTTTTCTGGTGGTTTCGGCATATTCTCCTCTCTTAACTGTCGCCATTTTTTTCTTACAATTACTACCAGCTTCTATATACTTTTGTCTGTTTTTACTGGACTTATATCAGTTAAATCTGCGGTATGCATGCTGCCTTTGAGCAATGGAAGCTGTACAGGCAGAAGTAAACCATTGAGGAGGGGGGTGCTATAGAATTTCTGCGTGGGAACATGTGCTTTAATTGCTCTTTTGAACCATTCAGTGGTCTCATTTGCGCACTGTTCAGCAGGAAGAAAAGAGGTTTCCTCATAGGGCATCTCTGATGAGATCCCTGATGGCTTCCCAGTCAGCACTATTATACCTTGTCATTTTGAGCAATGGCTCTTCAGTTTTAGGTGCAGAATTTAGGGCAATTTCTACCATTATCACAGCGTGATCAGCATTCCCGAGTAGGCTATGGCCATTCGTTACACTATCATTGGGAACTGTGGACAGAAATAGATCTAGAAGTGAGGCATATTGATCTTGCTGATCTAGGAAACACATCGGAAACGTAACCGTCTGTGATAGGGAATGATATATTGCTGTCAAAGTGTGGCATAAGAAACACTGGAATACGGTTTGTGTGGCTCAGAGCCAGACAATACAGTTGCACAAGTAAAATTGTCAGTCAACCATTATTTTTTCCAGATGTAGAATTCAGCAGTTTCTGCTCCCAACTTTCAAACAATGCAAAGATTTTTTTTTTAAGGAAATCGCTCCAGACAAGACATAAAACCACTTGATGTAAGGTGCTAAAGGAAAAAAAAAAAAAAAAGAAATTTTTTTTTTAAACTTCAAGATCAAAAATTAGTGTTAGATGAATAGATCCAACTCAAAACAGTAATACTTCCCCCTTTGTCAGAAAAATGACTTGTAGAATGTGAGGACTGAAAGACAAAATTAAGGAAGCAAAAGTGACGAAGTTGACGAAAGTAATTCCAAGGTCCACTTTTCAAATAAATGTTTGCTCATTCATGCAGATTAATGATGGTAAAATTTAAGTTTTGTGGCTCTGAATGAAAACATGAATTCAATACTATACACAGACGACAGTAGAAAGTGGTCTCTGGGTTTACTTTCAGCAGCCTTGTAATTCTTGCTTCTCTTTGTCTTAATTCTCACATTCTCAGATGATAAAATGGATGATGACAAAGATTGTCAACTTATCAAATCATTTAACCATTTTTTTTTTTTTTTTTTTTTTTAAAGATGCACATTTTTATGTAATTACAAAGAGAGAGACAGAAAAGGGAGGGAAAGAGAAACATTACCGTCCCAATTTTTGCATAAACTTTTTAAGTGATTAGCAATTTTTAAACCTTTTAAACTTTTTCTAACTTGAAAAGACATTATTTTAATAAATCTGTATTTATCACGTTAACATAACTTTGATAATTACATTGTATTATTTATTTTACTATTAATGCATTATTAAATTCTAAAATGCAATAGCATAAAAACAAAATTGTTAAAAAAATTTAGTTACCACCAGAGAGAATTTTTTCTTCATTAAGTCAGCAGTTTTACTCTTGTAAAAAAAAAACTAAAAAAATAAAAAAAAATTAGAAATGCATTATTTTGTGACCCTTCAAAATTTTTAAAGGAATTCAAATCATTGAATAACATTACCTTAAAAAAAATTAACAATTTGATCCAATTAATTTAATAACCAAACAACAATAGTAATTAAAAGTAGAAGTTATGGATTTTTTAAAATGTTATTCTCACGTTTTGGTTGATATATATTCTGACAAGATCAGGGATTACATCCACCGAAACGTTGTGAGAACATCCAAGCTGACAACAAAACTGAATTATTCAAATAAAATTTTACTTTTGAAATTCAACTTAAAATAAAAAAAATTTTAAATCCTGGGTATTACTGTGTAGGTACAACTGGTTGCAAAATTAAGAAAATTGAAAAAGAAATTATTCTTACATCTTTTGTATGGGCAGATATGTAATTAGCCGTTTCTGAATCATCAGCACATTTTGTGAGCCATCTCTTGATAGTACTGCAATCAGTGGGAGCATGGTATTCAATACCACAGCGAAAACTGATCAAATAAAATATGTTTTATATATTAAAAAAAAATCAAAATAAAACAAGTATATACTTTCAATAATGGAATTTCTGAGGAATAAGACAAAGATTTGCATCTGTCACATCTATTTTCACATGATCTTTAAGCAGCACATGCTACACATTTCAAGAAAACACAGTTGTTAAACCTGACATGGAACATGAGAGAACGTTTGTGTCGCATATAGTGTTGGAATGATTAATAGGAATTAGGAAAATCAGAGCTTTTTGAGGTATCAGAAAATTTTGCACTTAATTTCTGATTCCCAAACATTTTTTTTTTTTTTTTTCTTAAAAAAAAAAAACAAAAAAAAAAAAAAAACATAAAACAAAGGGCCAGGGAATGTGTTATAAATCGCATTCCCAGATTTAACATGGATTCTTAGAGTCTAATTTATTTCTATTGTATTGGTACATTACTGTAAACATCCCTTTGTAAACCTTTTTGTACATATTTGCTAGACGTTTCAGGGAGTTCCCATTGAATTTAAAATATTTAAGATGCTCTGAACAAGTTTTTTTTTTTTTTTTTTTTTTAATTTCATTGGTGCCTAT
The DNA here is from genome assembly GCF_053919585.1 of Euprymna scolopes. Taxonomy (NCBI): domain Eukaryota; kingdom Metazoa; phylum Mollusca; class Cephalopoda; order Sepiida; family Sepiolidae; genus Euprymna; species Euprymna scolopes. The sequence continues at coordinate 79,472,359 of NC_136483.1, forward strand.
CATCAGTTTTTGAAATAATGTTTAAGGTACTTCTCCACTTTGAAAACAAACAAAAATATAGATAAAAAAATCTCATGCTTTTATAAAAATTTTCGATAAAATACATAAAGGAAAAAAACCTTTCTAAATACAAAATAATATTCCCTCTGGACCAAATTACCGTAGGTTTGCAGACCTTTACAAATATGGCCCCCCTCTACATGAAACAATAGTTTTATGCATATTAAACCAAATACAAAATTATCAAATGCTCATAATCATAAAGTAACATACTTATACTCTCACATTTACGTGCAACTAACCCCCCCCCCCTCCCCTGCCTTAAAATAAAATAATCCGTGAAACAAAATACATACAATTTACAGATATCATTGTTTTTCTTTTTTCACTTACAATTATACTGAGGAAACCAACAACTTATTTCTTTTTTTGGTTCACTTTGTTTGATACTGGGACATTTCCTTCATGGTTTTCTTTATTTACATTTCTTTGATCACATGTATAGCCCCCCCCCCCACCCCCCATAACAAACAAAACAACCCTGAAACATTTTTATTTACGGTTACCATTGTTTATTTTGCATTTCCTGCATTAGTAGCTTAAAATTCAGTTGACAACCCAATATCGTATGCAGGTGTTTGATTATAGACAAATTAGAGATTCATTTTCCTTCAACATGACTTTCCTTTTGTTAATTAGTATTTGCACCTCAAGATCCTGACAGCAATTATCCAGGTTATTCTGACACCCACCCAGCATTTCCCACTCACAGGATGGGGTTGTCTATTCCAAGAGCTGTTCTTAATATGGGAATGCTGTGGGTGACAGGAAGTTGGGTGTGTGTTCTGGAAGCTGTTCTTAACATAAAGAGGTTGGATGTTGGGCAACAACAACCGTATTGTTTTTATGAGGGGAGGAGGATTGTTTGATTATAGACCAACAACTGTACTTTAATTTTTCTATGAGAGAAGAGGGATGTGCTTCCACCAGGCAACACCAGTTAACAGGTCCCTCTAGTATATATTAAACAATCAATAGCTAACCAAATCTTTATAACAAGGAAAACATGGCCATTTCTTCATAGTTCATACTTGATAATACAATCTACATAATTGATTGAACTGATCAAGTTCTAGTCAACAATAGAAAACCATACTAAGGCAGTAAAATTCTAACAAAATCTGGAAAGCAGATTTTTTTTTGCTCATTTGTATACAAGATTGATTTTATAGTTATAGTTAGTAAAATAATATTTTCCACTTGTTTCACTTTAATTAGAGCACTAAAATATATAAGTTTGTTTTTAATATATAAAGATTTAACCAACAATATTAAACATGCATATGTTCATAAAGTAATCAAGTTTAAATCCAACAGATTTATTATAATCAAATGTTATAAAATATCTAAGTTTGCGTATCCCTCCTTGAATTCGTAAGCATCACAGTATCACTGCACTAAAATCAATGTAAACTTAAATATTGTTCTATGTTGAACAAGTAGCAGTTGGTACTAATGGATAATGGATTCAGGGTTTGAATATAGTCAGCATTTCATGTGCATCGTAACATTTTGTCTGAATCATCCATCTGCTTGTAATTTAAATGACATACTTTTTCTGTTCCCATGTTGTTCCTACAAGTTTTTCTTCTGCAAAATTTGAAGAACATTTTTGAGTAAAACCGAATTATTGAAAACTAAAACAAAAAAACCCCAAAAAAATCAGTTATCTGCTTCTTGTTTACATATACAAAGAAAGCTGTAATAAGATTACTGTGTTGAGCTTGTATGAATTATCTCCCACTAACTTAGCACATTTACAGCAGCAATATTATGGGGAAATATTACAGAACTAAGCAGAATTATTAGATAGATCAAAAAAAGCGACCATGGAATTTCTGTAGAATCCCCAATATTGTTAAAATTTAGATTTAATACATATATTCTTACCATTTTTCATTATTCAATTTATTCAAATAATCAAACAAACGAGTTTTAATTTTCTGCAAGATTAGTTTAATTTTTCCTTTTCAAATATTTTATCAACAAGAATTAATGAACTTTCAATGATTCTCTTTTATGGCATATCAATCCTTTTCTGCTTATGTAATTTATTTTGGTAAGTTCTTAATATCTTAAGATATTTGTGAGGTTGATGTACACTTATGTAAATGACTGGCTGCAATTTTAGGTCCAAGAGATTTTATTTAATCCATAGTCAAGACAAGTATTTTTTCAGGTCTGTTGTCATTACCCTCAGTATCAATGTAGTTTAAGGTCATACTTGGGACTGTAGAAGATGTTCAATCAATACCATTATCGATGAGGATGAAAAAAAAATGTATCCAGACCCAAAATATAGATGTTGATTTAGAGAAGCCATATTTATTTTTCATCCCTACTCGTCCAGAAGAGAAATTAAAAGGATAAAAATAGATTGTTCTATTGTTTCCTTACCAAAAGGAAGTTTTACATTTGGAACATTCAACTTTCTTTGCCAACGGTTGAGCAGCTCTCACAATCACAGGACAGTTGGGGCCAGGGCAAAATCGAAGTTCTGGATGTGTCTGTAAACAGAAAAGTTAAATTAAACAAAAGGCAAGGAATGCAAACAGGATATAAGTGCAAAAGAGAACAAAGGGGGGAAAAAGAGAACAAAGGGGGGAAAAAGAGAACAAGGGGGGGAAAAAGAGAACAAGGGGGGAAAAAGAGAACAAGGGGGGGAAAAAGAGAACAAGGGGGGGAAAAAGAGAACAAGGGGGGGAAAAAGAGAACAAGGGGGGGAAAAAGAGAACAAGGGGGGGAAAAAGAGAACAAGGGGGGGGGAGTGAAGAGTGGAAACAAAAAAGTGGATTAAAAAAAAAAAAAAAAAAAAATGTAATACAATGGTTTATTACCTTAACATGATCCATAAATGTTAATCTCATGTAACGATCTCGAATATCTGGCTGACTAAGAATGTCACAAAGAACATTTTCAGGAACAAGTACATTACAATCAGACGCCATACATTGGATACCTGACAAACAGAAAAGAAATCAGTATTTCTCATGTTATAAATCAATTGATACAGTCATTTTGTAATGTCATTAATTTTGCAAGAAAGTAACCTTTGAAAATTAATGCCTGAACAGACATTGATATATACAGATAAATAATAAAGTATTATTGAACACGACTTGCACCAACTCAATGGCTTTATCAGTATAATAGCAAAGAGATACCCAAGTGAAGTGTAGAACTTTGTTGTACACTTGAGTACCCACTTTGCAGACACCCTTAGTAGTAAGTGGATGCTGTAAGAACAACTATTGCTTAAGGTGTTTAAAATTTTTTTTAACTACTTCCTAAAGTGACTGAAATCCAACTATGAACTATGAAGATTGGTTGAGAGGATAAGGCGTGATCTGATTCAAATTCATAAAGTTGGCTGGCGCCATGGTGGTGAACCCCAACTGTGTGCACCATCCTTAGGTGAGGAAGTTTATGAAGAGCTGCACCAAATATGACCTTTAGCCTTGAAAAATAGTGTGCACCATCCCTAGATGGGGGACTATCACCACGCCAAGTTTGATCATGATCTTTCCAATGGTATGGGATATATATATATATATATATATATATATATATATATATATATATATATAAAAATGAAGATTGAGGGGGCATCTCTCACAGTGGTTTTAATACAAATCTGAAAGTTTTTACATCCCAGCACAGTGTACACAGTCTAACATTCCAAATGGTCACCCATCTGGTGTTGGCCAGGCTCATCATTGCTTAATTTCAGTGATGTAATGAAAACTAGTATGTCAACGTGATTATGCCATATGCATCTAGAAGGAAAACTGATATAAAACCTGTCTGCTCTGTTCATTCAACTGTAGTGACTAAGATTAGCAGTTCCTGGATGGTTCTCCACAAGCCTTCATCAGTATAAACAATTAGTATGGATTTGTGACAACTTAATTATTGTGGTGAACCTCATATCAAAACTGAGGGGAGAAGACTTTTTATATGTATGCTTATATGTAAACATACATATTACTTATATACAAACGATGTAAGTTTGTTTCCTAAATTCAAATTTGTTTTTATATAACTTTAACAAACATGCACAATTGCAGATAACCCACTGAAAAAATAAAATATTCAACATCTCCAAATATAAAATACAAATATGCAGAGCGATTTTACTTGATCTTTGTTTAGTAAAACTCGGGTAGAATATATACAGTAGAACCTCGGGATAAGATGGCCCTAGGATATTTTTTTTTTTCAGGTTACGATGTGGAATACAATGTTTTTCCGGCCTCTGGTCATGATATTATTTATACTGTTATTTGATTATATAGATGTGTATCATATACTGTACTGTATTTTGTTATTAATTTTTAATGCCATATTCCGGGATTCTACTTTATAAGAAATTAAATTTAAATTAAAGTTGAGCCCTCTTCAGGGAATAGATAAAAAAAAAAAAAATAAAAATAAATAAATAAAAAAAAAGCAGTGTCAACTTTAGTGCAAATACAATATTCTGACTTCCAGTCACTGAATACTGTTTTTTTTTTTTTTTGAATGTCTGACAACATGGCATTTATAGGTACTTAATTTCCTTCCATTCAGGTGTTAATTGCTGGTAGCTGTGAAGAAAGATGGTAACCTATAAAGTCAAAGGTGGCTTTGTGACTGGATTCAGGTTTTCTGACCAGCAGTAATTATCACTTCCTACACTGATGATTGTATAAGCATAAAATACTAGATGTCTGTAGGTATAAAAATAATTGTTAATATTTATTTAGAAAATATAGTTGTAATTCTATATATATCATCCACATACAGTACTGCTTCACAGCTCATCAGTGCAGCTAGACTAGCAACTACCTTAACCCAAGTTTGAAACTACCACATAGGTAACAGCCGGTGCTCCTACCCGTTACGCTATTCAGCTGCTGCTAAAACAGGTATGTGAATTAACAATGTTCAAAGATTGTCCAAACAATTAATGAGAGAGATTTGATGTTAAACATGGAGAGAAGTTGACAGGCAAAGAAAAAAAAAAAAAAAAAAAAAAAAGGCAAGACTTACCCGTAGTAACACCTTGCTGAATTTGTACTTGGAAGTATCTATCCCAACATTCTTTACAAAATCCATGTCCGCACGTTAAACTTTCAATCCGGTCTCTGGAATAGCGCAAAGTGCAAACGGCACACACCAAACTGTTTGCACCAAGATCCTACATAAAGTAAAAACAAGGTATCATCAAATCATAGGAAAGAAAAAAAGACAAACACTTAGGTCATACACATTCCAACCCATCATCAGTTGAGCGAAGTAAAAATCATATGTCATGATTTTATCAATGGTGCAGTCATGCTTTTTCTCCAATGTTAGAAGGAAGATATTGTATATGGTTGACAAAGGCCAAATCATAACTAAAGATAATATTTCGATGCTTGTGTAGATTGGTAATCTTTTTACATTTTAGAAAAAATTATGTACTCATGTCAAAATTAGTATAAAATTCAAAAACTTATAAAAATGATCCGGTAAAATGCTAGACATATTTTTAACAATGAAAAATCAACCATAATTACACCCTTAATTTAAGCCAGAAGTTATCTCCCTTGTTTGTCATACTGAATTGATTGCACAACTCTTCCACATTACAACATATGGTATAACGACTCGATAAATTTTATTTTTATTGTATCATTTTTAGTCATTTTTGGAATTTATACCAACTTCGACATAACATGCAAGTACAATATTTTCACCTGAAATGGGTTGGTTTAAAAAGGTCACTAATCTACACAAGCACCAAAATTACAGAGAAAAATAAACTTTCTTACCTGAAATTTGACAGAGGGCATAATATTTGAATCCACAAGTAATCTGGCAGGATTTTCTGTGTGTCTGAAAGTTTGAAAATAGAGGAAATTTTAAAATATCTAAAATTATAATACAGTTAAAAAGAAAAGTGAAACTTTAAAAAGACGATTACAAAATCCAAATTAATAATTATAAATGACATCTACATATATATAAAGCAACGATGTGTACTTGTTCATTCAGCTTTTAATCAATAGTTCATCTCTAAGTAAAACTAATTTCATTTGGAATCAACAGGTTCTTGTAGATGTTTTAATCTAGTTTTAGCATACTATCCCCATGGATTAAATAAAGGGTTCCATTCAAAAATCCATGCAGATTCAGAGTTCAACACAAAGATTCTGAAATTTTATAAGATACACCCAAAGGTCAGAGGTTACATTGACTGAAACGTAAAAATAATGATCAAGATGAAAACAGTAGTACAAAGTATCCAAATACAAATAAAAACAAAGGTTTTTTTTTTTGTTCATCATATTTATAGGTTTTTGATTTTAAAATGAATAGGGTTTTAAAGGTTTTGTTAATTCAAAATCTTGTCTGCAAAATAAACAAAACCTAAAGAATTTAAAGATAAAGACAAGGTGCAGAATCTGTTGACCAAGCAACCCACTCTAATTGCTTAAATTTATGGAGGTCAGACTCCAGCTCTGATTCTTAACACAATGAATTTTGCCTAGCCCACAGTTGTTCACGTTTTAATGTATTTCTAGTTACTTTCTGGGAGGAATAAGTAAAAAAAAAAAAAAAAAAAAAAAAAAAAGTAATTTATTTACTTTTTTAGTAAGTTTTCTTTCTGCCATCCATGTTCTTGAAGTAACATCTTCGAAAGAGCAGGACTTATCTGAAAGACAAAAAAAAATATAAATGATCATTCTACGGACAAGGAGGAGAAATAACTTTTCATGTAAAATTTCTTTAAACAAACCAAGGATGAGGAGTCCTCCTCCACCAGTGAGAAATCTACTTTCACCATGACTAATGTTTCTGCAAAATTTAAAAAATATCCAAGGTGTGGTTATTAAGTGTGAACAAATGAATGATTTGGGGGTAATTTTCCCCCCTAAAATGGTAGGTTGGTGGAGGAGGCAACCAGAGTCATCCCAGAATATCCATTTCGGCAAAAATTTACTTTCACCATTACTAATGTTTGTGTAACATTTCAATAAAAAAAAATTCAAAGAGTGGTTATTTAAGAAAAGTGCGAACAAATGAATAGGAGTGAATTCCTTTGTTTGGGGACAAAAAACACTAACACGAAATGATGTTCCAGGGAAAATTATTTCAAAAATAAACATTTAGCTGATGATACTATTTTGGTACCGTTTCTTTACCCATCTCCCTTCAATCAGTTGAAATATACAGCTGATCTTGATCTAGGTTCAGTGATAAATTCGGATAAGAAATGGCTTGTTTCATTTAATCCTATTAAGACTCAGCTTATGTCTTTCAATCGTAAGCATGCCCCTCTCTTCCCAAGATTCTTATGGATGGTTTTGCTCTTGAGAAATAGACTAAAACTTCTTGGCCTTTCTTTCTCATCAAATCTTTGATTTCATTAAATTCATTGCTATTTCTGCTTCTTATAAAATCAGTTCTCTATCGCTTTAAACACTTTCTCATATCAACCATTCTCTATCTTTACAAAGTATCTCATTTGAACGTTCTTGATTAATTGCAAAAATTTATTTATTTGATTGGCCCTACCCTTCTTCATTGCAATCTTTCACAGACATGATGTTGCTAGTCTCTATAAACACTATTATAACGTGCTCTTCAGAATAGTTTGATCTATTCCCTGCTTCCATTGTTCCAGCTCATTTGACTTGTTAGTCTAGTGGTCTCCATAAATTCACCGTTTTAATACCTCATAGTAATAAAGCTTCCTATTTCAGTAACTTCTTTCCAAGAATTGCAAGGTTGTTTAACTCTTCTTCCTGCTCACTGCTTTCCTTCTACCTACCTACAACCCGTCTTTTCACGAGTAAGGCCAATTGTCGATTGTTATTAGCAGTACCTACTCAGGCTTGTGCTTTTGGGTTTTCCAGCAGACAATATTTTTTTTATTCTTCAAATGTGAAAGAAAAACATTTTTAATTAAGAAACATTTCTTTAAATCTGGTGAGCAAAGCTCAACTGACTCATTGTCACTTCATAAGTCTTAATGCTTCTATATTATACAAACAAAAAATTTGGATTTTAAGTGAAACAAATGGTGTCTATGTAATTAACAAGTCACAAATAGTAACATCAAAAAATTAAGGAAAACGGTAAGGTAGAAAAATTATTCATGAAAAAAAAAATTTATGAAAGAAAGGGAAATCACTATCTTACATTTACTAAAATAGATAAGCTGACATGGGAGATAATTAAGTGCGATTGCTTACGTTGTGATGAATGTAATTCAAAATGTTGGACAAAATTTATTCCTTGTATAAACTTTAGCAAAAAAAGTTTTTCATAAATTATTTTTCTCCTTTCTCGGTTTCCAGAATTGTTGACTGTAATTGTTGAATATGTCCATAATTATTTTAATTGGAATTCACTGAGATGAGTATTGTTTATTAATTTTTATTTATTGCGGACCATTATCCTCATCTTTTTTTTTTTTTTTTTTAGTTGTTTTCACAACGTTTCGGCAAACTCTTCCTCTGGCTTTCATCAGGTGGTAACCGCGACGAATAGGAACTTTGAATCTCCTGACTGCATTCACTGCAATCATTGCCTTCTGTAGTTGCTGTCTCACCACATTTTTGGCGAAGTAAGCCTCTGGCCAGCTTTGGGGAGAATTGAAACCACTATCTCCAGACAATTCTTACCTGGAACCGTAGAGATTCAATGTGGCACAGTTGATAGAGACGTTGAATCTCTAGGGTTCCAGGTAAGAATTATCTGAAGATAACAGTTTCAATCCTATCCAAAGCTGGCCAGAGGCTTACTTGGCCAAAAATGTGGTGAGAGGACAACAACTACGAAAGGCAGTGAATGCAGTCAAGAGATTCAGAGCTCCTGTCCGTCGCAGTTACCACCTGACGAAGGCCAGGGGAATAGTTGGCCGAAACGTAAAAACAAGAAAAAGATGATAATAGTCCGCAATAAATAAAAATTTATGTCCATAATTGTTGAATATGTCCATAATTATGACATGACAATTATGTAGGTACCAATTGTTTTACTTGAAATTCAATATATTTTTTTCGTTTGTATAATACAGAACTGTCAAGATTTCCTTACCCACACCTATTACTTTCACACGTTTCAGGTAAGCCTTTCTCCAGCTGTTGACTTTTTTTCCTTCTTCCCCTCTCCCATCACAACATTCCCCCTTACTTCCTCAGGCACCCTCTTCTACACTTATTACTTAATTTTGCATCAATAACCTCTTGCATACGTAACATCCTACCAACTACCAACCTCACTTCCCTCCAATCCTAACATCCATGTAACATACTCAAGCACTTAACGATTTTTTGTATATTTAATCTAATTGAAATAAATATGAAACAGTGATAAATGATCAATCAAAGAATATCAAAAGAATTCAAATATTATGAACAACGCAGTTCAGAAATAGAGATTTAATTCTTGTTCGTCATTCATAATGAATATCACAGTGTGGCTTTAAGGTGCCGTGTAACCAATTTCACCACAAATCAAACAGAAGAGAAAGTGATGTTTGATAGAATTTCAGGATGTGACATGAACATCTTAGGGAATATGCAATGGATGTTGTCCTTTATTGAAAGAGTTTGGTTTGGTTTGGTTTGGTTTTACGGCATATCAACCTTTTTTTTTTGGTTATTTAATGCCGAATAGTTTTTTTTTTTTTTTGGAATAGATATTTTAATTTAATCAGTGAGTCAAATCAGACTTTTTGTATCATTAGGTGATGTGCTTCCTTCCTTTTTTGGGGGTGGGGTGTAAAGTTGGATTGAATTAAAGTTATATTCTTTTATATAGATTTACTTTTTTCAGAAATGTTAGTATTTTGTTGGAGTTTATTTTTTTAAATAATTCTTTCATATTGTTGACATGGTAACAATTTTGCCGGATATGCGCGAGATCGCCACAATCCAAAAGAAAGTGTTTTACTGTAAAAGGTTCTTGGCATGCAAAACATTCTGGAGGGTCTTCTTTTTTTAGCAGGAAGGAGTGGGTTATGTGCGTATGTCCTATGCAAATACGGGACAAAATCACTTCCTCTCTACGTGATCTTCTGGCATCTGGTAATCGTTCTTCTATTGTGGGCTTGATCTTGAAAAGTTTATTATTTGGACAGTTATTCCATCTTTCTTGCCATTTCTTCATAATCAGATTATTTATTTGTTGTTTGTAGTCAGAATGTGGAATTTTTATATTGCTTTTAAGGAGTTTTAAAGCATTTTTGGCAGTTATGTCAGCTTTTTCATTGCCCTGAATTCCAGAATGACTGGGGATCCAGCAGAATTTGATACTTTTGTTTTGTGAGAGAGTGTGTATTTTTTGTAGCAGTTTGATGAGTAGTGGGTTATTTAAATTTTTATTCTTTAAGGATTCGAGTACCGATAGGGAGTCTGAAAAAATTATAAATTTGTTGTGGGTAAGGTCAGTGATGAGATCTAGTACCATATCTAAGGCTGTGGCTTCGGCACTAAAAATTGAGGCAGGGTCTGGTAGTCACTTCTGTAAGGTAATGTTAGTGGATACAACTCCGCATCCGGTTTTGTTGCTGTCTTTGGACCCATCTGTGTATATGTGCTGATGGTTTGGGTATTTTTCCTGAATGATAAGGAGTTTTTCTTGATAGGTTAGTGGATGGGTTTGATTTTTTGGGAGGTTATTTAATTCAAGGATGATTTCAGGGTATTTTAGTAGCCAGGGTGGAAGGCTTAGTTGGTTGACATTATGGATATTGGTGATTGTGATACCTGCATCTTCTACTAGTGGTTTTGTACGGAGACCAAAAGGTTTTATAGCTTTTACTTTTTGGTAATATAGATTTTGGTAATTTGGATTGAAGGTACAGTTAGAGGTTGGATTTGTTGGCTGTGATTTTTCTCTATCATAGAGCGAGTAATCTAGTGAGTTTGCAATGCAGTTATAAGCAGGATTTTCTGGGCAAGAGAGAATTTTGGTCAGGTATTGCAAGGCTAGTTTGTCGCGTCGAATTGATAATGGGGGTTCATTGGCTTCTGCATAGAGACTATCGATGGGGGAAGTTCGGAAGGCTCCCAGCGCAAGTCTGAGGCCCTGATGTTGAACGATGTCCAATATCTTTATATACGACTTTCTGGTGGCACCGTAAATGAAGCTACCATAGTCTAGTTTCGATCGCACTAGTGACCTATATAACTTTAATAGGGTTTGTCTGTCCGCTCTCCAATCTGTGTGGGCAATGACCCGCATTAGCTGTAGGGTTTTATTACAGTTATTTTTAAGATGTTTTATATGAGGGATGAATGTAAGTTTTTTGTCTAGTATTAACCCTAAGAATTTATGTTCATTTACAACAGGAATCGGAATATCATTTAGTTTTAAAAGAGGATCTGGGTGCAGTTTTCTTAGTTGACAAAAGTGCATACATTTTGTTTTGTTAATGGAAAATTTGAAGCCATTCTTAGTTGTCCATTTTTTTTTATTTTGTCAATGCATTGTTGAAGTTGACGCTCAATTATATGGATATGTCTTGAGCTATATGCAATTAAAAAATAGTCAACATATAGAGAGCAATCCACGCCTTGGTTTATGCATCCAACAATACTGTTAATTTTTAGGCTGAATAATGTTACCGACAAAATACTTCCCTGTGGAACTCCCGTTTCCTGTTCTTTGATGTCCGATAGGCATGTTCCTACACGGACATTGAATAGTCTATTATTTATGAAGTTGTTGATGAAGATGGGTAGTCTTCCTTTCACTCCAGCTTCTTTGAGATCTTTCAGGATGCCATACCTCCATGTGGTATCGTACGCCTTTTCAAGATCAAAGAAAATAGCAGTCATATGCTTTTTTTGTATAAATGAATTTCTGATGAAAGTTTCTAAAGGAATTAAATGGTCTGTTGTGCTACAATGTTTTCGGAAGCCACACTGAAAATTAGTTATTATTTTATTTGTTTCCAGAAACCAAATTAACCTGGTGTTGACCATTCTCTCCATGATCTTACACACAGCTTGTTAGAGCTATGGGGCGATAATTGGAGGGGTCAGATGCATCCTTTCCTGGTTTTGGTATAGGAATGACTGTGGCTTGTTTCCATATGGCTGGAAGATTGCCATTGAGCCAGATGTCATTATAAATAGAAAGTAAATACTTTAATGGTTCATCTGGTAGTTGTTTTAGAAATTCATACGTTATTTTATCAGGTCCCTCAGCCGTGTTGTTGGCTTTTTTTAATGAATCCTTTAGTTCATAGATGGTAAAAGGTTTGTTGTATTCTTCCTCATTATTACTTTTAAAGTTCAGTTTGGTTTTTTCTGATTCCTGTTTAAAGATCTGGAATTTTTTATCGTAATTTTTAGAAGATGAATTATTTGCAATAGTATCTGCAAGCAGGTTTGCCATGTCCTCTTTTTTAGTTATTTTACTATTGTTTACACAGAGGTGGTTGAGAGGGGAACTGGTGTTTTTTTTCCTGATATTTTCTGAATCGTATTCCATACAGTTTTGTCTTTGGTGGTGTTATTGATTTTAGACACAAAATTCTTCCATGATTCCCTTTTGGCTTCGTTTATTGTTCGCCGTGCTTTAGCCCTGCATATTTTAAAGTTGTTTAAATTCTGAGTAGTTGGTTGATTGTTGAATTTTCTTAATGCAGCACATCGTAGCCTGATAGCCTTTTTACAGTCATTATTAAACCAGGGACGATTATACTTGGTTGATGATTTTGTTTTAGGAATACATTCTTCTGCTATTGAGATAATGGTATCTGTAAAGTGAGTGATTGGGTCTTTCTCACATTTTTCAGGTAGGAGTTTGTGTTTGCATAGTAATTTGAATTCATTCCAGTTAGCTTTTTTAAGGTTCCAACGAGGAATTTTTGAGATTATTTCAGGACCAAAATGTTCTAAAGTTATTGGGAAGTGGTCACTTCCACAGGTATCTATATGCACTGTCCAATTGTAATCTATAAAGATACTAGGATCACTTACAGAGAGGTCAATTGCTGAGGACGAATTTGTAGCGGAGTGAATAAAGGTTGGTTTTTTGTTGTTATATATGCATAGATTGTTGTTGTTGATAACATTTTCTATAGTGATTCCTTTTCTATCTGTGTTTGAGCATCTCCAACTAACATTATGACTATTAAAATCACCTAATAATAAGGGGCGAGGGAGTTGGTTGATGAGTTTTTCTATTTCGGTTTCATCTATGGGGTCGTTTGGAGGCAGATAAATGGAGCAAATTGTGACCGTTCTATGTAGGGTGGCTGTGACAGCAATTGCCTGTAAGTTAGTTTGTAGATTTATTTGGCTTTGTGCCGTGTTTTTGTTAATGAGAATGGATGTTCCTCCTGAAGCTCTATTTGGGTTATTTGTTGTATAGTTGTATTCAGTAAAACTTTGAAGATTGATATTTTCAGATGGTTTTAAAAAGGTTTCTGGTAGGCATATTATTGTGGGACAGATCGGATATCAGTAGAAGTAATTCATTCCGGTTGGCTTTTATACCTCTGCAATTCCATTGGATTATTTTGTTGGCCATAGTTTAGATTTTATGTATTTGATTTCCCTTTTGTCTTGGGAATAGGGGTGTTTTCTTTTTTATGGGGGTTTAGAAGTTTTGTCTTCTATTTCCATTGTTTCCAAGGAGGTTTTAAATTTATTTTGGTCTGTAGTTCTTGTATTTGAATCATTGGACTGTTTCATGTGCGTTTGAGCACTTGTGAGCTTTTTATCATTGGTAGATTCGGTTTCTGTTTCCATGGCTTCTGGTTCTTTGTGTTCAATTGGTTTGTTAGCTTTTATGCTTGATTTATCTCTGCTTTTAGATGTTGAGCGAGATCGTGGTTTGGTTTTTGTGGGGCTGGTTTTCTTTGAGGAATTTTTCCCATTTATTGTTCTTGTCTGTTCGGATGTTTTTGGAGAATCTTTATTTTTTTGCTTGTTGTTATCTGTTTTTATATTAGAACTCTTGTGAGGGATTAAGGGACTCTCCTTATTGTTGGTATTCTGCTCTTCAAAGTTCTCTATCTCCAATATCTTAAAGCTATTGGAGAGGGGAATTTGTGGGTTTATTTGTAGTTTTTGTTTAGTTAAGTTTGGTTCTGGTTTGTTTTTTTGGATTTATTTCTGGTCTACTGGGTGTGGCGTTTGGATTTTTGGTTCCAGTGAGTTTTTTTTCATTTCTTCAATTGTATTTATCAATATTTTGATTTGGTTGGTGAGGTCTTGGATTTTAATATCGAGGTTTGTTGTGCAATAATTGTCATTGTGTTTATTTGTGTTGGGAATATTCTTTTTGGTTATTTCGGAATATTTAGCTGTTACTGCCTTTTTCCTTGCTTCTGAGTAGGTGATGTTTAATGAGTGTTTAATTTTAACAATTTCTTTTTCTTTTTTCCAGATTTCACAGTCTTTGGAGTAGGCACTGTGATTTTCTATACAATTGGCACATTTATAAGCTTTTTGACAGTTGATATGATTGTCGTTTTCTCCACACCTTCCACAAACTGGCTGGCGTGTACATCGGTCCTGATGATGACCAAACTTTTGACATTTAAAGCAACGCAGTGGGTTGGGGATGTATGGTTCGACTCTTAGTTTCTCATAGGCTATTTTTATTTCTTGTGGAATTTTTTGTTGGTAAAAGGTTAATATATATGAGTGTGTGTTTATCATTTCTCCATTCTTTTTAATTTGAATTCTTCTGACATCCGTTACATTTTGTTCTTTTAGATTTGAACGGATTTCGTCGATGGAGCAAAGTGAAAGTTCAGGGCTTTTCACAACTCCTTTGCATATGTTTAGTGTTTTGTGAGGGTACGTTTTTATTTTTATATTGTCAAAATGTTTCCATTTTAAAAGTTCATCTGCCTGTGTTTTGGTAAGAATTTCTATCAAAAGATTACCATTTCTTAATTTTTTCACTAGTTTAGGTTTGACCCTTTCTGATAGTATTTTTTCTATCTTGAAGGGGGAGAGTTTGGTTAAAGGCACTTCTCCAATTGACTCCATTACTTTGAAGTTTGGATAGTTATCCGATTCCTCATTCGTGTCACTGTCCGAACTGTCTAAAAATCTTTTTTTACTTGGATTTTTATAACTCATATTGGGTTCGTTTTTTTTTAATTCATCATCCCTGCTCCCCACCCACCTTGGAGCCCTACTTGGGATGCGCACAGGGGGGAAGCCCATTCGCCCTGGCTACAACAGGGTTACAGGTATGATATACTTGTACATAATGTAGGCTTCGAGCACTCGTGTATCTTAATTTCTCCCATCCAAGTAAAATATGGGAAAGATCAGAGAAAAACATCCATGTCTAGTCCTTGTTCACTATATACAATTGACCCTCAGCCACCGCTTTCACCACTTGTTTGGGGATCAGTATTGATGGGGAAGTGTTGTGTATTATTTAGATTTGGTGTAGATTGTATGCGTATAAGTGGTGAGCTAGACGTGACCAGCCGATTGATCGGATCGGGCCTCTCCGATTGCCCGTCTGGCCCAGTACGAGGCCAAAGTGGAGTGTTGCAACTGATACCTTTATTTCCTTAGGTATCAGTTGTTCAGCCACCAGGATCCTTTTCGTAGACATTACGGGATGCCACCTACGGCCAACAGGTGGCCCCATTGAGGGACTTTTACTCTCTGCAAGGGGGCAGTCAGTGTATTCTAATGCCCCACTGACGGGGTTGGGAAGTAGGAAAAAAAAAAGGGAAGGGGGCTGTTTTTGTTTTTGCAGAACATAATTAAGTTTTACAAAAGAGAATAGGAAACAAAAACGGAAAATCGATGTAGGTGCATTTCGTCTCAGGAAGCCAATAGACAGCCTGATCTGGTAGCACCAGTTATTGAAAGAGAGGAGATCCCGCAGCAGGTCATCTCTAGAATGACCTCATGTTTGTTCAATTATCAACAGGACTTCTGCTCCACTTTGCAATTTTTTTCAGTTCACACAGTGGTCAAGTGTGAACACGCATCTTGTGATATCACGTCAATGATTCATCTTTCAGAAATGCAGTTTTAATGAGCATCGTTTTTATTGGTTTATTTTTTTTTTTTATTGTATTTTCACCCCAAACAAAGCACAGTGCCATTTTGATGGGGCTACTATCTGGGACATAAATTGCAGAGATACTATGTAGGGAGTTGAGCAGCAAGATGTCTGTTTACATTACACTTGAACTTTTGCATGCAAGTACAGTCAGAGAAGCAGGAACCCGGAAGGGAATTCCAAAGTAGTTCTGGGGAAGAAACTATTAGAGTAAAAGGCTTTCTGGCATCTGGTGATCTGAAGGGGTAGGATTTTGCTACTTGTCGAAAGCATTTACGTCGAAGGAGTACAAGGGCTTGTAGTTCAAAACAGGCAGAGAGATGCAACATTTTGTCGATGGGACAGAGTTTTAAGCCTAGCTGACAGTTCGGGACCTATTAGGTTGGAGACTTTAACCCTATCCAGGAGTACGAAATAAGTAGCAGCTGCATCAGCCCAAATGTGACAATACTCCATACATGGGCGAATGGTGGTCTTGTAGAGGTACAGGATATTCTCAGGGGTAAGTAACTTTCTATTACAGTAGAAAGAACCCACCTTCCTTGCAGCAGCTCTGGCAATGCCCTCAATGTATCTGTTCCAACTCGTGTTCCCTGTCAACGTTAAGCCAAAGAGTTTGAACAAAGTACTTTCAGGTAATGTATCACTAGCCATGGCTATTGATGGTGGAGAAGGTTGCTTGTAATTATTAAAGGAAAGAAGCTTAGGCTTGGCAGCATTGAATGTTACCATTCATTTTGGCCTCCATTCTAATACAGACTAGAGGTCATCATCTAGGGTTTCTACCATTACTTTGGTACGTAAACAATTTTAAAACTAATGTCTTTTATAAAAAGAAAATTTTTTTTAATAAATAAAATCACAAAGTCATTCACTGCATATAGTTTAAAAGCACTTTTTTTTCTCAATCTTTAATCCACGTATACTGGACCTTCATAGAGTCCTCTTGCCCGACTACAGTATAATTATCCCTCTATAATTAAATGGATCTGCAATGTGAAATCTGATCAAATCCAGCACACCAGGTTAGAGGATTTGCTGAAAGCGCTGCATTTGCCCAGCATAGAGGTTATCCTAAGGTTGAATCGATTACACTGGTATGGTCATGCAGAACATTCACCATCCTGGATAAACCGTTACAGAAGCACGGACATCTTAAAATCACAGGAACACCGGTCGGCCAAGGAAAACTTAAATGATTACACAAAACTGTACAAAGTAGAATTTGAAGAGTTGACTCATTGAAGAGAAATGAAGGAGCTTGTGAAATATCAAAAACATCTGACCACTGGACAAGAGAATAGTTGACGTTAAATGAATAGGAGATGGTTGCTTCACAATGCTGAACATTTCTTGCTCTCTTCTGTTATCAATAAGAATGTTTGATTAGTTAGCAAGTAATGCACAAAAAGTTAAGCGAATAGTTTACAAAAAGACTTGGCATTAAATAACCAAAAAAAAGTTGCTATGCCATAAACCTAACTCAACTATACCGGGCTCACAAAAGCCAAATTCAACATATGTAAGAGACAAAATGTATGATAATAAATTAAAACATTTAAGAACTGTCAGATTTTTTTTTTTAATAATATATATTGAAGTAGCTGAAATAGACATCTACACCAAGTAAGATGTGATAAGCATAATCTTATAAACTAACTAGGCTTGCAGAATCCATAGTTCTATCATCAGTAATAATCAGGACACCTACATCTTCCAATGTCAGGCCAGTTAAGTTATTCACATAAACTTATGAACACTAAAAGTTTATTTTTATTTAAAATCATTAATATTCAATAAAAAATTCCAAGCCATTTTTTTTTAATTTGAAATGAATACACTCGACAGGCAAGTTAGGCTCAGTCTGAGTAGCTAGATTACAAGAGATGAAAAAAAAAAAAAAAAAAAAAAAAAAAAAAAAAATGGTTTGCGCAATAATTCCTTAGATAATTACTTTGGCCAGAGTCCAACAATTTGCTGGACATTCAGTGATCAAACAATTGTGTGAACTGCATGACTTACTTTGCATATGTGCCACTGATTGATTGAAGGGGGGGGGTGATAAAGTGCAGCTGAATCTAAACCTTTTTGGCAATGATTATTAAAATGAAGTGATATTAACTATTTCTTGTTGGAAAGTGGGACAAAAAACAAGTCACCATAAGAAAAGGGGTTAAGAAGAGAAAAAGATACAGGACAAGGTCGAGAGAAAACGGAGACCCAAGGGGACAGAGTTGGGAGAAAATGGAGGCCCAAGGGGACAGGTAGGAAAGAAACTGAATTTACTCACATGAACAGCACTACAAATATATTCAACTTCTTCATTCAACAACCTCTCGACATCTTCAACCGTTAAAAGCTCATAATCGAATTGTTCCGTATCATCACTTTTCGGTTTATCAATCTCAAGGTCATTGACATCATTGTTGTAGTAACAGAGAAGGTCATCGTCTTGGTCAGATTGTTCATAATCCGAATCCTGATCAGATCCTTGACTTGGCATTTCCGTAGACATGATTCAAAAACAGAACAATCCTATAAAAAAAAAAACCCTGCAAAAAAGGTAAATAAATAATTAAAATAAAACATACATAAACAAAAGATCTTGTAGAATTTTTACAGAAAGAGATATTAGTGGTTCTGATTGGTTTAGCTAGATCAAAGCAAATTTTTGTAAATAGAAATTTACGTAAAGTTGATATCAGGGAGTCGTGTTATATGTATGGTTGCAAGCCTCTGCATGAACAACCTAGAAAAAAAATTTATTGAAAGAATTCTGCAACATCAACTCTGCAAAAAATAATCCAACAGAGGAAACTGAAAGGATAAACAAAATATATTCAAACTAGCATGGGTGCCCGGCGTTGCCCGGGTGTTTGGAGGTGTATGCTGAGCAAAAAAAAAAGGGGGTAATTTTTTAAACTTTGACCCCTATTATGACCCCTGAAAATTTATTGTTTTGGGCTCAAATCAAGTTATTAAGTTAGATCCATGTCCACGGAAGCTATATCTAAAATTTAAAGTGTGTAGACCCAAAATTGTCGGAGAAGTTTGGTAGAGTTCTCAAAGCTCAAATCGTTGAACTTTGACCCCTTAATCGCCAAATTTCTGGCTAAAAACCGATCACAGATTTTTCCAAATCTCAGTACCCTGTATATCAAATTTCGAGTCTGTAGACTAAAAATTGACAGAGTTATTTCGTAGGGAAATGTACACACACACACACACACACACTTTCACTTTTATAGATATATAGATTTAAAATTTGAGTCTGACAGAATGACAAAATTATATTGCAAACCGATATATTAAACAAACGAACTTCAAAGAGACAAATGAACACATAAGTAAAAACAATTTGTATTAGAAAACATTTATTCCACGTCTTTTTTTTACAGACCTGACGACTGAGGTTCGCTCTTAATAAAAATTGTTTTTTATAGTCTTAATTTTGACTTCCTTTTTCATAAAAAACTAAAAATAAAATCAAGAAAGAAAAGAAATTTAATTTTATTTTTTCATTAATTTCTTTCTGTGCAAAGCAATTCTTTCAAACTTACTCTGTTTCCAAAATGTTTTTATTTTATTCCCCTCCCCCTTCATTCATTTTCCTCCGCATCCTGGCAAGATTACTGTACACATAGATTCGAAAAAATAGTCAAAAACAAATATATAAATAAATGTTATCAAAGGCAAGATAAGTTACTTTTCTACCTAACTGGATATCTTTTTTGTGTTTTTATTCAATGTAATATATTTATTCAGCTCGAAAAACATACAGTGTTTACCGATGTGTTGGAAAATTCAAGATGGCGTCTCACACCCTCTTTAACACCGTAAGTTTGGGAAAAGGTGTTATAAATAAAAAACTATACAAAATACTATTAAAAACCCGCCGAATATATGTCAACCTATGTCACGGTAACATATATTGAGCGAGTTTTTAACAGTATTTTAACAGGGCACATCGTAAAAACTGACCCATTAATTTTCCTGAAGTAAAAACTATATAGTTTTTAAACTTTTAAAACTGTACATTATAAAAAGAAAACTGTTCGAGTGATTTTTTTTTTTTTTTTTTTTTTTTTTACATGGGTGTCACCACTTATCAAGGCCCAGAGGCCACTCAAGGATAAGGGTTAATAGGTATACATTAGTCATTGTGATTTTAGCATAGTAAACAGTGGGAATTTTGTAACTTGGATTACTTGAAAAAGAAAACTGTTCGAATGATTGAAAATGAAAACAAAATAACAATGTAAATATATTGATAAGAAAAAAACAAAAACAAACGAAGTTTCCGTTTCAGGAACCCGAGTTTAATTTTATGTCGTAATCATTCAACTCGTTAGCGGTTTTATTCAGCGATTAGGGATAACCATACGACATATCTAATTACCAAAGCGATTTAAAAAAAATTTTTTTTTTTTATTAAAACTAAACCTGTTTAGTTTTAATGAACCAATTTTTTTAAAGCCAACACTTTAGTTATTTTGAGAGCGTGCAACTGCACCCGAAAGGTTGATTAGGAAACTCCAAATCCTTTTATGACTCGGAAAAAAAAGGGCTTTTTATCGGCTTAAATGATAAACTAATGTTAAATATTAGTATTTGCCATCGATTCTGAAATAAAATGAAATCCTGACATTGTGATCATTTTTGCAGGTGTTATGTGCCAAATATTGAAATAAGAATGTTTAAATTCAATTATTGTAATTTAAGTCTTTAATTTTAAAGTCGATTTTATTTATAAAATATCTTTTTAGAAATCAATCTCAAAAACAATCTGAACAATAAATCTCTTGTTATGGCTAAGTTTTTGTCAAGGGTAGAAATTATAATAGACAAGTATTCATCCATGATGACATTTTACCGATTTCCTGGTTTACAGGTATTCTTGCTAAATTTCTTCGAAAGAATTGACATAAACAATACTTCAACTAAATACGTATATTTCATGCAATAATGACTTATTTCTTCTGACTTTTCCTAAACTAAACATAAAACATCGGTTAGGGTTAGTTTAACATTCTGTAAAAGTACCTTCCGTTTTTTTTTTTTTTTTTTTTTTGTACTTCTGCAGAGAAGGTAAAAAACCGATAAAAACTGGATATATTTTTCGTGTTTTTATTCAATTTAACATGTTTATTCAGCTCGAAAAGAATACAGTGTTTACCGATGTGTTGGAAAATTCAAGATGGCGTCTCACACATTCTTTAACACCGTAAGTTTGGGAAAAGGTGTTATAAATAAAAAACTATACAAAATACTATTAAAAACCCGCCGAATATATGTCAACCTATGTCACGGTAACATATATTGAGTGAGTTTTTAACAGTATTTTAACCGGTTTTTTATTTATTACACCTTTTTCCAAACTTACCGTGTTAAAGAGAGAATCGGCCGCCATCTTGAATTTTCCAATACATCGGTAAACACTGTATGCTTTTCGAGCTGAATAAACATGTTAAATTGAATAAAAACACGAAAAATTTGCCTTTGATAACATTTATTTGTTATATATTTGTTTTTTGGCAACTTATTCGAATCTATGTGTACAGTAATACAAACCCGAAATGAATTTAAGACCACGAGTGAAATGAGAAAAAGAAGTCAGCGGGTTTGGTTGCCATAACAACGTGACGGTAGTGAACGTGTGTGTGCGTGTGTGCGCGTATTTCGTGTAGTTTAGTTTCGTATTTTTTTAATTTGTAAATAACAAGTTATTAAAAAATTAAACCCTTCCAAGATGGACAATAAATAAAGCCATAATATTTTATAGTAAAGGTAAGAGCGTAGAAACGATTGTTTTTTAGGAGATGTGATTATTGGATTAACCAATCAGAAATCGTCTGTGGCACACACACATCTGTTTTTATAGATATATAGAAGATAGATATAGATAGATAGAAGATAGATTAAATGTTAAATAGATTTTGTAAATAGTACAGTTGAAATGATTAGAATATTTCCAATATGTAAATAAGGTCGAGGTAATTAGTTAAAGAGATTTAATATAATGTGATATGCAAATGAGCATAAGTCATTCGATATGGGGGTGGTTTGTAGAATAGTATATAAAGAAATTAGGCAAAGATTCTTATGTCTCCTATAACAGAAACATCCTAAAATGGGTTCTAATGTTTCTCTACCAGGAGAGATCTACCCTCTTACCTCCTTTATATTTCGTTGATGGTGGAGAGCTGTACACACAGACAGAAACACACGAACCCTATTACTTTATAAAAATATAGATTTGAATCCTCTTTGTCATCCTTTGAGAACATCTTCCAGTAACAATTTCAAAATGACTACAAATAAGCATTGCACAATTAGGTAAGGGCAGCAAGTGGTAATTTTCTGGAAGTTAAAGGTTCAATCTTCACTACAGGCAGTAATAACCAAGAATAAAAGAACACTAACAGTTCATGGCTGACAGAATGAGAACAATCTATCCTTGTATATCAAATTTGAAATTTCATAAGTTCAAGTTAGAAATAAAAATTCCAAAGTTTGAAAAAATGCATCTGAAAAATGTCAGGTTACACGACCAAAATGCGAGAACATCCAAGATTATAAATATTGTAAGAATAATTCAAATATATATTACTAATTCTCATTTTAAGAATTATAAAGCATATTTTACCATATTTATCAGTGAATATGAGGACTTCAGTGAATATGGCTTTTCAAATTTAATGATATTCAGATTTTACATACAAATACTGTATCAGTTTATTTTTATAATTTATGCAAAATATAAGTGTACTTAAAAAACATTCACAATCAAAGATATAAAATGAGACAAATTTATGTTCTCATGTCAATATTGCTAATTACATTTTAATTTAAATGCAATATCATAAAAATGAGTGTCTAACAATTCATCCATATTTAATATTCTGCTTGTTCCTTCCTTAATCTGTACATTACACTTTCAAAAAGGCCAACTCAGATATTCATAGTCAACTAAAAATATTGCAAATGGTCTCCAACCAGATAAAGGAACATGGCATATAGGAGGAAGAGGGGTAATAAAGACTTAAGTGTCACTTTTTAATCCAAAAAGAACCAAGAAAAAAAAAATCATTAATCTGTTTATACAATAAATGAAATCTTACAATTTAGCACAAAAGAAAGAAAACAGAACGGATGGGGGGGGGGGGGGGGGTAAAGGAATGGAAAGGAAAAAAGATAATTATAAAAAGTAGAGGAAGATGACTCAAGAGGGAATGGGAGTGGGGGGGGGGGCTGGAAAGAATGGAGATAGGAAGTGGCAGTCAATCCATCTAGCTGGTTAAATCGATCAGTTCTCCCTTTTTTAGATTGTCATCTTCTCGATTTCTGAACTATGTTTTCCGGGATAAACGTGGAAAAGAAAAGCCTGATTGGTCAGTTATAATTACATGCATCATCAGGTTTAATTGGGGGGGGGGGGGCAGAGTCACACAGGTAAAGGCAAGTCACTAAGTAATGAATCAGCATCTTGTGTGTGTGTGTGTGTGTGTGTGTGTGCTCCTTCATGCACACACACAAGTAATGACAGATGATATCTGTCTAACCTTTGCAAAAAAAAAAAAAAAAAAAAAAAAAAAACAATGGTTGGGGGGAGCAAATAAAGGAATCTGAGAACATTGAGAGGGCATCATTTCTTTTTGAAGACAATGAAAAAAGCAACACCTGCGAAATCTGATTTAAAGAAAAAAAAGAATTAAAACAAAACGGTAGCTTTTTAAAGATTTCTTTTGGATTATAGGATTGAAAGTGGAGATTATCTCTAATTTCTCTAATTGACAAAATCATAAATTTAATTTCTTAGTAGGGGGGGGGGGGCGAAAGATGAACCTGCTTGAATTCTAAGAACAGATACTACACTTTGATCTTAGCCAAAAAACCAAGTAAACAAAAAAAATACATATTATGTATTTATTGTATACTACATTGAGACAAGATGTCATATTCCAAACATCACATCACTAAATTGCAGATTCCAAATTCTGAAATAAAATCATTCAGAAAGCCATTCTTAGTATTGGGAGGTTATGTTTGTTACGTAGGTGGAAATACATTGAATGTTTCCTAGCAGAATACCCAGCATTGCCTGGAATCGGATAAGATTGGTTAATATATGTACTAGCCTAATACCCGGCGTCACCCGGGACTGTATTACATAGCTGGATATATGCACTAGCAGAATACCGGCGTAGCCCAGGATTGGATAAAATTGGTGTATATGTACTAGCAGAATACCCAGCGTTGCCCGGGATTGTATGACAGCACTAGCAGATTACCCGGCATGGCCTGGGATTGGATAAAATTCATGGTATTTTTCCTAGCAGAACACTCTGCGTCGCCTGGGATTGGAAAAAATTGGTTGAGATATGTACTAGCCAAGTACCCAGCGTCGCCTGGGATTGGATTACACAAGTGGATATATGTACTAGCAAAATACCCGGCATAGCCCGGGATTTGATGAAGTAGGTGTATATGTATTAGCAAAATAGCCAGCGTCGCTCGGTATTGTATGACAGAGGTGGATATGTACTAGCAGAATACCATGCATCACCCGGGATTGTAGGACAGGGGAAGTATTGGTCTGATTCAACAATTTTGAAGGTGCTTGAGCAGTATAGTTCCGATTCGATAATTTTGAAGGTGGTTGTGCAGTTTAGGTCCTATTTGACAATTTTTAAGGTCATTGTGCAGTATATGTCTGACTTGAAAAATTTTAAGCAGCTTGTGCAATATAGGCCTTATTTGAAAAATTTTAAGGTGCTTGTGCAGTATAGGTCCGATTTGAAAAATTTTGAAGGTGCTACTTGGGAATACAAAATGCTTTATGTAGATCACCAAAGTTAACATGGAATCTGGTCATTATCAGATCGGTGACTACTTGGGAATAACAAATGCTTGATGTAGATCAACAGAGTTAAGTGACATTGTCTTGGTCATTATCAAATGGGTGAATACTTGGGAATACCAAATGCTTCATCTAGATCAAAGTTAAGCAACATTGTCCTGGTTATATATATATATATATATATATATATATATATATATATATATATATATACACTAGCAGAATACCCAACGTCCCTTGGATTAAATGAGGGTGGTAGAATGAAAATTTTGTCCTGGAAATGGCTTAAACAATTTTCAATCTCAAAATTACTCTATTTGTGAAGTTTATTCCGGATATGGCTGAAACAGTTTACGATCTCAAAATTAGATTAATTCATATATATTATTGGTTTTCTATTAAAGTTTACTAGGCCAGTTTCTGTAGGGGATTATCCATACTTTTTGAATTTTTTTTCTATACTTACTTGGACAATCTGCTCAGTTATGTTCCAGAAATGATATCATTTCACTTAAAAATATGGCATCGGTAGTCGGGAGGAATAGAACACAGTAATGTGGAATTTTGTAGTGAAGAAAAGATTGCCTAATCATTAAACTTAACACATTTGTGTATTTGTTTGTAACATTTACTGAGTAATCTTCAGAAAATGAAGTATTTTTCAAAAAATAATTGGTGTCGTAGTGGGGAATTAAAATGAAGCACAATAATGTGGAATTTGATAATGAAGCAAGGGTTGTCTAATCACTAACTGTGTCAATGTATTTATGCATAAATTTGAAAATCCTACTGAGACATTGTTAAAAAAAATATAATTTTTCTCACAATTTTAGTGCCGATAGTGACGAAGGAAAACCACCAGTAATATTGAAATTTATGATGAAGCAATGGTTGCCTAATTCTAAACCAAGATGTATTTATGTACTAATTTGGAAAGTCTTTCTAAAAATTGTTTCAGTTTTCTTAAAATTATGGTAGCCTTGGTGGTAAGAGAAATTATTTAACATGTTGTACAATACCTGTCGATAGTATGTGAAATTGTTTCATGTATTTATTTTAATTACCCGTCTGAGGGCAGGTAAAATTATTTTAAATATGTGTTGTATATTACCCATCCTCTCAAAAGAAACATTATTTCATATATGGTATAAATTACTTATCTTAGAATAGGTACAATTATTTGATACATGTAATACCCGTCCTAGGGTAGGTAAAATATTCTTTTGCTCAAAAAAGCTAATGATACATAAAAATTCCTCTATCCAACGAATAACACACATGTTCAAAATCAACTTCAATTTTCTCATTGTTTATATGGTCCTGAGCAATGCCGGGTAGCCCCGCTAGTAACTTATAAAACTTCAAATCTTTTCATGCATGAGAATTTATTAATTTTTAACCCAGCCTAAAGAAGTTTCTATTCAATACTGTAAAATGCTAACGGAATCCTAAAAAAAAAAAAAAAAGTTATTCATTCTTTTATTAAGAATGAACTCAAATGTGTTCTGTTGGATTTAATTTCTTATTTGAAGAGGATTTAAAAAATTTGTTATATTTTATACTACATTTTTTATTTCAATAAATATTCCATTAGTAGTACAAAAATAGAAAATAATGCATAAGTCATGTAGAATCAAGAAACAGATACATGTACTCACAATTTTATCGATATAGCAATTTTAAAAAATACCCGCTTTCTTAAAAAGGCTTACAAACACAACTGAATTGTCCAGATATGGAATACTGCTGCCAGACAGGGCACCTTTTCCTGCTTTGACAGATTACAATGTCAAGTTCAAAATTGAATGTGTATATCTGTGTGTAAGGGGGGGGAGATTCTTTTCGCCATCCCCTTTTTCGCACAAAGAACATTGCTAGTCTCTGTATCGTTAATTCTATGAAAGACTTGTTTGAGCTCCTTTCTGTTAGACATTCACAGTAAGGACTCTTTCTACCACAAAGATTTTTCTTTCTCCATCCTTGTGCCTAATGTAGAGTGGAATTTCCATGAACAGAGTTTCTTTGCAAGAGTTTCTCATTTGTTTAACACGTTACCATGAGACTGCTTCTTTGTCAAGGACAACTGTTTTTAAGTTCAATGTCAACAAATTGTCATGGACCACTCCATAAGTAATCAAATGTAGTTCATTTGATACATCAAGGTTAGTACTCCCATAATATTCCTCACATTTTGACTGGCAATCATTTCCATCTCAATAACTCCACTTTTTAAAGGGTCCCATTTTGACCTTAATAAATAGTAACTCCAATAATGTTTTTTTTTTAATATCAATCATTTAAGTTAATGTAGTCATTTTGATTAAAAAAAAAATAAATAAATAAAAAAAAAAAGTAAAATTCTTCAAGTGTTTAGCATTTCCATTCATGCCAGAAATGTAGGTTTTGTCTTTGTTTTAGAGCCATAAATTCTATAACTAAATTGTAAATTATCAATTCTATTTAAGCCATAAATGAAACCCTGACAGATATGACCACTCTGGATCAGAATTGCAACTTTGAGCAGACTTCTCCCAAATTTGAATCTCACTACCGGATGCTGTTTTTGTCAGATACAGAGTGGAAAGGATAAATCGTTGATTCTACCACAAACTTAGTACAGAAATATTCCTGTGCTTTAAAATAGGGTTATTATTTCTCACCTTGCACGGGAAGGAACTATTTACCTAGAATGGCCTCATCTAGAGAAAGTTAAAATTCAGAGTACTATTCTCATCTTGATTATTAGTTTCACAGCTTTCGGCCTATGTAACCTTCCAGCTCTCCTTCTGACAAAGCTTGAGACCATTTATCCTCATTGTAACTTAATAGTATCAATTGTGATATTCAACTAATGACATTCATTTTAATAAACCAGTGATTATTCACCAACAGAGTCGTTGGTCCCTTCAAAATTTTCTTTGCAGCTACCATCAGATGTAATCCAAGCAAAACAAGGAATTACTCAGAGTTCCAGTTTATTATTTTCATTGATTGGAGTTTACACTTTTCCTCCCACACAATGTTAAGATG
Organism: Euprymna scolopes; assembly: GCF_053919585.1. Taxonomy (NCBI): domain Eukaryota; kingdom Metazoa; phylum Mollusca; class Cephalopoda; order Sepiida; family Sepiolidae; genus Euprymna; species Euprymna scolopes. The sequence goes on from NC_136483.1 coordinate 79,500,341, forward strand.
AGAGACCATGAGAGCAACTGCTGAGCAAATATACAGCATAAGGACTACAGGCATGAACACTAAATGAAAAGTACCTAACTAGTCATCTGATCTGGTCTAATTGAAGGGGATCAATTTTAAGGTCATGGAGGCTATCAAGGTGATCAATAAGAATGGAGATGAAAAATCTTTTCAACAGAATATAGAAGCTGGTCAGAACAGTAAAAAAAAAGTGCATTAGATTGAAAAAGGATTAATTTGAAGCAGAAACCATGCCGTTTGGAATTGCAATAAATTGTTTGTAAAATCAGTCCCGTTACTTTTTTTGTTCTTTAAACACATGAGTAAAGAAATTCATTTTATGACTGGTTCACTCACTTTTATTATTACGACATAACAATAAAAATTAAAAAAAAAACTTTTTAATGCCACTTAGTTCTTGTGTTATATTGATTAATTGGATTATTATTATAAAAGAGGGTTGGCTCTGCATGCAGAACATACCCTCTTTTTTCTAGTAGGAAAAGAAGCATGTTCTAAACACCTGAAGAAGGTCACAAGTTGCGACCGAAACATTGTGCTAATAATGCAGAAAATGAGAAGAATAGTCCAATTAATCAACATAACACAAGCATTCAAATCTCAAAAATTAAGAATTCCACTCAGAGTTGTTAAAATTTACAGTAGTTTTTGTAAGCCAACCATATTTGATACAAATAACTTCAATCTATGACGCGTCCAAGTCTCAATTATGAATGTCCAACAATGGTTGTTTTATCACAGTTGAATGATTGGAAAGGGTACTTTGGTGATTGCCTCATCTGTAGGAGGTATGATCCTGAACTGGCTTCAGACTCACTGGACCAAAACATCTCCAAGGTTATCTCAATCAAAATAATCCCCAGACTATTCCTGAACTCAAGAGGGTCATCACAGCTAAAATTAGGGCAATACTAAAAGGAGTATCAATTATTGACAATTTTGTACATCGTATCTGGGTGACTAAACAGACCAATCGGCACAGGATTGAAACTTGATGGATATGTCGAACTTAAACTGAAATTTATTTGTACAAAATGTTACATTATTAATGATTTCATGAACGAGTGGAAATTTTTTTTATCCTGTATAGGTGACAGTTGTTTTACCCTCCAGCTTTATTCAAATGCTTAAAGCCAAGCTTTAAAACAGTTACGGAATTTTGACTAAGCTTTTACAAGTGCCACCGATATACACTGGATGCATTGCATCCCAAAATCAGGTATAAAACTCTATAAGAACATAAAATCTTACTTGCACATCTCAAAGTTCCAAGAGAAATACAATACACTACAATGCACACAGAAAACCCATTTCTTTTACTTCCATTTACCCTCCCCCCCCCCCCCCCCCGCCTTTTATTATTATTCCTCCATCATTTTAAACTAAATATAAGAACAGCTGACCCATTTTTATTTTTTTGTAAACCAAAAGAATTCAATTTGTGAAGGATCAGGGAAACACATTTCTTTGCTGTATATCCAGTTAAACTTGAATAAGCTCAGACGCTTATTCTTATCAGGAACAGACTGCAACAGAACATCAAGAGCAGCTTCCTAGAGTTAACATTCTTTGAAATCTACATTCTTGAATTTAAGGGGGGGGGGCAATTCATATTCATGTCATTGAATTTATGTAGGAAAAATATAAAAATTATTTTCTCATTAGATTTAAAAAAAAAAAAAAAAAAGTCTTACTCGGGTGTCTTAAATTATTTAGTATGACAAGTGCTCATCTGAACTTCAAGCTAACAAAAGCTACAACCACTATCACCCTCCCTCTATCTTTGCCTAAATCTAAAAGCAAATTCCATTAACAAAGCTTTTCTAGAACTGCCTGCTTGTAAAACTGTTCTACTGGCCTGTTTTTCAGCTAACTACAACATGATAGTTGACTTGGGATTAAACTTAGAACCTAAAGGTGAATTTTAGTTAAAATGTGCAGCTTAGTTGATTGGAAGAATTGGCCCTTTAAAAAACGACTAGCATTTAGGTTACAGACTCCACAAAGCTGCCTATAAGCCATTGCATCCAATGATATCAGGCTGTTAATCAAAACAGACGACAAAAAGCACTCAATAAGTAAAAATAATTCCAGTCATAATCAGATGAGCTTTATTGACTAATTGTTTCTAAAAATAGATGCATAGAAACCAGGTAAAAAGATCATACGACAACTGGTTAATTACATGGCTGACGCACTTCTTACCTATCTGTTAATCATTTAAAGTGAGAAGGATGTAGGTAAAAAAAAAAAAAAAAAAAAAAAAAAGTGTATCTTATGTAAAACTCTTACTTTCACATTTCTTTATTTTAAATAGGATAATTAAATTAACATTTTTGAGACATTTAGCATATTCATTACATGGGCCGGAAGACAGATTTAATTTTCAGCTAAGTCATACCAAAGATTTAAATAAAAAAAAAAAAACATTTTATGTCTCTTTGCTAAGGATCATGGACAAATGGAATAATCCTGGGAAAGGAGTAGTGCCTCTCCCTTCAGTTTAGTGTAGTAGGTAATGAAAAGGGAGCCTTCATCAGGTTACCCTCAACTATGGTTGACTGCTTTAGCACCACCATCCACTTTAAATAATTAATGATGGAAAAGTTAGTGTAAGAAAAAAGTTTTCATTTTCTCTTTACCTTTTTGTAATGTTCTTCCAATTTTTTTTTGACGGTTACATATCTGTGGGTATAAAAAAAATTTTTTACGGTTACATATCTGTGGGTTTTGAATATCTTCAATGTAAAAACTTTCCTCATGCCTTTTGTATATGTGAAAAATTTGTACCAAAATATACGAATTGAATGTGAAAAAAAAAAAAAATTTTTTTTTTTTTTTTAATTGATTTTTCCAAGTACTCTGTGCTACGAGTCTTTGCTGATGAGAACAGTAGTCCAAATAATACAAATAACCAATCTCATCTCAAAAAGTAAAATTTAATTGAAGAAATTAAAAAGCTGTTCTTTGGGTTTGTTTTCTTATTTCTACTAGTCCGTTTCCATGTTTTATCCACTATTCCATATATATTTAAAGACACGAAACATGTGGAAGTCATACAATAAAATGAATTTTGTGTGTGTGTGTGTGTGTGTAGCCGCTTGAAAGATTGGCTAAGGTTTCTTATTTTCTTAGAAAGAATGGTGGTGTCCTTGAAAGAATGTTATGTAGTGACTAGCAAAATAGAACTCTGGCCATGAAGTCGAGAAAAACTTTAGTTCGAGGGAGAATGGGGAAGGGATGATGATTACCACCAAAATACAAATCAGCAGAATTAAGTCTGAAGGTAGATAGAAGAGATATACTCTAAAAAAACTGACCATTGGTGAGTGGAAACCGACAGAGACCAAGAGACAAAGACTAACCAAGACAGATACCAGAGAAACAGGAATGAACTCACAAAACGAAAGGGAATAATTAGAATAAAGACATTAAAGGCAGTCTTGCTAATTTTATCAAGGCCTTCTATCTTACTCTTTTTTTAACTTACCCTTATTTTTAGTCATTTAATGAAAGGAGTTGAAAATTTTGTACTGTAATTACAATAAGGAAAAAAAAAAAGCACCTTTTCTTTCTATGGACAAGTAGATTCAAAATATCTATAGTTACTACTGAATACTTAAAATAAAGTGGGGAGGAGGATACAAATAAAACGGAGAGAGAGAGAGAGAGAGAGACAGACAGACAGACAGACAGACAGAGAGAGCTAATGTGAAAGGAGTAGGAAGAGAAGAGACAAAGGTGGGGAAAGAGATACAACCCGGAAATGAAGTCTATAAACAAACGATCACCAGAATATGGCTAATTCCAGTGACATGTTATTTAATATTTGAAGCATACGACTTGTAAATGATATATACGATTACTTGAACACAAGTTGCTATTTATATCCATTGCTGAGGGAGGAGGGATTAATCTCTCCCCAAACGTATTAGTTCATAAAAAGATTTGCAAAGATTTGTTACTTTGCATAGCAGATTCCATAGTTCACGGTGATATCTATTTGACAAAAGAATCCCTCCTCTCCTAGCAAGAAACTGATCCAAGCCAGTGAAACATTAGGAATTCATGAAGATTAATTTGGTACAACTTTTATCATGCATCACTTTTTTTAAAAGAATTCTTTAATTATCCATAAAAAAAAACAAGACAAAAAAAAAAACAACCGTTTTAAATTCACAAAGCAATTACAAACATGCCCATCATTTTGAAAATGCTATCATATATAGTACTAGCTGTTCCTGTCCGGTGTTGCTCAGGTTTTCATTTTTGTTTCCTTTTTACAAATTCTTTTTCTTTCTAAATATGATTTTGAAAGTTAAGTTCAATAATTATGTTTTCTGGTCTTGAGATTAATTCAAACATTAGTCAGTGAGTGGGATTTCCTGCAATCATATTTGCTTTCCAAAAACGTCCTTAAAAAACATTTTATTTGTTTTTAAATTATGTATAATTAGTAGCATTCGTGTGTGTGTGTGTGTGTGTGTGTACAACTCTCCTACAGCCCACACCACTGGACCGATCATGACCAAACCTGGCATGACGATGCCCCCCCCCAAGGGATGGTGTACACCATTTTCCAAGGTAAAGGTCAGTCATAGACTTTGTATATATACTCTCCTACAGCTCACACCACTGAACAGATCATGACCAAACTTGACATGGTCTCAAAACTAGGGATGGTGCACACTATTTTTCAAGGTCAGGATTTTGCTAGTATATAATACTAGCATTTCAGCCCGGTGTTGCCCGGGTGTTTAGGAGGTGTATGTTGAGAAAAAAAAAAAAAAAAGTTGTAGTAGGAAGGCAGGCTCGAACCCATACTACAAAGGAAAAGAACGGGGGGGAAAAAACCCCCAACGTCTTTGCTGTTACAACCACCGCCAAACTGGAAGTGATGTCGGTTTTAATTAAGGCTAGACAATCGAAAGGAGAGGATGACATTCGAAAATATCGGTGAAAAAAGTGATCGCCTGGCGCCTCCCTGTAAAAAAGGGCCCAGTTGAAGGTGAAGATATTTATGTTTTTAGCCAATTTTTCGATATTTGTTGTCTGAAAGGTTGAACTTCAAAACGATACTGATCTTGTAAAAATCAGTCGCCTCTGTCAAAAGTTTTAGGTAGACATGCAAACGTACATACATTTATATATTGGTAACTGAATATTCGACCCAAACCGATTAAAAAGCTTGCCCTATCTCTGAATACTCTTTATGTAAAATTTCAAATGTTTAGACCCGAAATTGTCTTTAGTAATTTGATAAAGACCGAAGCAGTCAAATTTTTTTTTTTATTAACTTTGACCCCCTATTATGACCCCTTAATATTTATTGTTTTGGGCTCAAATCAAGTTATTAAGTTTGATCCATGTCCAAAGAAACTATCTAAAATTTCAAGTGTTTAGACCCAAAATTGGCAGAGGAGTTTTGTAGAGTTCTCAAAAGTCAAATCGTTGAACTTTTAACCCCTTAACAGCCAAATTTCTGGCCGAAAACTGATTACAAAAGACTTTCCCAAATCTCAATACCATGTATATCAAATTTCAAGTCTAGATTGAAAATTGACAGAGTTATTGTGTAGGGAAATGTACACAGACAGACACTTTCACAGATATATAGATTGAGTTCTTAGTTTAGAGACACAGCTAAACCGACACATCTTTTTAACTTTAATTCTTGCCAGCAATGAGTTACGTTTAGTTCTGGAATTTTTAATCAAACCAAATTCCTATTAAATCACTAGCAGGGAGACGACTTATCCAGGATCGAATGAGGATAAATTTTCCACCCTCCTATACTTTTGTCATCAAAATGTGAAATTGCCCCCCCCCCTCCTTTTTTCTTTTTTTCAGATAAAATTGATTGCTTGCTCTAATGGGGACCCGCTATGATGTACTTTTACGAAGCTTCATATTCCTCTCCACAGTGACTTAGTTCACAATACATTGTAGTCTATATTGCACTGTATAGAATCTGTTGAGTTTATAAAATTATCTGTAGATAATGGCTTCACTTAAAAGTTTAAAATGCGAAAGTTAAGTATCATGGTTCATTTGTGCTCTAAGCAGAAACATTCATTTTGAATGCAGCTGTCCTATCAAAGAATCAACTGTTGATTTTATAAAAATTTTTACATAATCATTTGAATTAAAGTTAAACATACACAAGTCAAGTATCATGGTTTAGTTGTGCTCTAAAAAAAAAAAAAAAAAAAAATTCATTTTGAACGCTCCCTGTCTTATGGAAGAATCTACAGTTGATTTCATACGCTGGGCCTTCTGCTTGTACAGTGAAAGCTTTTCAAATGTACTTGTGATGTTAGGTTGTATAAACATGTTAACTTTGGTCAATATCGGACTTCCTTCTTTAATCAGATTTTTGATTATCGATACTTATCAGATGCATTAGGATACAAAACTTACATAAGAACACTCCCATCACATGGAAGTACCTTTGAGTGAAATTTTAAAAAATCTGCCCAGCCGTTTCTGAGACTACAGGGAATGAATTTGCACACAGTTAAAATTCCTTTTATATAATAGATAACTGAAGAATGAATGTTGTAAAAATAAAAAACAAAGTAAATATTTTTTATTAAATATGAAAAAAAAAAAGTTTGTCTCGTCTATGGGAATTGAAACGGTTATTAGTAGAGCTATGACAACAGCATATTCCCTTCATTATTTTGACTCTCGAATATGTATTTGTTGATATCTTATATGCTTCTATATAGAGTGAGGTGGTTCTCAGTTGATTACTTGTGTCTAACTTGTATATATACTCGAGAGTAAAAACAATGAACAGAATACTCTGTTGTCATAGCCCTAGTTATTAGTCAAGTCCATGTTAATCAGCCAATAAAAACACATTTGACATGAAATAATTAAATAAAATCCAGCATTTAATGAATGGCAAGAGAACTTCTGTGGGAGAATTAGCTCCTACCTATATTTAACTTTTTATTTTTGTGATTAGTATTCGTTTTTAGTACAAGTGGCAAATATTTGTCAGTGTTTTGAAAAAAAAAAAAAAAAAAAAAAAAAAAAGTATTTCTAATAGATTTTCAATAATAAAAATAGGTTTGAGATATTTTTTATTATGTATGAAAGTAAATTTTTTTATTTTATTTATTTTTAATTTTAAGCCCATGATTAAGTGGTTGGATTACTAACTCCATAGCCCCGATTATCACACATTAATAAAATTATGAAACTTTACATGTGTATTTTCATTGGATCCACATAACTTGATAATCACGCATAAATTATTTTTACTATTAACTGAATATTCATTGGCATCTAAAATTTCATAAATCAAGACAATATTTTTAATTGTCACTCCATTTCCCTTCATTCACACACAAAGCCAACATTATGTAGCCAATTTCTCACACAATCAGCACCCATTATCTATCAAACTACTTGCTGATTTGGCACCTTTGACTCTTAGTTTCTTGCTATTTAAAGTTGAGAAGAAACAAAGGGTGAAAGAAAAGTTAAGACTCTGGCAATACCAGGTAGGAATAGATAATGATAAATGAAATGCATGCATGATGTATGCATGGGAAGAGTAGAGAGAGCCTGATTGAGTTTCTAAATAGATATCGATTTCATTCTTGATTCCACCTGCAGTAGGAGTGTGTAGGGAGGGCGATTCGTTGCTCAAGTATCAAACATGATAGATTATCGATTTCTTTTGCATCATTCCTCTTGCCATACTTTTATGAACAAGGGGAAAGTTTGTTCATTTTTTTTTCCCCTCCAAAACAAAGAAAATATTTGCAATACAAAAGACAATTCTTGCATTGTAATGAATAAAAACAAAAGAAAAAATAAACAATGTTCAGGGGTGGGGGATTTAAAAAAAAAAATGAAAAAAAAAAAAAAAAAAAAAAAAAAAAAAAAAAAAAAAAAGCCGTTCTAAACAACATCTTTTCCGATGGATGGAGTGGTGTAGTACAATGATTACAGAATTTTGAACTTATGCTCAGATCCAGTAAAATCTATTACAACTACAGCCTCAGAAGGTATGAACCACATTTCTCCAGTTATTGCAAAAAAAAAAAAAAAAAAAAAAAAAAGCAGTTAGTCTACAATGAATTTTAGAAAAAAATTGTAAATTTTGGAATTAAATAAGCCAGATAAAATATGAAACCCCACCCCTGTTTCGGCAAGATAGTTTTATTTTGCATTATTTGCAACAGATAATGTGTTTTGTGTAAGATGTTCACAAACTAAAGAAATCTACTTCAAATAATTTATATCTAATATAAACGAAAGTCATCCATGCTTGTGTTCTGCTAAAATTCAAAAACTAACAAGACACACACACAAAGCTGATAAATATTTTTTTTATTTGGCACTGCCTTAGACAAATATTTAATTTAAAAGAAATATATTTCTTGTTTGAAGTGAGGGGATTAACTGGAGCAAAATTTGTCAGGGAAGAATGACTTTAATCTTATATAATAATTTGGAAAGAAATTGTCAAATCATTTACAATAATTTGAGAAACACTAATGCCTGGTATATTATTTAACATGTCTTAAAGTTCTTGAAATTATTGTCCATAACATTTCTCTTCAGAGTGTGGAAGTAGATATAACTTTAAATTGTCATAGCACTGGATACAAGAAAACACTGTCTTGCCCAGGAACAATAACAGTAACGTATTACATTTGGTAAGTGGTATGTTAATCCAAAAAAGTTCAATACCTTAGTAAGCAGGTGTAGGAAAATTGTAGATGTTTAATCCTGTTGATAGGTTTGCGTAATGCAGTAGCACATTTGGTAACTAGTATATGTGTGATAGAGAAAAGAAAGACAAAAAACTCACTGTTACATGGGAATACATTAAAACAAATACAGGTTTAAACTTGCCTGTAAAAGCTTTTAAGGGGTCAAAATTGAAAAATTAAAAAAAAAAAAAAAAAAAAAAAAAAAAAAAAAAGTTGATCTTGGCAGCAGATCATCAACTAACTTTTAAGTATGCGCATATAAATTTTTTAGCTATTTTATCCATTTGGCGATAACTCAGATGGTAGTGAAAAAAAAAAACTAAATGTTTTGATTTCGATTCCAACTAATGGCACCAAATTCATTTTTTTTTTAAACATGAAATTACTATATATATATATATATATATATATATTTGGTACAATATAATAGTTAAGAGATTTTGCTCTATAATAAACATGAAATCTGTATGAATTAAAATATATTTAAGTGTATTTTATTACTGGACAATGCCAGGCGGCCTGCTAATATATATTAGTGAGAGGACGATTTTATCTCCCCCCCCCCCCCCGATTCCATAATAAATTTATAATTCCTATTAATCACTAAATATTTAATTATAAAGTTATTTTTTTCTCTTGATTACCGTAAAAACAAAAAAAAATTGAAATTGTTTTTTGCAACAGAAAATAGGCACACATTTTGAGAGAGAGATAAAAGTAGCTGTAATTCTAGATTAACAGAAGAATTTTACACAGGTAAAAATGTCCATAAATAATCTTCCACATTTCTTTACATCAAAATATGCATGAACACCAAATAGTTCAGTTTGCATTTTGATCTATAATATAAAGCTGAATGTGTGTGTGTGGTCACGAATAGGCTCCTATATGGTTGACTATTTTAAAAAACTGATTACATATGATAGATGCATCGAGACACAGGAATGGGTATGTTTGATCCTGCAGAATGGTGGTTCATTAAAATTGTGGGGTCTGCGTTCGCGCCTGGTCCACAAAGTATGGAAATAAATTTTTAAAAAAAAGTTTACAAGTGTTTTTGATATAGATGTACATAATACTTTGATGAGTATATTTTAACTTAAATAGGGATGGTATAATAAAATTGTGTGATCTGCGTTCGTGCCTGGCCTCCATAGAATGGAAATATGTCACAAAGTTTAACAAGGTTTTTTTTAATATAGATCCACAGAATATTGTGATAAGTGTTTCAGTGTGAACAGGTATGGTATAATAAATTATGGGGTTTATCTATTTTATTTTTACTTTCATCATATTTTGCTTTGATTTTGATACCCCAAAAGTCGAAGCTATCTCTTTACAACCCTTCCTTTTCATAACCTATCATACTTTCATAAATCAGAGTCCATTTTCTGTAGGCTGTTTTTGAACCCAGTCAATGACGGGTACTTTTGCTAGTATTAACTAAATATGTATGATATACAGTCTTTTCACCTATTCTTACGCCTTCATGCTTCCATACATTTTTCAGCATTCACTGCTTTATATATTTGAGCTATTTAAATTTCCAACTAAGTCCACGCATTTCTTTTAAACTTATTTACATTCTTTAAATTATTGATCCATTAATATTAAGTCACAATACTAACTAATGATAATACAAAAATACTTAAACCGTAATTTCTAAAACTGAAAATCTAATATATAAACGGCTGTATATCTGTGTCCGTCTGTTTCTATATTTTCAAACTATCTCCTCCGAAACTAAGTCACAGAGTGGCACTAGGGACCTCAAATGATATTTTTTACAGGCCGTTCTTTTATTTTAGCCAATTAAAATAGTTTTTTTTTAAGGGGTCAAAAATGAATCAAAATTGTCGAAAAAAGTTATACATTTTGTATATTTATTTCACTTTATTTTTAATTGGTTTCTATGCATGTCATGTTGGTACAGTGGTAACGTCACCAGCTTTGAATGTTACAGTTTTGGTTTTGATTCTAGCTGATGGCACCTAAATACGTTTTGTTTTTTTTCTTTTAACTTTTGAAATCACGGCTAACACATACAAAATCTGGAAAAATTACAATATCATATTTAAGCATATTTTACGCCCGGGCAAAGCCCCCTCCCCCAGTACTTATATATTCTACATTAGCAGTATAGAAGATAAACAGAATACTACAGATGGACATTTTGATAAATTTCACGTTAATTTACATTAATAGAAGCAATGCTTCTTAGAAATTTCTTCCCCTTTGCACAAAATAAATATATAGCTAATTATTTCTTATAGCTCACCTCTCCAAATAAAATTTTGTAGCAATTTTTTTCTTTTAATTCATTTGAGGGAGGGGGGGGGGTAATCAATACTGGCGTCTTCATTAGCAATTGTAAATAAAACCTAACTGCTGGTGGGGATGCTACTAATCTCTATACTTAGAAAGTTAGGAGACAACTTCATGCATCCACTACTAATTGTTGTTAAATAAATGGGCAATATTAACTGATAAAATTAAGTATGTTTATACAGATATACGTATAAGACTCATTTCTAAATTAACCGATCATCAATTTTAGAATACATTTGCTATTATTGAAAGTATAATATCAATCGCAAAATATTTCTACTAGGTGCTCCAAAGTCATCACTTGATATTGTTTCAGTGAAATTTGTGTTTTAAATCATCAGGCCTGCTCCACTAGCAACTGAAACCTCCCATAAATGCTTTACTGTAAAATCAGTTTTTGAATTTTTGAGATGAGGATTGATAATTTGCATTATTTGGACTACCGTTCTCATCATGAGCGTTATTCCCGCAACATTTTGGCCAATGTAACCAGACCTTCCTTACGGTCTTGTCAAACTCAGGAATCTGCACTGAATTTATAATGGAACCCTTTATTTAACCGAAGTGGGTAGTAGCAGGTTCTTCTTAGTCATGATCTAGTAGAATTCCTAAGTATTCCGAGTATCGCTTACACTGAGGATTGAACCTTCCACCTCCAGGAGTGTCACAACTGGATTTTATTTAGTACTGTTATGCCGCAGGGTCCTTGCAGATAATTATAGTATGAATTTTGGAAGCTTAAAACCTATTTTTGTTTTATGTACTATTTATCGCTGTAGATCTTATCCCTATTTATTACTACACATTTTTTAAATGGTGACTTCTTTATAACTAGCAGGACCTTTTAACCAGCGTTGCCAAAAATTGGAACTACTTCCTCTTTAGGTTATGACAATGATGAGGTCGCTCCTAGGAATAAATGTAATGTTTTAATATTAAAAATTAATGTGTTTAAAATGTTCTATAATTAAATAAAGTAATGACTAATACTGTAAACAAAATACATTTGTGCCATCTGTTATAAACCTATGGTATTTTGGTCCAGAGGGGAAAACTGTGCCTCTTTTTATATATAGGGATTAAGTGTTCTATAACTTCTATACTAGGTTTATTTAGTAGGTAATCATCACCCATCATATGTGCTGCTTCTTAGAGTTTTCCTCTCCTCCATTCTTCTGTCTATAATTTTTTTTTTCATCACATATGGGTAAATAATTTCCCTTTTTTCCTTCCATACAATACTTTTCAACATCTCCATGCATTACAGCTTTCAATTGTTCTTCTAACCTTAATTTTAGTATGCGGCATGTCTCATCTTTGTATACTTCTTTCAAACTTGCATGGAATCGCATAGTTATTTTGTATTATGTCAAGTCTAAATGTTTAGAATAAACTGCTTTGTCGAATGAATAGACCTTTGAATATATAAAATACATGTCACTTAAATTTGTGATAACAGAATCCTATGAAGTTGTATTCAATGCTGAAACATTGAAATGGGTAAAATATTAAACTAGAACATTTCTCAATTACTCTATTTTCACTATATATGGACAATCTCATTTTTAAGCCGCACATACACACTAAGTTATATGTATGATACAGATTATATGTAATACATACAATTTTGCAAAAAAGAATATAAACAGATTAATCTTTAGTATTTTTTAACCAGTCAAACCTGCTAATAATCTGGACCTATCTATCCTACTGTGAACCACTGACTAAAAATTTCCTTTTTACCAAAAGAGGAAACAAATGTTTCATTGATTTCATTTACCAGAATATTTCACTTGTCTCATTTATTCCATTCAGAGGAGTAGGTGGAAAAAAATAGAGAATGGTCTATTTCTATATATGTACACACACATCGATTTAGCATCCTTGGACTCAGTCACCACAGGAGACCTGTCAAAAATATTTGGCATCAAATACTTTTGCCATAATAGATTAATGCACATCTAATGGTGTTAAAATCATTAATAAATCATTAATAAATCATTCCTCACACAAATATACGCACGTGTATGCATGTACACCTGTATTCTATTTCAATATTTCTCAATCCAATACAAACTTAAAGCTTATTTTGTTTTGTGCTCAATCTAAAAACACTCATTACTTAATTCACTTACTGTTACGATCTTAAAGTAGATATGGTGTTGAAGCCCCAATTTGGGACCTTTGAGGAGTCTGGTGTCAAACTTTAGTTTAAAATGCAAAAGTCAAGTATCATGCTTCAATTGTGCTCCAAGCAGAAACATTTGAAACACACCCCTATCAAAGAACCTACTGTTGATTTTATATGTTGAGGCCTTCTGCTTGTGCGGTGATAAAATTCTTAAATTGTGATGTTAGTTTGTATACGGGTGTTAACTTTGTTCAATATCAGATCGTATTTTTAATTGGATGATTTTGATTATTGATTTTTAATACATTGGAGTCATTCTAATACCAAATCCATCTTAAAACACTCCCAGACACAAAGTACATTTGTATGAATTTCAAAAAGAATGTGCCCAGCCATTTTGAAGTCCATAGGGAATGAACTCACAAAGTGCCTTTTACATAGCTCTATAGCTCTACTATTATTTAAAAGGAACTTTGTGGGTGTTGGTTGCTTATGGACTCAAAAACAGCCGAGCTGATTTTTATGAAATTTCATATGAAAGTTCTTTATGTGCCTGGTAGCGTTCTTAGATAGGTTTTGTATCAGAATGTCTTCAATAAGTATTGATAATTAAAACCAAAGTTAACACCTTACACAGCCTAACATCACAATTACATTTGAGAAGTTTTATTACCACACAAGCAGAAAGGCCCAACATAAAATCAGCAGTAGGTTCTTTGATATGACATAAAAACATTTATTTTGAATGCGCCTGTTTTAAATACAACTGAAACACGATACTTTACTTCGGGATTTTAAACTTTAATTTAAGCCATCATATAAAAAATTCATAAAATCAACAGTAGGTTCTCTACAGTACAATGTAAACTACAATGTATTGTGGACAAAGTCACTGCAGGGAGGCATGTGAAGTTTCCTCCCATGTACCATGGTGAGTCCCCAACTAGAGCAGGCAACTAACAGATTTGATTGAAAAATGGGTCATTTCACCCACAAAAATATGGAAGTGTGAAACATTCGTTGATCACTCAATCCCAGGCAACATCAGGATAAGCAAGCAAAATAATTAGCAAAATTCATCCCAAAGCAGCAAAACTAAAGCTGACCTGCCAGGACACATACAAGTGTAGGCAAATTTGGGCATATTTTTATTGGTTTGAAAATATAAGTTCTTTTTTATCAATTGTCATAAAATTTTAACCATAAATCTTAAAAAAGCCTGCAAATTTTCATATAGTTTCATCCCATAGAACCAAAGACATGAGCATTTCAATAGTCAATTTGGCTAAGAGTAACACACACACACACAAGTTTTTTGACAATTTTATAAGTTCCAAGTCTCAGTGACTATTGATCAGAATTTAACAAATAAAGGCTTATTGGAAAGCTAATGACCCGAATGTCCATTTGGGAAATTATCAGATATTTTGTAATTCATATGCGAAGTAAAAAAAAAAAAAAAAAAAAAAAAAAAAAAAAGAGGCTGTGTGCCGATGATCCCTGTAATGTGCCACCGTAAGGCGAATGTCATATAACCCACTACACAATTCAGGTCATAAGCTTTCCAACAAGCCTTCATTTGTTAACTTCTGATCAATAGTTGCTGAGACTTGGAACTTATAAAATTGCTCCAAAAGGTGGTGTGTGTGTGTATGTGAGTGTGAGCGTGTGAGCACGTGTGCGTGTGCGCGCACACACACATACCATACCACCTTTTATAAGTTCCAAATCTCAGTGACTTGATCAGAATTTAACAAATGAAGGCTCGTTGGAAAGATCATGACCTGAACTATGTAGTGGGCTATGTGACACTTGCCCTAACATCACACATTATTTTTTTAAAACAAGTGGGGTATTACTTTTCTATATTAATTTAGCGTAAAATGAGCACCCGCTTTATGGCCACCTTGGCTATAAGTGTTTATTTTACCTTAAATTAATATAGAAAAGTGATCCACCACTTTTTAAAACTATTATTCATATCATTGAAATTACTTGTTTCCTGGGATTTTAACTGTTTTCTTCTTCAGCACCCTCAAAAACTTATACTGGTAATTTTAAAGGATTTTTTTGTGGGTGAGAAGATACACCTTTACCAATATTTCAATCAGTCATTTGTTTTCCTAGATTTGCATATGAATTACAAAATATTTTCCCCTTGCAGTGATTTTAAATCATTTGAAACCATAGCAGCAATTTTAGTTTCCCCTCAATAAAAAACAGGTTTCCGAGAAGTCATATATAAACATACATACTAGCATACCACTCTGCATTGGCTAGCCATAAAATACACTTAAATATATTTTATTAATACAGATTTTGTATTTATAAATTATTATATTGGACCCAATATATAGCAATGATTAAAAAACTTGTGCACCACCACAGAGAATCAAAACAAACATTTAGTTTACGATTTTTTCCTGACTTTAATGCCTAACCTATAAAGATAGGTTTGCTGCAAGGCTAAAAATTAAAACATTAACCAATAGCTATTACGTTACACATGCATATTCATGATGCTGTCATTCGCTTCACCTGGCAAATTCCATTTTTTCTTTTTTTCATAATTTTCACTTTTGTACCGCTTTTCCCCAGCTAAAATCCAAATATAAAGTTTTTCATGGATTCGAAAACCCTGAAGTTTCATGTATGTAGGCCAAAAACGGACAGAAGTTTGTTAAGCAAAATTTTTTTAGACATATATATATATATATATGCACACAAATATATATAGAATGAGGTTTGTGTTTACTGTAACCTTTCATTCAAATATTACGCAAGTATTAATCATAGAATATCTACATGAATATAATTACACATAATCGTTAACTTATGATCATCCCATAGGAAAACCGAAAAAGCTTATAGGGAATTAAAATGAACATTTAAAATATGCAAGTTAGATCTTTTGCTAGTGAATGTAATTCTACAACCCATATATAAGAAAGTTGTATTTTCTTTTTAAATGAATAAAAAAGGATTTTTAATATGAATATCAATAAACACACAAGAATAATATATATATATATATAATTATTAAAATGGATAAAATCTATGAAATTTAAAATGGAAGCAGAGAGACCTAGAGGCTTGACATTTCGCCCGTCTTATGCGGGCTTTCTAAAGAGGGATGATCAAGAGAAAGCCTGCATGAAACCAGCAAAACGTCAAGCCTCTAGGTCTCTCTGCCTACATTTTAAATTTCATGTGTGTGTGTGTGTGTATATATATATGTATGTATATATATATGTATATATATATACATACACAAAGTTGGGAGTGGAGTTTTCAAATCACGTGACTGACAATCCAAACTTTATTTAAAATATCATTTGCCTATCTCGCATTTGAAAAGGACTTATATGTTGGTTTGAGGGAAAGTCAAGAGTGCACCTGAAGAATTTTGAACTGTTTTTTTTTTTTATTATTTTTTTTTTTTTTAGTAAAAAATAATTGCTTGCAAACATGCAAAAATGGATAAAAGATTGAATCTGCAGGTTATCTCGTGTTTAATTAAACCGCTTTTATGACGATGCCGATTGATATCCAAATTTGTAATAGTTTTTCTAAAGTACTTTAATAACAGTAGTGTGTGTGTGTGTACACACTTATTAACGTATATAGGAAAATAACTATACGATTATATATATATACTAGCAAAAGTACTCGTCGTTGACTGGGTTCAAAAACAGCCAACAGAAAATGGACTCTGATTTATGAAAGTATGATAGGTTATGAAAAGGAAGGGTTGTAAAGAGATAGCTTCGAATTTGGGGGTATCAAAATCAAAGCAAAATATGATGAAAGTAAAAATAAAATAGATAAGCCTCATAATTTATTATACCATACCTGTTCACACTGAAACACTTATCACAATATTCTGTGGATATATATTTAAAATAACCTTGTTAAACTTTGTGACATATTTCCATTCTATGGAGGTCAGGCGCCAACAACCACCCTATAATTTTATTATACCATATTTCTTCAAACTGAAACATAATTATCAAAGTATACTTATGCCGATAGATATGAAAAGTCTTTATTAAAGTTTGTGCCTATTTCCATTCTATGGAGGCCAGGCACGAACGCAGACCCCACAATTTTATTATACAATCCCTATTTAAGTTAAAACATACTTATCAAAGTATTATTATGTACATCTATATCAAAAACACTTGTAAACGTTCTTTAATTTTTTTATTTCCATACTTTGTGGACCAGGCGCGAACGCAGACCCCACAATTTTAATGAACCACCGTTCTGCCAGATCAAACATACCCATTCCTGTATCTCGATACATCTATCATTATATGTAATCAGTTTTTTTAAAATAGTCAACCATATAGGAGCCTATTCGTGACCAGACACACCCACACAGACGTTCAGCTTATATATTTACTTAGATCATATAGTTACTGCTCATTAAGGCCCGAAGGTCACTCAAGGATAGAGGTACGTTTTTCCACAAGATAATACTGTAACCTATACACTAAGTCCCAGACAGGAGTTCTACCATTATTTGGGCTTTTCAATAGAACACACTTGAATTTCAGATGAATTTGGAATGTAGCTTCTTCACAAATGATTATGATTTTAAATCCAGAGTTTGGATGTGTCTTACTGAAGAGTTCAAAAGAATGAAACTTGTGTCTAGGATTTTGTGTATGTATTGCAGTGTTATGTTGGTACTTTGTGGAAATCTATCAACTATGTTAATAAAATGATCTCGATTTTTCCCTCCTCTAAAAAGTTTCAATAGGAAACTTAGAGAACACTTCTTTTGCACGGGTCACTTAAAACACCTTCTGAAGGGTGTTCCACGAAGTTATGCATACATCTCGTCCACATTGATAAATTGTCACACTTAATCCAAAGAAAATGTCCCCCTCAATCAGTCTAATATAGAGGGTAGCAAACAGTTCCACTATAATTTTGCTGAATAGTTATTTATGTAAATAAAACAGATGTCTGCGTGAGTGCGTATGTGTGTGTCTAAATATTTAACTGATTGAAATTAACAGGAAATAGTATTCATACAAAGATAGTTTATGAATAAAATCTTTGTTGGGATGGATGAATGACGTATACAAATGCAAAATGTTTATTTCAATTTGCCGACATTTATGTTGTGCATGCGCAAATTCATTCATAGCTTGAAGCGGTTTTATTTTAAATCTTATCTATCTGGATAGCTCAAACGGTAGGGAACACAACTGGAGCACTAAATATTTTGGTTTTGATTCTAGGCACCAAAGTCATTTTTTTTTCTTGCTTTGGAAATGACTTTATATGGGATACAATATAATAATCAATAGCAAATTAACACGATAATACATACAAAATATACATAATTAAAATATATTAAAGTGTATTTTACGTCCGGGCAATGTCTGGTGACATGCTAGTATGATATATATATATATATATATATATATATATATATATATATTAAATGCAATTTTATTTAAAAAAAAGTGTTTATTATTTTGTTTTCAAAGTTTGAAATGAGGGAGAGAAACTTTTTAATCTGATAAAAAAATATTTTACCAAGCAAAAACTGTTTTTCCTCGGTTTCAATTTTCAAATCTTTTTTCAAATTGTAAAATCTTTGTTTTCCCTTGTAAAAGATCTGCCCACGCCCATCTTGCTGATGCCCCCACCACTTTCTTGGCCCAGAAAACAAATCTCTTGCAAATCAAAGGCATATTTTTTTTTTTATTATTCCGACAACAGAAGTTTACAAGGCCAATATTATTGCAATCTCAAAACAACTAAGCCCACGCATCTTTCATTATATCTACACATTTAACGAGCAGAAATACTGCTTTTTGTATAAAATAAAAATAAAATTGAACTTTAAAATTATCAAGATATTTAATAATCTCCATTTTCAGTTCCTTAATACAACTGCGACACATGCGAACATTTAGGTTTTCTTATCATTTAGTGACACAAATCATAATACTTGGCTTTTACCTTTAAGCCAGATATTACTTTTTATTAGTCAATTTAAAGGCTTAAAAATAACTTTCTAATTTTCAAAAACTACAATAATATTTGACCAAATATTTTGGCGCAAAATGGAGGTGGGGGGGGATATTTTTTTTAATAAGATTTTGGAACATCTCATGATCCAAGAACACATTTAATTTCAAGGTTTATTTTAGCTGGAATAGCTATTCCAAGGATTGTTCAAATATTGAAACTTTTCTTCCAGCTTATCAGAACTGGATGTTTAGGAAAAAAAAAAAAAAAAAAAAGTCAAATTCTCAGAGTTGGCCACTATAGCATTGCATCTGATAACTCGATATTTGAGCTTGATTAGCTAATGAATTAAAAATGCTAATGGATTTTACTGATTACAGTTTATCTAACTTGATATATTTTCAGTAATAAACACCGATTCATTGTTTACTTTTATTGCATAATCAACAGATTATCCAATGAAAATGCTACGTTTATTACAAACTAGCCTGGGTGCCAGGCATTGCCCGAGTGTTTGAAGATGTGTGTTGAGGAAAAAAAAAAGTGGTAGGCAGGCAGGTTCGAACATGTACCGCGAGGGAGGAAGAGAACGTGGGGGGGGGGGGGGAATTGCATCTTTGCTGTTACACCCATCACCAAACCCAAATGGCTAGTTAATCGAAAAGAGGGGACGATTTTCGAAAATATTGACGAAAAACGCGACCCCTCCCCGTAGAAAAATGCTCAGTTGAGGGTGAAAGAATTAATGTTTTTAGCCAGTTTTTCAATATTTGTCGTCCGAAGGGTCGAGCTTAAAAACGATACTAATCTTATGAAAATCCGTCAGTCGAAAGTTTTAGGCAGATATACAAACATACATAATAAACAGACAGGGGAGATTTATATTATAGATGGAAAATTCAAAATGCTGTCGTGAATCACTGAATATTTAATTATACAGATTTTTGATTTTTTACATTAAGACTATTTTAAGAATTACATTCAAACATTTAATACATACAAGATTACTTATTCAGAATTTTCTATCACTTATCAAGATCTGAAGGCTACTTTAGGGTAAGGGTTAATGAGTGTACAGTGGTCACCAGGACAACAGCTTAGTAATCATTAGTAGTAGAAATTAGGTAGAATTTATTTAAAGGGACGATTCAACAAGAACTTGTTTAGATTGGACTTTAAGACAACAATACTTTAGTCAGCAGGAAAATAGGCTAGAGGAACAGAGTTCTACAGGAAAACTTTGTTCATGCAATTTACATTTAGATTAGGCACAGACAGAGAGTGGGGAAATTATTGATAATAGCTGCAGCTAAACGAGTATTTTGTGAAAGTTTAGCAGAGGGGACTATAAATTGAAACTAAAACGAGCACTTGCCATGAAAATAATGATAGAGCATGGCCATGCTTGCAACATCTCTTCTATAGAAAAAAGGTTGCAGGTAAGAGAAAAGGGCATCACCTATTAGGTTTCAAAGCCAGTTTTGATCTTTGTCAAGGTAGGATATGATGTTCTGAGCAACTCCTACCCAAATGTGGTAACAGTACTCCATTTTAGGATGTATATGGCTCTTATACAGGTAGAGGATTGTGTCAGGAGTAAGATACCTTCTGGAACAGTAGAATGATGCAAATATTTTTTCGGTAATCTTAACAGATTTGATGTAAGTCTTCTATTTCAGGCCTTGTCAAAGCAGGGAGCTTATTTGAGACGAGAGCCATTTATATTCTCTTGGGGCAAAATGAAAATCAGAGCATTGAGAAGACATTTCCAGATATTCCATAGCTGGAAATCTTTTGAGGTAGACCTTTATGCCAAATCCTATTAAATGCCTTTGATATGTCAAGAGCTATTGCTGTTGAGGAAACCCTTGTCGATGGATTCACTGATTCTATATGAAATTACAGTCAGTACATCAGCTGTAGATCTTACAGAACAGAAATTATGCTGCTTGTCACTAAGTAGGCCTTTTCTTTTTTTTGCTGAGGTGGTATACAATCTGTATGCCATGAGCAAGTTGCTTGAATCCATGTTAACATGGATTACAGCAACTTACTCGTGACACACAAAACTAATTGGTCTGGACTGAGATACAGAAGACCGATCTCCAGTATTTTTTAATTACTGGGCAAACTAATGAGGTTTTCCAAGGTGTTAGGAATCACCTCTCCTTTAAACATTGATTGAACTGCTTTGCAAGAATGGGTATTAGTTTCAGTTGCAGCTTTTTGAGCACTATAATTGGAATATTGTCAGGACCGGTTGCTTTGCTTGTGGTAACGTCATGAACAGAAATAGGAATGGAAAGAGAATAAAATAAGTATTCCAATGTTAACTTCATGCACCTTTATACATTACATATTTACTTAATTAGCAAAAAATAAAAAAAAATTTTCATTTTTAGATTTCATACCTTACATTTTAATTAATATCTGCATGGTAACATTTGAATTGATATTCTGGAAATTTCATTGATTAAACCCAGATAACCAATTTTAGCATTATACGATTTGTGTTTGCTTTTACAACAACTAGATCTTAAGACAACCAAAGTTAACATTATGAAATTTATAAAGCATATCATTTTAGAATTATTCTTATATATAGATAAACGAGGAAGGATTAGGGATTATCAGAAGGCTTGATTTTCAGTACTGAAGTCTAGCTGTTAATACTTTAAATCAAGCATAGTTTTTAATTACACCACTTTCTCATTTATTTACCCTTAACATTCCATATTAATAAAATCACAATAATTGTGATAAACAATACTATCTTTGATGTCCATTACTGCAATAACAGATGTATCATAAGCTTTATATTTTCTTAAACTGTGATGGCATTATTCAACAGATTTAATGCAAGAAACAGACACAGCATACTCCAAAATTTCCCTAAACTATTACATAATCATTCTTCTACATAAAGTTAAAAATATTATTGCATTTATTGTCAGCTATAAAATTACGAACACTGACATGAACGTTTTCTTTCATTTCAATCTTTTCATCATTCTTTCATCGAAAAACAGCCGATACATTTGCTGTTAATAAAATCACTACAACTCCCAAGAATATTTATTTCAAATACTATCATAGAATTAAACACTGGGATATATGTATATTCATTATTGTAACAAACACAAAAAGGTAATATTTTCTATTTTTTACCCATCAAAATCATGGTTTTAAAAAAATAAAAGGGGTTAATTACTTCCCGCTTTTCTAGATTTTTTGATGAGTATGAAAATGGTGACCTCTTCACAAAAGAAAATTTAACCAAAAGAAAATACAAAACTTTTTTTAACCTAACCCTAAACAAAGGGTTATTTTAAGCTCGCAGAGAGGGAGGGGAGAGGCTTAAAACATGAAATATGGTTTCCGCACTTCATTTTATTGACGGAAAAGTTTTTTATAAAATTCCTTGCAGATACATTTTAATAGTTTAATCACTCTTTTATTCTACCCAGGCAACATCAGAACACAGATCCTGCTAGTATACTTATAAAAAGAATATATCTATATATATATATATATATATATATATATATATATATATATATATATATATATATATGCACATGCAAATAAATATGGAGGTGCCAGTGTAAAAAACCTTCAAGCTATAAGAAATGGAACTGCAATAATACACACAGATTAAGATCTTTGTTAAAAAATAAAAAAAAAAACTTTGTAAAATAATAAAAAAGAAAAAAAAATGTTGCAACAACTGCAGTTGCAAGCTTTGAGCTTTTGTTTCTCAGATGCAGGCCGTAATTGGAGCTGAACAGAAGTTGCTCCTAATGATAAGCCAACAACTTTTGAAAAAAGAAAAAAAAAAAAAAAAAAAGAAAGAAAAAAAGAAATGGCAAATGAAGCATGTTGGGAAAGGGGGTAATATTTACTAATGCCATTCGGAATGAGGCAATTTTTGAAAATTAAAGGCACAGAGAAGGAATTGCAGTATTTTACCAAAAACAAAAAGAAAATTAAAATTATTCAGTAAATATCTATAAAAGATAAAAAAAATTCAATTGAAAATTATTTAATGTGTCAATTTATTTACTTTTATTTTTTTTTTATATCATCAAGGAAACTTGATGTTGTCTGGGCACAAATTAAATTTTTGTACAATTAATATTACTCATCCTATCATAAAATTAATTTTAACCAGAAAGAAAACCCAAATTTATTAACATGAAAATGCTTCAAATTTTTCTGTTTGATCTTGGTATAGTGCTTGTTTTTCAATTACTCTAATGTCGCATCTGTTTTACAAGTAGTTTAATGGCATGTGTGCTGACAAATTGATTGCACTTGTAACCTCTTGATGTACATACACCTGACAAACTCATCCAGCAGCAAAATCTCTCATCTTCAATGTAGAGATCTCTAGATTGAGGAAATTCTACTTTAATGGCTTCTTCCCTCAAACTGCTACATTTCAGAATTGTTTTCTGCTTTGACTGTAACATACAGAAGTTTAAATATGTGAACAGACCTCTTGTTTATCTCACATAGTACCTAGTAGAAATGAGCGCAAATAGTAGCCCCTTACGTCCAAGTGACATGGGGTGAACAAGAATTAAAAAAACCTGCAGAGAGAGAGAGAGAGTATACAAAGTATTCTTTTTTTAATCTTCACTACTATATATTTTTTCAAGTTTCAACAACTACTCACTAAAAATGGATAGGAACGGATGGACATCTTTAAATTTAATTATCCTGCTGCACCAAAGATAAGGGGGGATAGGGTAGAAAGGAAAAGTAAGATAGGAAAGGATAGAAATGAACGTATATGTAACAGTATAAATATATACTTAGACGAACATACAAGAGTATGTAAAAATATGGAAATCAAATCCACATCGTTAAAAGATCCATGCTCACACTAATAACACTAATATAAGGTTGTCAGGTTACAACTTTATTGTTCGACAGGATACTCAAATAAGATATTAAAATTTCCTTAATCCGTGGAGTTTCAAAAAAATGCATTCTCAGAGGAAAGATATTAGCAAATGAAATTATAGCGAAGCTATGAATTTGCTGGTAATGGCATTAATTGAAACAGCAATACATCTTATTTGAGTATCCTGTCGAACAATAAATTCATGTAAAATATAATTTATAGTCTTAAATTTGTGTTCTTAGACACACATACACATGTCCCAACTCTCCAGATGTGCATTGTGGTAAGTGAAATCAGTTACCATTAGATAAAACTGAACACATTGTTGAATACAAAATAGAGCACTCTGCAGTAGTTGACAATTTTATGTAAACATTGAGATTTCACTTACTCATGACCGATAGCCAAAAGGTTAGAAGTACCAACTGTCAACTAGACATTTAAGTTTGGATCCCAACTTGCCTGTCTAGCACCTTGAAGAGCTGTCATGCAAAACAGTGTCCTAATGAATGTGTATATATATATATATATATATATATACATACACACACACACACATTAGATTCCTTAATCAGCATCGTACAGAAGTCTTATAACTGATTATCTCCAGACAAGGTTTAGCTGGTCATCTCAACCCAACATTCACAAACAAATTGGAATAAATAGATACTGCCAAGTTTGTTGCAAGGGTGAACTCCCTCTACCAGGATAGAAAACTTAAATCTGCCAGTATCTTTAGAAAGCAACCATTTACCAAAACTTGGGAGTAATGTCACATCAGTGTTGGTGCAGCAACCACTAGTCTCTTCTCTTTTAGACAGGGTGAAAATAAAAATAAATCCCTGACCTAATAGATTCCACATTATTTACCTAGTTTTAACCCATCTCATAGTCACATCTGTGCTCGATTCTACAGATACTTCAAAAGAATGTGCTTCGAACTTGCTGTACTTGTATGCCTTCAACATAAATAACGACAAAACAGACTGACAGCAAAATTCCACCCTTCCACTGTAGAGATCATCCACATGAAGGAAAATTTCTACATTCATAGCTTCATTCCCCCCACCAATTCCTTGCCTTTGGAATTTCCTTCCTGCTCCATTTCTGAATACACGGACATGCAAAAACTTAAACTAATGTTCAACATTTTGGCGCCCAATTCCCCACTCAAGAGGTCTATAAATCTGCCCCCCAATAACTTTAGCCCTTTATGTCTTAGTGGCAATATGCTTTATTTGGTTGAAGTAAAAAACATGAATTTCACTGAAACATAACTGTAGCAGTGTCAGAAATCGTCAATAAAAATTTGTGGTAAACACTGGAATATTTAGACTTACTATCTTTTAAAGCTTATAACTTCTTGAAAAATGTAATTCAAACCCTAATTTTTTTTTAATTGAAGGAGCAAAGACCAAATTTTTAAAAAATAACAGGTTTAACAAATTATGCATATGTTTTTAAATCCGTTTTCTTTAAAAAAAATTTAAAGAAAATCAACGAAATTTTACTTCAATTATAAAAAAAATTGAAATTCCTAAAAATCACTTACCTATAAAAAAATACTATTCAACATGTACTTCCATTGTTAAGAATTTATCCATATTTATACTTATATATTCCATGTTCTTTCCAAATAAAATACTTTTATAAACAAGGATTCCAAAAAAAGCACAAACTCAGATTTTTGGACTGTTCAAATAAAGGGATACAAATCTGATTTTTTTTTTGCGTTTATCTTGTCTCTTTCTATTGCGTGCTGTTAACCAAAATTAGTATTTTTGGACCTCCATAGTTGAAAAAAATGCACACATTCACTTATAAGATTTTGCCGGTAAAAAACCCAGTCGACCGATTTTTTTTTTAAAAGTCGCAAAGCAGCCCATCAAAAGATTACGTTTTGTGGATTGTATGTTTTATATATAAGAGAAAAGGTACAAAAATAAAAAAAATTGTCTCAGTCGTGAAGGACTGATCCTGCCTCCACCGAAAGAGAAGAAATGGAAGTGCAGCATCTGAAGAACAGATACTACACTTTGATCTTGTTTATATATTTTATTGCTTTTAAAAATTTTGAAAATACAATTAAGTAGTGTTGGGACGATTCCTAATTTTTATATGATTCCGATTCCAGGAAAATATTGATTAACGATTCCGATACCAAGTACGATTCCGATTCCTAGGGAATTATTGTTTTGAAATATACCAGGTAGTTTTATACTTATGGTCGGTAGTTCCCAAATATGTTCCCTAACTTTGGAAGAGATATTTTATGTCTACACCGTCGTGTTTTGGTTTAAATAAAATTATTATATAGTAAACTAAACGGAAAACTTAGCAAAATTTATTTTAGAGAAAATTTATTTTACTTAATTGGAATACAGAAAAAAAACTCAAAGAAAATAGAATTTATCCTTCAGAGAAAAAACAAATAAAATAGAATTTATATAACAGAAAAAAAAACAAGAAAATTAGAGAATAAATACACAAGATTCATTATTTTGGTCCTCATAATTAACAGATTTAATGAATTAAATAAAAAAAAACATAGCGGAAGAGAAAGAAAATATATACTAATTAAATATAAAAAAGATAAATATTTAATTTAATAATTTATAAATGAACGTGCGTAATGAAAAAAAAAACAATATACCATGTGACGTGGCACCGTAGATACAAAATAACCTTTCCAAAGTTAATGACCATATATGAGAAATACCATTAATCGAAAGTTTTTGTGTTTTATACCAAAAAGGTAGGTATAGCGAAAAGTTACAATTAAAGGAATTTCAAAAACGATTTTTTGTTTGGCTATTGATAGTTGTATTTGTGACGGCAGTTCTTCAGACCTCCATAATTCACAAGTAGTTAACACCTATTATTTTTTCTTACTTTTTCATTGCTTTTACACGTTGTTTCTAACGTGAAGAATAAGTTTAGCCAAACTAATTTTGAAATAGGGTATATCAAAGGAACACATAAAAATGATACCACTATAAAAAACAAATGAAATACTAGATAAAATTGAGCAAACATAATTACCAAAATTACAGAAAAAGATTAAAAAAAATGGTGAAGTTTGTTGAGTGAAATTAATTATTGAAAGAAAATTAATTGAACTAATAAAAATGTTAAATAAAAAAATGTCACATTTCAATATTTTTTTAATAATTAAATTCTCAGGGTTGTCGAAATTAAAAATTAAGTGATTTTTTTTTATTAGACTTCTTTCGAAGCTTGTTACCTTGAAAAATACATTTAAAACCCTGTTTTTTTAAATAAATTGAAAAATAAACGCAATTAAAAAATTTTAATTGATAATTGAAACTTTAAAAACATATTAAACATTGAAAAATTACTTATCTCACAAATTAACGTAATAAAGTAGATCCAGTCTTCATACAGGAATTCGGTTATAATAAATATATCTTTCCCAAACTTAAAAATTAAATTTTTTTTTTTTTTTTTGAGAGAGAGAGAGAGAGAGAGTGCTTTAAAATCGCCGGGGAGTGCCGCCTAAAATTTTAAAGAAGTAAATTTTAGGAGTTTAGTGCCTTTCAAAGACGGTTATCATAATTTATTATCATCATTTAATTTCCTTTCCCCCCCCCCACATCTTTCCACGTGGTTCAGTAGTTAACCAGTGCTCCTGTTGCTGTCAGTAAGCTATCTTTACCTAAGTTTTAATTTCTAGTTAAAAGAATTTTTCATGAATAGAATCAGCATTTTTAAAAATTATTTTTTAGTTGTATATATTGTATTTACTCTTTGAAGTTAAGGAGGGTTTAAAAAAATTGGTGACACCTAGATGGTGACGTAGGCAAAAAAAAAAAAAAAAAAAAAAGACACTGCGATTTCGACCCTCACTAATAAAACTGCTCTGAGTGACTAGTTGGTAATTTTTTGTTCCTTTTCTTTTTTATTTTGCTCCTCCAATTTATTTGGATGCTTCATAGTTAAATGTTTTAACATGTTGGTTGTGGTCATGCGAGATGGTTTTATTCCTCGCGATATTTTAATTTGACAGATTTTGCAAATGGCTTTCAACTCATCATCTTCATCAACTTCAAAAAATTTCCATGCAAGACTTTTTTTGGACTTTGGCGTTGTGCGTTCTATCCCAACCATTATCAATGGACCAGAGGTCATCTCGTCAGCGTCAGACAGGGCCAAACTATTTGCAAAGAACTTTGCAGCTAATTCTACCCTATGCGACGAAGGCCACCAACTCCCCATATTTCCTCCTACAACATAGAACAAGCTAGGTAACATACAAATATCCGTGCATGAGGTCGCCAAGCTAATCAAGAACCTAGATTCTAGTAAGGCAACTGGCCCTGATGGCATCCCAATTATAGTGTTAAAAAAGCTTCAACCAGAACTTGCTCCCATACTTACGAAACTATTTAAGCGCTGCCTTAAGGAGAAGTGCTTTCCGACCCCCTGGAAGACTTCATCAGTTTGCCCTGTATTTAAGAATTCAGGTGATAAGTCCTCTCACTCTCAGTACAGACCAATAAGTCTCCTGTGTGTTATGAGTAAGTTGCTGGAATCCATATTAAATAGAGAAATAGTCAACCACCTCAGCAGGAATAACCTTCTTAGTGACACACAATATGGTTTCCGCTCTGCAAGATCTACCGCAGATGTGCTGACGGTTATATCCCACAGGATTAGTGAATCTCTTGACAAAGGCTTCCTTTCTAGGGCAATTGCTCTTGACATATCAAAGGCCTTCGACAAGGTATGGCATAAGGGTCTACTTCACAAGATTTCCAGCTACGGTATAACTGGAAATGTTTTCTCAATCATTAAATCATTCCTCTCCGATAGGCTCATAAGAGTAGTGGTAGATGGACAAAAATCGGAGGCCTGCAATATAAATGCTGGAGTCCCTCAGGGGTCAATCCTGGGCCCAACTCTCTTCCTGATCTACATCAATGACCTCCCTAAACACATACTTAAATCATTCGTTGACATCTATGCTGATGACACGACCATCTAAAGGCTGTAAATGACAAAGTTCTCTCGGATTCTCTCTCCTCTGATCTCGAGCGCGTGGTTCAGTGGGGGAAGATGTGGCTGGTTACCTTTAATGCATCCAAAACCAAACTCCTATCCTTAGATCATCAACGCTCTGATCCCCAGCTGGCATCAATTATGATGGATGGCTCTCGTCTGGGCGAGGCCCCGTGTTTTGACAAGCTTCTGGGTTTGACCTTTACTCCTGATCTGAAATGGAACACGTACATCAAGTCTGTTGCCAAGGTCGCTGGAAAGATAGTGGGATCCTTCTACCGCTCCAGAAGATATCTCACTACTGATGCAATTCTCTATCTATATAAAAGCCAAGTACATCCAAGGATGGAATACTGTCGCCATATCTGGGCAGGAGCTGCCAAAAACAGCCTATCATGCCTTGACAGTACAAAATAGACTTCGTGGTTTAGTGGGGGATGCTCTTTTCTCTACCCTGCAACCTCTCTCCCACAGAAGAGACGTTGCGAGCCTATCCTTGCTTTATCATTACTTTCATGGCAGGTGCTCGTCTGAACTCCAATCCCTGGTCCCCCCTCGCCAATCTTCCACGAAAAACACCCGTCTAGCTGAATCCACTGTGAAAAATTTCCCCCACTCTATATCTGTGCCTAAATCAAAACGCGGATTCCATGAACAAAGCTTCTTTCTTAGAACTGCACGCCTGTGGAACTGTTCCGTCTGCCTGCTTCCCTCCGGACTACAACTTGGATGTCTTCAAGTCCAATG
Source organism: Euprymna scolopes (assembly GCF_053919585.1). NCBI lineage: Eukaryota > Metazoa > Mollusca > Cephalopoda > Sepiida > Sepiolidae > Euprymna > Euprymna scolopes. Next base: position 79,530,222 of record NC_136483.1, read on the forward strand.
TTAAATTCCTAATGAACCGCCCCCCTAATTAAACACTTTATCAAATCTCCACACTAACGTAATGTACTTGCAATAACCCTTATCCCTGAGTGGCTTCCGAGCCTTGATAAGTGGTGATCACTGTAAAAAAAAAAAAAAAAAAAAAAAATCCGCTAAAAAAGACAAGAAAAAATATAAAGGGATGGGGCGGTAAATTGTACCAACCGGTAGTTAACAAAAAAAAAAACTTATAGAATTTAATTTTTGAAACCAATGTATAAAAGTTTACATAATGAAATGCAAATATGCATTTTCTTTTGAATTTTTTTTTTGGTTGACTGTGTTCAATTCACACATGGTTGATGCGGTTCAATATTGCTAAACTATAAGTCTTAAGTAAAATTCTATTTATAAATACTTTTTAAAATGAAATTATTTAATTAATCGTAAATATTATTTAGACATAAAAATTAATTGATTACAAAACCTTTTAAAAATATATATATTAATTTCTTTTTCGTTCGGCAAAAAACTGCAAAACACTTAATTTTCAATTTTAAATTCTAGAAAAAAGATATTATTCTGCTTTTAATATAATCAAATTCAGGGTTTTATCTTTCTGGAGAAAAAATTTAAAAAAATGGATTTTATTTCAATGAAATTAAAAAAAAAAAAAACTTGACTGAATTGAATTAATTACCCTTGAATTAACGAAGGGGTTATTTAATAACTTTAGGTTTGGAAGAGATAGGTATGGGGTCGATATTTCTTTCAAAAGCCTTCTTTTAAAAAAAGAAAAAAAAGTACATTGTTCTATTAAACCGTTTACTGTTTAAATAATTTGACTTTGCTCGTTTTATTTTAAGAAAATATAAGTTGAAAAAGTATTTTCATTCAGTATTAGAAGATTTGTCAGTAAAAAAAAAAAAAAAAAACAATCGCCAAAAAGATAAGCGTTTTTATTTTTACTTGCAATGTAGAGCCCTGCATACTTCTTTTCAAGTTAACTCTTTTGTAGTTTTGATTACAATGTATCTGAATGAATGAACCTTGTAAGGGAGGGGCACTAAGCATTGCCCTGTTAATAATGAATTTCTTTGGTTTCTTTTTATAACATGCTACATTTCTCTCTTGCGGTTAGAAATATCAGGAATTTTTTTTTCTTTTTTTCAACATCAGACTAAAAGAATCGTAATGAAGGAATCGGAAAATTAAGGTATTTTTTAACGATGCGATTCCGATACCTCCCAAAATACACGATTCTTACGATTAACGATTCCGATTAATCGTCCCACCACTACAATTAAGTAAAAAACAAAAGATTCTTAAACAAAATTAGGCACAAGGCCCTACAAGAGATTAGGGAGGGGAAGGGTTCAGGGTCTTTGTGACTAAAGTGATTAAAAGTAATAAATGTAGACTTTGGAGTCTTACTCTTGACTGGCAACATTTACCAAAATACCTCATTCACTATGGATCTTAATCTAACTAATAAATCCCCAGCGTTTAAGAGTCAAAAACATATTTACAATTTATAAACAGTTGTCTGTGTGTTTGTGTATGCATTTTTTTTTTTTTTTTTTTACTACACTTTGATCTTGATCAAAAGGCCAAATTGCATTACCGAGTAAATTAAATTGCAAAGAATTTATCCTGAATTAACCCATTACAAGTAGTAGAAGTTCTTTTGTTTAAGTTTTCTATATTTTATTAACAAAAAAAAAAAATATTTATAACTAGTATTATCATTTAAGTAATACCCCAGTAACTCCAGATAACCCTGCTAGTTAAGAATAAAGGTTACTCTTTGCTACAGTGATGAGATTATAGGATTCATCCATTAAGTGGAAAAAGACTACTTCACCTTGTGTGAAATAAAAAAAAACTCCTTTGTTTAAAGAGTTCATAAAAAATAAAAGGTGGTGGATGGAAAAGGGGGTTTAGCACTGGACTTGACATGAGATTTTTTTTTATCATTTCTAGAATGAGATCCTCCTTAGATACTCACTTCTTTTGATTGCTGAACAAAAACGGTCAATATCAAACTTAGTTGAGAAATTTTTCAAATGCCAGTGGAGTTCAAAGATAGGTCAAAGTAAGTATAGGTTCAACTGAAGGTCAAGACAAGTCTGGACAATGGAGATGTTATTTTAAGGGGGAGTAAAAATGTGTAAATGACAGAATAAGTGTACATGATTGAGAGGAGTACTGAATAAGCAAAGATGTGAGTAGTCATGATCCAAAAAGATGAATTTCTCAACTTGGTCTGGCCATAAAAGTATGTTCAGCACAAAAACTTGGATGATGTGCAAGTAAAAGCAAAACACTAAAATAGTTTGAGAAATGATAAATTAGTGAATATTCCACCTTAAAAAAAAAAGCAAATTTGCAAATAAGTTAACCAAATTGATTTGATAGTGTATGTTGAGGGGGGGGGGATTATTTTTTTTCAGAACAGTGACCTCAAGTACCTCTAAAAGAAAACAAATTAGAGTGGTTGGGAAGGGAGGGAGGGGGGAATATATTTTTTTTCCTGGAACATAGAAATTTTAACTTTTCCAAAGGAAAGCACTCAAAAATTTTTTTCTGTAACAGACGTTTCAACTTTTCAAAAAATACAAGAAAAGAGAAATAAACAAAAAACATTAAAAGCATGTGGGGAGAGTAATCAAGTGATGAAACAAGGGTCTTCTACCTCTCTGTCATAAATTGTTTGAAGTATGGTGCAATTATCATTTTCAGAGTGAAAGGAAGTACAGGGATAAATAGATAAAGGAAGTAAAAAGTAAAAAAAAAAAAAAGTAGAAAAGGAGAAAAAAAATTTATCGCAGAAATTAACCTTTTATAAAAAAGGTAAAATAAACATCAAGCGGATTTTTATCAAATGCAGAAACTGCAAACTCCTGTGAAGCTCTAAAATTTAAATGGAAATTTAAGGATATGCACCTAAATTGCAATGGGCAAGAGTTCTTCCTTTTTCGTTGAAATATACTTTTGCTGAATAAAAAAAAATGTAATATCAGAATTCTACTAAAAAGTGGACAAAAAACTTTTGTGAATGTCAAGTGTGAAACCTCCAATAATTTAGTAACAACCTTGATCAAAATGAAATATACTTATCCAAGTATCCTGGATAATGTAGTCTAAGAACATGGTTATGGTGGTATCCCTCATATTCTAGGTTGAATTTAAACAAACAGGCACCAAGATTTTATAGAAATATGTATTAAACTTTTACTTGTTACTCATTTTTATAGTTAATACCATTAAAGAAATGTTGAATATTGCAAGGTTGATTGAGAATAAAGATGGTTCCACTTTGCAAAGCATAGGCTCGAATTTTGTATGTCTCATTTTTCATTGTGCGGTTTTGTTTATTACCAATTCCATTAACTAAACTAACCGTTTATTTTATTACTAGCGCTGATTTTTTTTTTTTTTTTTTAATATTTTAGCAACATTTGCTTAGAAATAATGCATGTAGTATCATCTGCTATTGGATCTGATAGACTTGCAATTTTGCATCAGCCGTGGTAAGAGGGTTAATAGTATTATCTACTCAAACATTAGCACAATACATAATTTACTGTCAGAAATAAAATTGAATGTCATATGTGCATGGCATAATCCCATTAGCACATCAGTTCTCTCAGATCATCTAAGTTAAACAACGAGGAACCTGGCCAGTATCAGGTGGGTGACCATTTGGAATATTAGGCACTGTATATATTGTGCTGGGACATAAAAATTTCCAGGTTAGTATCTGGGGTGCGAGTCTAAAAACAACTGGGAGATGCACCTTCAGTCTTTAAGACATGCATCTAGAAGTAAAAATATATCAAACGTGAGGTCTCCTGTCTGCTCTGTCTAAGCAAAAATTTGCACTGACAGTATCAGTAGTTCCGAAAAGTGTGGTTGGTTCTATGCAAAGCCTTCACTACTACAAAAAAAACTTGTTTTTGGGCAACATAGATGTGTGAACTCAGGAGTCAAAATCAATGCGAGCGTCCATAAATATAGGCACCGCCAAAAATGGCCGCAAAATCAAGTTGTTGTTTTTTAAAACTAAATTACATTTATTAAAATCCATTATTTCTGAGTAACTTTTTTTTTTCCAGAAAGATAAACCCCTGAATTTTATCATATAGAAAACAGAATAATGTAAAACTTTTTCTACTATTTTTAATTCAATTTTAAATGTTAAATTTTCCCAAAAAGTTAACAATTGATATTTTTTGTCTTGCACAAAAAACGTACTTAAATATTTTAAAAAAAGGGTTTTTGAAATAATTTATTTATTCATTTATTGTCTAACTAAGATTTAGGATGATTTTCTAAGAGAATATGCAAAAATATTATAATATAAGTACCTGAATTTCAAATAATTCCACTTATTCATATAGGTAACCAGATATTTCGCGTCGCCGTAGAGTTCAGATCGACTCTGTTTACGTTTTCTTTTGATGAGACAAAAACTATGGAAGACCAAACAGGCCAAAAAAACTTATTTTTCAGTGACGAAAATTTCAATGTATTATTAAGCTGAGGCTGGCCAGTACCAGATGGGTGACCATTTGTATGAGTTTGGTTTTTAATCTGTATGTGTGTGGGGCCAGGCTCCCCAAAATGGGGGGAGGGGGCAATTTAAAGCAGAATAAAAAAAAATTATTTCAGCGCGTTTGGTCCACCGTAGTCGAAAGGCGGCAAACGTTTTCAAACGAGATCGAAAAAAATGCTATTTTTAACACAAAGGGCACAATATTTATCGAATTTTTTTTTTTGGTATCGATTATTCAAAGCATGCTCTGTTTAATAATGGTCATGCATTATTCGGCTCGCTAAAAAAAAATTGTTAATTTATTTATCAAAAATTTTAAAATGGCTTTTTTCGTATAAATATTAAAAAAAAATTTTCTTTTGTTTTGCTTAACTTAAATTAATTATTTTACTTAACATATTCACCGAATTTCACACTTCAAAACTCAAAAGCGGGATAATTAAACACAATCGAAGTTCTGATATTCAGACGTCAAAATAAGGTATGCAAACAATTTTTTTTTTTTTTTTTTTTTTTTTTTTAATCTATAATTCTGTCCCTTACAACAACACAATATGTTTTGTTCAGTTTCAGATGATTATTTTAAGCATATTTGTTCCCACTTCAAAACAAGGGGGGGTTTTGTAAGCAAAAAAAAATATATATATAAATATCGTTTATGAAAAATAAGTACACTGTTATAAAGTTTATTCTTCTCCTAATAATCGCTGAAAATTTCGTATTGATCGGATAATTACCTGATTTTTGGTAGATTTTTAAAAAGACCGTCCGTCAAAAAGTACTGACCTGCCCCCCCAGTTTTGGCGGTGCCTACATAAATACATCTACATACTGATTCCACGCTATATTTTTTTCTTCAAAACGATTTTTTAATTCCAAGAAAAACAAATTTTCCAACCATTTTCTGATGTATATATTTTTGTGGAGTTTAGGGGGCTCCCACTATTCACCGAAACATGTGTAAGACTTATAAGTGATAATTAAATTAAATACATCTGGTTTTGGAATGTTGACTAACGATAGAATATATATATATATACACACACACACATACCATTAGAAGATTATGAAAGTTGGATGTTTTTTAAGCGAGTGTGTGTAAAATGTCAAAGGCATGGATAAAGATAGTCTGAATATTTTTTGGAGAAGCCTAAAAGAGACATCCACACAATTTGATTAGAAAGAAAGGTTAGAAAACAGAATGACTTGTTACAAACAAAAGGAAAATACAGACATTTTTGTTCTTTGTTAGAAAACAGCTTTTGTTTTGTGATTATTCTTGTTTTTTTCTCTTATTTAATCTTAAAAACTTAATCCAAAGCTAAAATACAATAAAAACAATACAACAGCTGTGTACTTATAGAGGGAAGAGGTGGGTGTGAACACGTGCCTGTGTCTCTCACCCTCAGTCAAAAATAACTGAGAAAAATTAAGAATTGCTCTCAGTGTTAATACTACATATTTATCTAGATACATTAGTCAAGTATTCATATAAAAATGCATAGGATTATATCAGTAATTCAACTTTTCATGCATACATTGTCATTTCTGATGACCTAAACGAAAAAAAAAACTCCCACTATTAACTTGGTATAGAGTTGAGGATGTCTTTCTGAATTCATTTTAGGAGTCAGAGTAAGTTTGAGGTGGTTGTGAAACTTATTTGCTTCTCCTTACCCCTTGAAATAGTTTAATCTGAGGACTAAAAAAGGTTTCTAATTTACTTGCTAACAGGATGAAAGCAATATATATATATATATATATATATACACACACACACACACTAGCATTTCAGCCCGGCGTTGCCCGGGTGTTTGGAAGTGTGTTGAGAAAAGAAAAAAGTGGGAGTAGGAGGGCAGGCTCGAATCCGTGCTGCGCAGGAGGAAAAGAACGGGAAAAAAATGTGACATCTTTGCTGTTACGATCACCGCCAACCTGGGCCAACCTGGAAGTGACGTAGGTTTAAATTAAGGCTAGACAATCGAAAAGAGGGGTGACTTGAAAATATCGCCAAAAAAAGCGACCCCTCCCTGTAGAAAAGGGTCCAGTTGATGGTGAAGAAATTAATGTTTTTAGTCAATTTTTCGGTATTTGTCGTCTGAAGGGTCGAACTTCAAAACGATACTGATCTTGTGAAAATCCGTTGCCTCTGTCAAAAGTTTTAGGCAGACATGCAAACATACATTTATATATTGGTAGCTCAAATTTTCAACCCAAACTGATTAAAAATCTTGCCCTATCCCTGAATAACCTTTATGTAAAATTTCAAATGTTTAGACCAGAAATTGTCCGAGTAATTTGGTAGAGACCGGAGAGATAAAAAATTTTTTAACTTTGACCCCTATTATGACCCCTTAACATCTGTTTTCGGCTCAAATTAAGTTATTAAGTTAGATCCATGTCCAAGGAACCTATATCTAAAATTTCAAATGTCTAGACCCAAAATTGTTGGAGTTTGGTAGAGTTCTCAAAGAGAAAATTGTTGAACTTTGACCCTTTAATTGCCAAATTTCTGGCCGAAAACATCGATTTTCCCAAATCTCAGTACCCTGTATATCAAATTTCGAGTCTGTAGACTTAAAATTGACAGAGTTATTGCGTAGGTAAATGTATACAGACAGACTAACTAAACTAAAATATATACGTATACATAAATATATATGGAAACAATATTGTGTCCTGTAAACTTTTTACGCAAATATTATGCAAGTATAAATCATGTAGAATATCTGCATGAATATAATTACACGTAATAGTTAACTAAAGATGATCACCCCATAAGAAAACCAAAAAAACTAATAGGGAATTAAAGTGAATGTTTGAAAGAATATGCAAATTAGCTAGATCTTTTGCAGATGAATTTAATTCCATGACCCATATAAGAAAAGTGTATTTTCTTTTTAAATAAATAGAAAAGGGTTTTTAATATGAATATCAATGCACACAAAATAACCCCAAATTCATAGGAGTGCATGTGTATATATAAAAATACACACTACAAATACACATTAATCTTTATTATAAAGTGGATATATATATATATATATATATATATATATATATATATATATATATATATATATATATATATATATTATATACACACACAGCTACCCGACATTGCCAGGGTGGAGGTACAAAAGAAAACAAGTTCAAAACATGTAATATGTTTGGTTAAATCATTAATTCAAATACATAGATGTGCAAGATATTTAGTACTGATATGAAATGGGGAAAGAAAAGTAATTATCTATAAAAATAATTATTTTATTTTGACAGGGCTCTTTGGACAAACTTATTTTTAGTGGACCTTTGACAACTAAATATTTTCGTTTACCAGCCAAATAGCAAAGTTACTAGCCAAACCCATGTAATTTTGTGGAAGATGACATTTTTGTTTTGTGACAAGTATGTAAATCAAAGATTTTTCTGTATTTTTTATAAGTAATTCTAAATATATATATAGAATTGTACGTTGAAACTTGAAGGTATAAACATTCGAATTTCTTCAAATGTTCATTTTTCTTTTTAAACAGCTTTTATAAAAAAAAAGAAAGTATGTTGCTCTATTAAATCGTTTGTTGTTTAAATTAAAATTTAAGGTTTTATGGTTGTGTTCAAGTCTAACGTAAATAAGTTCTTGATGAGCCGTTCTATATAAGTTATCAAATTTTCCAAATTTTCATTACTAATGATTACTATATTGTCCAATGTCTACTGTACACTCTTTAACCCTTATCCTTGAGTGGCCTCTTGGCCTTGATAAGTGGTGGTGCCTATGTAAAAAAAAAAAAAAAAAAAAAAAAAGGTTGAAAAAATATTTTTCACTCAGTAATGAGCTTTGGAAGATTGTCAGCGAAAGAAATACAATCACCAAAAGATAAGCGCTTTATTTCTTGTCACAACTTAGAAAAATCACTCGCAAATGCACTATTTTACTCGCAACGTAAAGCCCTGTTTGAATGCAGTCTATTTTTAAAAGGAATTATCTCCCTTATTTGATTGGGTATATAATGTGAGGGAGAAGCTTTTAAGATAAAATCAAGCAATATTATGACAGGAAAGGAGTGGGAGCACATTATTACAACTTTTTTTTTTTTTTCCATAAACACTCATCAGAGTATGATTATAAATGGTAGGGTTTTAGGTTTGCATTCAACAAGAAAAATAGCAAAATTGTGAGAAATAAGTATATTTCTTCAATATAATATTAAGCAGTAAAATAAAAAAGCTATCTGTGCACAGGTTTTATTTTATATGAAATAATTAAGACCTTTTCTTTACAAGTTAAGCTTCATATTAGCAACACTTGAAAAAAGAAAAATTTGAGTACAATCATTTGAAAGGACATAACACCAGCTACAAGAAATTTTATTGTGCTTTTATTTAGGTATCTATCTACGTACATCTATTATATAAAAGGAACTTCAGTGTGTGCGAGTTCATTACCTATGGACTCAAACAGCTAGGCAGATGTTTTTTTTTTTTAATTTCACAAATATACTTTATGTGCCTGGCAATGTTCTTAGATAGGTTTAGTATCGGAATGTCTTCGATAAGTATCAATAACTGAAAAAAATTCAATTAAAGAAAAAACAGACTAGGTTCGCCTTATAAAGTCTAATATCACAATTGAGAAGTTTTTTGGGGTTTTTTTAAACCGCACAAGCAGATAGGCCTAGCATATAAAATCAACAGCAGGTTCTTTGATAAGACAAGGGCACATTCAAAATGAACGTCTGTTTAGAGCACAATTGAACCATGATATTTTACTTTTGAATTTTAAACTTTAATTCAAGACAAAAATAATTTTATGAAAATCAACAGATTTTTTACAATGTAAACTACAATGTATTGCGGACAAAGTCACTGCGGGGTGGCATGTGAAGCTTCCTTTCGGTGCACTGCAGCGAATTCAACTAGAGCAGGCAATTAATCGATTGAATTGAAAAATGAGTGATTTCATTGATTTCTACAATAAAAATATGGGAGTGTGAAACATTCGTTGAACATTCAATCCTGAGCAACGTCTGGTCTCCCTACTAGGGTGTATATAATTTTTCTTCTTTTTTATAGAAAACCAAAACGATTTTTTTTTTTGCAGACCTGTAAGAAACTGTCCACCCTCTAAAAACAAGGTTTTTTTTTCACTTTTTTCCGATGATTACTGGCAGAATATTAGCAGAAAAATTTAATTTTTAAGAAGGGGGTTCACTTTCTCATAACTTATAACTATTTTATTGCTACCTGACTTATTGTCCATTTCTTTACCGACATGTCATGTAATTAGTCACATGACCCGTGAAATTTTAGGCCCTTGACTCTGCTAAACACAGAGTTAAAGATTTTGGCAAAGATTCTTGCGAATCGCTTGCAGGTTGTCATCACTGACTTGATCGAACCGGACCAGACTTATGCTGTGAAGGGGAGATCGATTCAAGACAATTTGCACTTGATACGCTCGATCATAGAGGGGACAGAAGACGACGCCGAAGCCGCGCTGATCAGTTTGGATCAGTCCAAGGCATTCGATAGGGTCGACCATCGGTTCCTAGGATCTGTGCTAGAGGCCGCCGGATTTAATCCGGACTTCCGCAAGTGGATCTTTGTTCTGTATGACAGGCCGACGGTAGCGGTGCAGATCAACGGTAAGCTGTCGGAGTCATTCGCTGTCTCTCGGTCGGTGCGACAGGGTTGTCCGCTGTCGCCTCTGTTGTATGTCCTGGCGTTGGAACCCCTCCTTCGCAAGTTAAGGGACGAGGCGGCTACACCAGTCCTGCGCGGAATAGCTCTCCCTGGAGGCACACGAGCCAGGGTTTCCGCGTTCGCCGATGACGTCACCGTGTTCGTGTCTTGCCTCACGGACGTTCAAGCGGTGGTCGAGGCGCTCGCTCGATACGAAGAAGTAACAGGGGCCATCTTCAACCGTAGCAAGTCTGTTGGCCTGCGGTTGGGGGCCTGGACCGGGGTAAACTCGCTTCCAGGTATTTTCAGCTGGACCGATGGACCGGTCCGCATTCTCGGTGTCTGGTTTGGACCGGGACTTCAGCTGGAAAAGAATTGGTCGGAAGTACAGTCTAAGGTCAAATCGTCAGTAAAGACTTGGATTGGAAGGAAATTGTCCTTGAAGGGTCGGGCGGAGGCGTGTGCTACATACGTCTTTCCGCTCATCCTTTACCGTTTGTCTGTACTTCCTCTCCCTGCAGAACGACTAACCCGCTTACAAGGGCGCCTCGATTCACTTTTGTGGAACGAGGGTAAGCATTATGTCTGCAGAGAGGTCTGTGTTCAAAATCCGAGCGAGGGAGGCCTGGGTCAGCCCAGTCTCTTGTGTCATAGAAACGCCGAGAGATTGGCTTTCCTGGGTCGTTCGCTTGAAGGAGACGCTCCTTGGGTCCCTGTGGTTGAGAACTCGTTTCCCAACCTCAAACCCAACCCTTCGGTAGAAGGTCGTCGTAGACCGAAGGGGGAGTCCAAGTTCTTCTCCGAATGCCGAACCGCTCTTAGAGCTTTGCCGGGGACCAATGTCCTCGATCAGCCAAGGAAGAAACTGTATCGGGATTTAGTGGAGGGGACCGCGAAGGATCCACTTTGTAGGCGGATGGGATGGTCGATGGAGGTTGTCCGTTCTCAATGGCGTTGGGCGCCGGGACGGGAGATTCTGAATAACTCGGAATTCTCCCTGACTTGGCGACTGGTCCGAAATGCGCTGCCCCTCTTCGACGTACTTTTCCGGTATAAAGAACATACCAGCCGCTTCTGTCCGGGCTGTGACGAACGCGAGCCCGAAACAATCGAGCACGCATTTTTTAGTTGCAGCCGGATACAGCCCCTATTAAGGTACGTCGAGGGGGTAACAGCTCGCATCGATGCCGAGTGTCTGCTCGATCTCGACGTAGGAACTTTTGTGTACAACATGGAGCCGCCGTTCCCCAGGGAGGAAAGTTTGGTTTTCCTGGCGATCCTAGCAGTAGCGCGCATGACCATTTGGATCGCGCGCCTCAAGTTGGTCCACGAAGGGACATCTGTTCCTGATCGGGATCTGATCGTTTACTTTAAACATTTGCTTAAAGTAAAGATCAGATGCGATTGGAAGAGGTTGCCTAGAGTGGAATTTGACAAGAGGTGGGTGCACAGCACTAGTTTGTGCATCCGTCGAGGAGCCAAGTTTCAATACGTGTTCCCTCCTTAGGCATGGCATGGGCGGTGCTGGGTCCTACGGAACCCATCCCGCCTAGGTTAGCATTATAAGTTCAGTAAAGTAACTCTTGACTGGTGGTACAAATGAGATCCTGTTCCTGATTTTATTTTTTGGTATTAGAGAACCTCTGAGTCTGCCCAACCCCCCCTGCTCCTCATCTTTATTTTCTGATGCCCCCGATCATCCCCCTACTCAGAGGTCACCTTCCTACCCCCTCCATCCGTTGCTTTATTTTCTCCCACCTCCATTAAGGCGACTTCCCCAAACCCCATTAGGGATGCTCTGCTTGTTTTCGGTTCCCCGGAAAACAGTGGGGGATCTAGCCACATAGAATAGTACAGGGGGGGTCTTACTAACAACACATTAGTAGATTTTCCTTATTTTTGAAATGAACATTTTCATTAGTTTTTTCCCACTCCACGAACATTTTATGCCAATTAATTCAAGAACTCTTTCTAATGAAATCGAACTTTATTTTCTCACACATACACACACACACACAAAAAAAAAAAAAAAAAAAAATGCACACACAACATACAGAAATGAATATACAAATTGTACATAGTTAAATTTTACATTGAACGCTGGGGTTATTAGTTAGATTAGGATCCACAGAGTGATTGAGGTATTTTGGTAAATGTTGCCAGTCAAGAGTAAGACTTCAAAGTCTCATCTGTTACGTAGTCAAAAAGACCCTGTACCCTCCCCCTCCCAATTTCTTGTAGGGCCTTGTGCCTAATTTTGTTGAATTGAATTTTTTGTACGTTTTTTATGTTCAATTTTTTCTTTCTCAATAAAATATATAAACAAGATCAAAGTGTAGTATCTGTTCTTCAGATGCTGCACTTCATTTTCTTGTTCTCTTTCGGTGGAGGAGATCCTTCACGACTGAGACAATTTTTATTTTTGTACCTTTTCTCCACGTTAAAAAACGACCCTGGTGTCTAACTCTGTCCCGTGGGGAGGCATAGTAAATAGGTACAATAAAACAATGGAAATTGTGGCCGGGTAGACCAACACAGCAAATATCGCATTTAAAATTTGGGCCAGCAACTAGTTTTCACAATACTGAAAAGATAATTTTCCACCTGTTTCATGTAGTCATATAATGTGGCGGGCATATTTGTAAAATTTTACTTGGTTTCCACCTTAACATTTTTCCTTTAAAATGTTAAGGTTTCTGGTATGCTGAATACGAATATCGCATTTAAATAAATAAGTGCTAAGGGAAATTCTTATTTGAAAAGTGAAGGTGGAATAAATTACAAGGATGTTTTCTTCACAAGAATAGGTTACTAAAATTTACCCACATGTACTGTGAAAAAGTGCTTAAAAAAAAAAAAAAAAAAAAAAATTAAAGACAACTGATTTATTTCTGGTTCTTTCTTCAAATCATGTTCAATTAGTTAAATTCTAACTTTGTCCACACACCTCAGATAAATGCCAGTTGAAAGATTCTTTACAACTAAAACCAAACCCGTGACTATAGTAGTCGTTATTTTAAAAGGTGATTGTTAAGGTGAGAAAAGTAAAAATGTACTCTAAAATTATGAAATTCTGGCCAAGGAAAAAAAAAAAAAAAAAATTTCCTTATACAAGTATCTTCATGCTTGTATCTATATTTTATCACAAATCTGATATTAAAAATGAAAAATAAATTTGTTTAAATGTCAAAAAAAGAAAGAAAAAAAATCAATGTGCAACTGGTCCAACCTGTAAAGTGTGTTTATTTCGAAAGCCGTTCTTAACATGAGGTTGAAAATAAGAAAATGCCTTCGGAATAAACATCCAATCTCCCATGTTAATAAACACCCTTTCCATGTTGGACAACCAGTGCAGAAACAAGTGTCGAGCGTTACACGAAAAAACATGGCCGCGTGGTATCTCATATCTTCGACAATGAGTTACAAAATTATACAAAATACTGCCAGAAACCCAGCCAATAATTGTTATGGGAATATTTATTGGCTGAAACCCAGCCAATAAATGTCATGGGAACATTTATTGACTGGGTTTCTAACAGCATTTTGTATAATTTTAATGTCATTGTTGAGACTTCACGTGGAGATTTTTCGGTTCTCCTGGCCCTTTTGTCTCCAAATTCATTATCTAAAATTTGAATCACGTGATTACGGTGTAGCGACAATAAAATAAACCATACATTCAATTGCCGCTTGTTATGGATTTAGCTAAATACGATATTTAAAAAAAAAAAAAAAAAAAAAAAAAATCACTTTATTGGTACTTAAGCACTTATGTTACCGAACTGGCTGGTGCTTTGTACCTATTTACTATGCCTCCCCACGGGACAGAGTTAGACAGCAGGGTCGTTTTTTAACGTGGAGAAGGTACAAAAATAAAAATCGTCTCAGTCGTGAAGGATTTCTCCTCCACCGATTTGTAACTAAGATATTGTAAAACTTTTAAAAAATAGCACTGTAACATCAATGCATAAGCACTTTATTTTACATATTTCTTTTCCAAAGGACCGTCTGAATAAATTCTGATTTAAATTTCTGGTTACCATTACTAAAAAAAGTTACTTTCCTACCTACATGGTTCATTATTTTTTAGTACTTTTAAGTAGATTAAAATGCTCTTATTTCAACTATCTAAAATAGTAAATAAAATTTTTAAAAGCGCAACTGACGTAATACTTTTTTAAAGTGCCTACGAATTCATTCACAATTGTGAAATCATTCAAAATTGATTAAATAAAATAATGCACAAGCGCAACTAAAATATTTTTTAAATAATTACACAACACTTTAAATCATTGTGAATTTATTCAAACGGTCCTTTGAAGAAGAATATGTAAAATAAAGTGGTGCTTATGCACTTATGTTACCGTGCTATCTTTTTAAAAATAGTATTTAAGTTTTACAATAATCTTGTTTATTAAATTGTTAGGTGAAAGTACAGAATAGTTATAAAACACTCGCTAGTTTAGTTCGGTAACGTAAGTGCACCGAACTGAAAATGATTTTTTATAAATACAAATTTATATAATTGTGAATTTATTCAAACGGTCCTTTATCTGGTTCAAGTCAATTCCCTTCTCCAAAAAAAATATACAGTGTAACCCGAATATAAGAGACCCGTCATGGTCCTACGCCGCTCTTATATCCGGGTTACATTGTACATTAAACACAGATTCTAATTTGGGATTTCATATCCGGGTTACACACAAGTTTTACGATATTTTTTTGTTTGTTTATTAAATTGTACGGTGAAAGTAAATAGTTACAAAACACCAACCAGCCCAGTAAAGTGCCAATAAAATGATTTTTAATACGGTATTCAGCTCAATCCATAACAAGCGGCACTTGAATGGTTTATTTTATTGTCCTTACAGCTACAGTCACGTGATTAAAATTTTAGACAAAAAAGTGGGAGATAAAAGGGCCAGGAGAACCAAAACCCTATCTAGCTAAGTAAAAGAATAACTTATCTTGCCTTTGGTAATATTTATTATATATTTGTTTTTTTGACCACTTTTCCGAATCTCGGGATTCGAAAACAAACCCAATTGGCCTTCGGGCCAAGATCAACGTGTAGTATCTGTTCTGCTACACTTCCATTTTTTATTCTCGGTTAGTGGAGGACTGGAGGAGGACTGGTGTAGAAATCCTTCACGACAGAGACATTTTTTCCTCTTGCTCCAGTTCCACACTAAAAATCAACCTTGGTGTCTGTCTTCGTGGGAAGGCAAGTAAATGCGAACTTAAAAAAAACAGCGCGGTAACATAGATGCCTTATTTTTTACAAAGTGTTGTCTGCAGCAATCTAAAATCAATCGAAAATGAACCTGAAATTTTAAGAATTAAATAAAATACTGAAGCTGAATCCTACTTTCTCGTAACTACATTGAATTATTTTGTTTTTTAATTACTACGGATTTCTGAAATACAAATGACAATATTTATTGAAATAAATTTTAAATAGCATAAAAAGGCATCAAAAGAAAACGAATTAAACTCATATTTAAACAATTTCTTACAAATTAAAGAGAAAAAAGGAAATGAGTGAGTTTTATAACTATTTCGTTCTTTCAAAATTATGTCCTCCGCCCGGGCAACGCCAGATACAGTTATCAATGGTTATCAATCAATGATTGTTAATTAATGATTAACAGCTGAAAATTGTGGACAATCGCCGAGGTTAAAATTATAATTTAGACCATAATCCATTATATTAATTTATTTTTGTCGCTATGGTGGTCGCACGGATCTGTACTCACTCCGGCGACCCGGCGTTGCCCAGAAGTCTTTATTTTCTTTTCGCTTTTTCTTTAAATTATTTTTAAAAAGGATTTAATTTAAATGTTATTATAGCGTCATCGATTTATCATTGATGGAATCAAATGTATAAAACTAACCCTGTTAATGCAAGGTTTTAATTTCTATAAAATTATTGGAGGTAAATAGCTTGAAAAACTTTCAATAAATGAGGACTTGCTAAGGATTTTAAAGCCACTATTTAAGGATTTAAATGCGCCAAATAAATGCCATGAATGAAATAATTTAACGTTCAGTTAAGAGATGATTAAAATGGCTGACTTGTTTACGAATAAATCCAAATGTATTCTGGTAGATTCCAGAAAAAAAAAAAAATTACCTGTGATTTCAACAAAGGCGCGTATGTAAAATACGAGCTGTGTGGTACTTTTTCTCCCCTAGGATTTTCGAGTTAAATTTAATTTACCGTATTTTTTGTTTATTCAATTACTAGGTGAAAAGTACCTCCCACCATGTTAAGAATATGCTTCTAAATGATAACGTTATTATTTCAGCACGGTTTGTATTCTGCTAAGTACCTCAACAAATATCAGATTAACAGTAAAAGACAATAAGCCACATAAATGAGGAACACGCGAGGAGTGAGCACATTATTGTATAGAAATAGATGATTATAACAATAACATCGATAGCAATTTATTTTTTTATGTTTAAAGACAAAGGAAAGTTTGTTTTTGTCATTTCACAACAGAACAGTTTGACAGATTAAATTAAATAAAGATTACGCTTAATTGTACTTAATAGTACCCAAGTACTTTGCCAACATTTTCAGTGCTAAAGATTAAAATGGACTTCTTACAAACACTGAAGACATTTGCTTTTATAACTTTTAATATAAATGAATTTAAAACAATCATTTATATCGATAAATATTTAAAATAGGATATGAATTACATTTAAGGACTAATATCCTATATATATATATATATAGAAATAAAAAGAAACAAACCGAGTTATGTGTTCAGTAACGTTTCGTCTTTATTTCGAGACTTCCTCTCGATGAATCGAGAAAATAGAGAAATAAAAGACGAAACGTTAATGAACAAATCATTCAGTTTGTTCCTTTTAATTTCTCTATTTTGTCGGAATACTATTTCCATTATTCTCATCGTATATATATGATGCCTTTATGCCGAATACGAACAATGCTTTTTTTTTTTTTTTTCAGATAGGATTTTCGGATTAAATTTAAGTTTTACGGTATCTTGTTTATTCAATTGTCACATGAAAGTACAGAAAAGTTAAAAAATCTCCTTTCTTCCCCATGTTAAGACTGGATTTCTAAATAACATTTTAGCAC
Organism: Euprymna scolopes; assembly: GCF_053919585.1. Classification (NCBI taxonomy): domain Eukaryota; kingdom Metazoa; phylum Mollusca; class Cephalopoda; order Sepiida; family Sepiolidae; genus Euprymna; species Euprymna scolopes. The sequence goes on from NC_136483.1 coordinate 79,547,558, forward strand.
GGTCTGTATTCTGCATAAGTACCATATTTATTGTATTGAAGCAAACTTATATAAACTACTTAAGTGCCAATATAAACAGTGAATATAAATATTAAATCGAGAAAAGAAATGGTATCGTAAAAAAATACTTATAAAACAAAACGGTTCTTTTTTAATCATAACATTAAGGCTGAACTAAGATTCATTTTATAACGGAATTCTTGAATTAACAAAGCTTTTAGAAATGCAAATATATAAAATAAATTATACTTACGTTTTGTTGGTGAATTTCTTATTAAAAGAAACTGAGATTGCGTTTAAAATAGGCAAATTAAAATGAGTACACTGGGGAAATTAGGAAGGTTTCTTTGAGGTTTTTAATTAAAAACTTTGATAATTCGAATACACGCACACAGAAAGTATTTACAATTGAGTTATCAGAGATTGTTAATTAAAGTTTAAAATATTTACCAATAAATCCAGACAGTGTTTTTCTTCTTTCTTTCGAATAAATAACTAATTAAAAATAAAACTTTAAAAAAAGATTAAAAATTTTGTTTCATCTGTTTTACTCCTTTTTTTTTTCTTTTCTGTTTGTCAAAAAAAAAAAAAAAAGTATTTTTTTATGTAAAGGATAAAAATTTATAAATATTTGGGACGTCGAAATTAAAGAAGAAAAACTGGACTATGCTTTATTTTTACAAAGCATGTCAATTTATAATTAATCCTATTATTAACTAGAAAATTAGAAAGAATTACGCTGGAGATGTAGACGTAAAGACATCTTTCTCTTTTTATGTAAAAAAAAAAAAGATTACCAACAAAAAACTAGTAGGTGTTGGGGAGGGCGAAAATAAAAAAAATCATAGTTTCGTATTTGTCTAGTTTTAAAGATAAAATGCTGAAACATAATCTCGATTTTTTTTTCATAAAAATCAAACTTAAAATAATTTTAATAATTATTAAATCAACTGCCAAGTTACAAATAATTTCTATCACAAACATACTAAAATTAAAATACGTATCTGCGAAATTATATTTGACATTTAATGCAATGTATGTTTATGAGCATCCGTAGAGTCTGTTTTTCGTCTTCGACCTTCTCTTTTTCTTCTTTTTTTTTAATTTAAAAATATATCATTTATTATTAATAACAATTTTTTAATAATAACTTCCCTTTTTTTTACTTTTGCGTTTTCATTAATACAAGTAAAAATCGAGATTCATTAAAAAAAAAGTTTTTTTCTTAATTTGAATTTAATAAGTAGGTAGTAGTTTTGGGCTTTCGTAGTTGTCTCCTATTTTGTTTTAATATATCTTTTTTCCCCCACACATTTTTCACTCTACTCGATTTACCTTCCATAATCATGTTTACTTTCGATTATTTTTTTTATTCCATATATTATGTCTTTCTTTCTGGTTTTTTTTTTTTTTTTCACATTAAAAAAACGTGAATTAAGATGTTTTTTAAAACGTAATGTAGTTAACAGTTGAAAAGGGAAAGAAAAAATATACGGCGCTTCTACAAAATTGGGACGAGATTTCGTAGTCGATAAATGGAGTTTTCAGATAAAAACGATGGGGTTTGTATTACTGTACACATAGATTCGAAAAAGTTGTCAAAAAACAAATATATAACAAATAAATGTTATCAAAGGCAAGGTAAGTTACTTTTCTACCTAACTGGATATATTTTTTGTGTTTTTATTCAATGTAACATGTTTATTCAGCTCGAAAAACATACAGTGTTTACCGATGTATTGGAAAATTCAAGATGGCGTCTGACTCTCTCTTTAACACGGTAAGTTTCGGAAAAAGTGTTATAAATAAAAAAACTAGACAAAATACAGTTAAAAAACCGCCGAATATATGTCAACCTATGTCACGGTAACATTTATTGAGCGAGTTTTAACAGTATTTTATCCAATGTTGCATTGAATAAAAACACGAAAAATATATCCAGTTAGGTAGAAAAGTAACTTATCTTGCCTTTGATAATATTTATTTGTTATATATTTGTTTTTTGACAACTTTTTCGAATCTATGTGTACAGTAATACAAACCCAAACAATTGTTTCATCTGATTTTTTTTTTGTCAATTCTAATAAGTTACAATGGTAGCTTCCAAATTATACAGTCGAAATTACCTGAATACTAACAAATAACAACAACTTTAATCGCGTCAGCAGGTGAAAAATTGCCGCCATCTTGTTTGAATCAAGACGGAAAATCACCTCCCTTTTGAACTCCCTTGTGTTTTACGATCGTTTTCATCAAATTCTATTTTTTATTTTCTTTAATAAATAATTTTCTACCTTATCGATTTTCGTAATTTTTGGATATAATCATCTTAAAAATACGAAGAATACGTAGATACCATTGTTTTCACGTGAAATTAGGTATTACGATTTCTGAAATTTCATCCCAAAAGTAAGCGCCAAATATACTACAAATAACGGTGCTTTTCCAGAATTACCCCAAGTTTTGACACGGGAAATGATTTGGTGCTTATGCAGTTTACCAAAGACATTGAAAAAGATCTATGTTGTATGTACCCGTTATGGAATAAAATTCTCATAAAAAATCGCTTAATTCGATCAAGTTTTAAAAAAAAAATTTACAGAGGAAAATCAAATTTTAATGGGATATCACCAGTGCAGTGCATGCACTACTGCACCACTATCTTGATTATTTGTACGGACAAGGAAGGGTGCCTTTAAACGAAAAAGAGATTAACAAAAGATAAAATGAAAAAGGGATTTAAAAAAGGACAGAGAAACTCTGTACAAGAAGTGAAAAAAAAAAAAAAAACTTAAATATTTATCTAGGTATTTTCTCTGCCAATGTTTCAAAATAATCTCGTCAAACTTTAACAAACTTTAAGCAGTGATGGAGTTATCTCCCACAGCGCCCTCCCTCCTCGTTCGCGGAAATAGCCAAGATGGCGGTGATAATCGATCTCATTAAAATTTGATTTTCCTCTGTAAAAACAAATTACTTGATCAGATTAAGCGAATTTTTAATGAGAACTTTATTCCATAGCAGCTACGTACAATATAGCTCTTCACCAATATCTTCGGTTTTTAATATCTTTGGTAAACTGCACAAGCACCAATCATTTTTAAGCGAATTTGAGTTTTTCTAATGTTCCCAAATCCCATATTAAAAATTACTTTTAAATCTCGTAAATTTGCATTGTTTGGAGTTATTTCCCTTGTTTTTAAGATGGCGTCGCACTTATTGTCACCGCGGTTCGGTTGGCCACAAAATTTGATTTTCTCATCAAAAAATAAAACTACTTGATTAATATACGTGCTTTTTGGTGTACGATATTTTCTTTGGGTTTGTATTACTATACATATAGATTCGAAAAAGTTGTCAAAAAACAAATATATAACAAATGCTATCAAAGGCAAGATAAGTTACTTTTCTACCTAATTAAATTATTTTTTAGTGTTTTTATTTAATGTAACATGTTTATTCGGCTCGAAAAATATACAGTGTTTACCGACGTATTTGGAAAATGCAAATGGTGACGGACTCTGTGTTGAATACGTAAGTTTGGGAAAATGAGTTAAGACTAAAAAACTATACAAAATACTGTTAGAAACACACTCAATATGTTACTGTAACATACGCTGATAGATATTTGGTAGGTTTCTAACAGTATTTTGTATAGTTTTGTAGTTTTAACTCATTTTCCCAAACTTACGTATTCAACACAGTCTGTCACCATTTGTATTTTTCAAATACGTCGGTAAACACTGTATGTTTTTCGAGATGAATAAACACTTTACATTAAATAAAAACACTAAAAAATTATTCTATTAGGTAGAAAGGAACTTATCTTGCTTTTGATAACATTTATTTGTTATATATTTGTTTTTTGACAACTTTTTCAAATCTATGTGTATAGAATTAAAACCCGTTTCTTTTATCACGGGTACATACATCGTACAGATTTTTAATTAAATTTTTTTTTATTATTGGGGGAATTCTGGACAAACAACCAAACCAAGCGCAAAAAAATTTATTGTACAAGCAGTACCCCCCCCCCCCGTTATATTTTTTATTTTTGTCTTTTTTCATTTTTTTACAGCAGATTACTATTGAATATTGAATGGACACTAATCTATTAGATTATCAAAAAAGATATAAAAAGATCAATATTTAAATATTTGTAGGGGTGCTTAGTTTCTAATGAAATATTTTGATAAATAAATTTGCCCTTTCCGATGATTATTTTCAAGTTTCGTCATCCAACATTTACAAAGGTTTTGCCCAGACAATTTTTTTCTTTTTCGAATTCTTTTTTTTTTCTCAAATTGTTTTTTTTTTTAATACACAATCTTCAAGTTTCGTCACCTGACATTAGCAATTTTAAAATTAACAGGAAAATTCTTTGATATACTTACATGTGTACACAGTTTCTAATACAGTAAATCGATCCCCCATATTGGAACCACTCGACAAGGATACGCACACCCCTTTTACATAAAGGACTTTTCATTTATCAATCTAAGAGCAATAATTAATGGTCAATGTGCGGTAGAGTACCAACTAAAGATTTACCTTTAAAAAGTTGATTGTTAGCAGTATTCGGATCTGTATTCTGTATTGTTTTCACTAGCTGTTTTTGTGTGCATTCAATTTTTGTCTGGTGTTTCCTTCGTAATTGATTTGGCCTAAGGATAACCTTTATACTGGAAATTGTTTTATGAAATTTTTGTGATAAAATTTATTGTCTTCACTATTAATTTTTATAATGTAGTTTTATGACAATTCAGACATCTTTTGTTCTTTTTGGTAATAATTTTTATAATGCTTCCCTTATATCCCATCATGAATCTTACTAGGAACCCTTTTACCATAGCGATTTTCCATAATGAGGCATAGACCTTTCCTCTCACTGCTAAGTACTAATTCTTACACAGTAGGACACAACTTACATCAGGTAGAGATTATGGAGTCACACGCAACAGTGCAGCCTTACCGGCACTCCTCTTTACGTGCAACAGTGCATTAGTAATGCACTTCCCCTAACATGCAGCAGTATACACATATGTGCACTTCTCACACACAACAGTGCATTAACACATGTGCTTCTCTTTACAAGCAACAGTAAAGACTGACTTCTACTCCTTGCTTGCAACAGTGCAGATCTATCTGTACTCCAGGTTTGTAATAGTGCATATTCACATGCACTACAAACTTCAACCTCAGTCTTAGAACCACTTTCTCATACCTAACATTCATTGTTGCTAATATCCCTACCCTACTCTACCTTTTCTTAGGTGTAGAGGCAAACTAGTAAATTCTTAGCTAACAATACCTTTGTACACCTCTGTCTTGACTTAGAGTGTTTGCAGGAGTTTTATATCAGTATAGAAACCCTTGTCATGCATGGGAGGACATTTTCCTCATAAAAGTATTAAAATATTATAATTCCTTATGATAATATTAACAATATATAATCATTACTACTAGCAGAACCTGTGGAAATTCTACAGGGGACTATTCATATGTAATATATTGATGTTGGCATTCTGTAGATATTCAGTGCAAATGGAGGCGCTCTGATGTTATTGTAGCCTTTTTGTTAAAACTGCAAAAGTATTTATCTAAGCTAGCACGAATGCCTGGCAAAGCCCGGTCGTAAAGTATGCTTAAATATGATATTTTAATTCTTGCAGATTTTGTATACATTATTATAAAGTTAATGTTCTATCGATTTTTATATATATTATAAAGTTGCAATTTCAAAAATAAAAAAAATATATCCATATGACTTGGGTGCATTAGCTTAAATCAAAACCGACATAAAACCTTATGAAAAAATATATGTATACATATATAACTAGAGTTTCTTCAGCCATAATCGAAACTGAAACCAAAACTTATGAAGAATTCTTGATACAATTATTTATTGAAAAAAAATAGATTACTGGAGTGTCAGCAGTTATAATCGAAACCGAAACCAAAACTTATGAAGAATTCTTGGTAAAATTATTTATGACAAGAAATAGAAGTACATAACAATTAAACAACCCGGATGTAAGCATGATACAGGAAATAACACATACTATCATATTAATATATAGATTAAAATATTACATTAAAATTAGAATATAAAAATGTTCTTTTTAAGAGTTTCTGGGGAGTTCTAAATATAGAATACAAAAATGTTCTTTTTCGAGAGCTTCCGGAATGTTCTAAGTTGTGGTGTTCCATTTGAAATGTTTCTGGAACTTTCCATTCACCAAAATTATAAAAGAATGCTGACAGCGTCTTCAGTTAGTCAATTAGTGAGTGAGTTTGAGTTGTTACACTGCTCCAGGTTGTCAGATGCTGACTAGATTAAGCTCGACCAATATGTCCTGGGATCCAAATCCAGTTGAAAGGAAGGTTATAAAAAGAAATCAATTACAAGCACCCTGAAAGAAAAACTGAACATTTTGTAATCATAAAGATTTTCTGACCTTCTCTCTGATAAAAGTAATATTGTTATTAATTCTCAATAACTCGGTCTTTCTTCAGGCCAAGATCAAAGTGTAGTATCTATTCTTCAGATGCTAAACTTCAATTTCTTGTTCTCTCTCAGTGGAGGAGAGATCCTTCATGACAGACAATTTTTTTTGTTCCTCTTCTCCATGTTAAAAAATGAACCTGGTGTCTAACTTTGTCCCGTGGGGAGGCGTTGTAAATAGGAATTCTGTCTTTCTTCTAAATGTAAACTAGACTGAATTAAGAGCATGTTTATCTCCCTTAAACCATTTGTATATAGTTTTGTTTCTTTGTTTTTTATGTACAATGAATACTCTTTTATTTATCTTTAAACTCTGAGTTTTAGGGGTTTTTTTTAATATATTTTGCATGCTTAATACCCCTAGACTCAAGCACATAACACCCTCTTAAATGTATTTCAGCATTATTTGTCTATTGGAGGATAATAAGCTTCATCAAATTGCTTTGGATGAGCTATCAGTGGATATATTTTTATCTTTCAGCTCCAGAATTTGCTACCTGTAAAAAACAGAACATTTCCATCCCTATAACAGATCTTCTGCAAGATTACTTTGAATAAAACTCACTCCTGTATTCCCAAATCTCACCGCAAAACTGTCTGTTCTTCCTTGAACAAACTAGCTTGCATCTGAACTTCTCTCACAGTGAAACTCATTTCAGTTAGGATCTTTTGACTTACTACGAAATGTGAATTCACTGCCTGTACTCTTATATTTTTATTTTGCCAGACATCTACAGTAAGCAGACACATATGAGCCCCAATCGGAATCTTCAGTACTCTAGACATGCAATTTATTAACATCCATATAGACCCTGGCTAGCCAAGGCTACTCAGAATATTTTTTGCTTATCAATAAAGAGCACTTTTCTCTTTTCAATAAAAGAACATTCTTTGTGTGAAAGGAGCTCATGGTAGCGTTATAATGCAGAAAGGGCCAGGCAAATCCCCACCTCCTTTTTTTTTATATTTACCAGACCGATAGCTCCCCTCTCCGAACACCCATGCTTTAGAACTTGAACAGATGTGAAGCAGACAGACAGCCCCATCCACTCCCCTGTCGCATAATGTATATCTTTTTCTACTTACTCCATCTCTTTTCCCAAAAGCAAAGTGAGTGAAAATGAAGAAAATCAAGAGAATCAATTTTAGAACAAAATCAGATTACGTGTAGTGATAATATCAAGATAAATTCATTCAAGATATACGACAACCTCCTGTAAAGATGCAAAAAGCTGAACACTTTACCAACAGTGCCACATATGAATCCACAGTGGTTAAAGAGAAATCACAGTGCACCCAGATTCAATTAATACAGAGTTAATTGCATGGAAAAGAACGAGGCAGCTTACAGATTTTCCTATGTAGCAGAAAAGAGCAGACCTCTAAACTTCTTGAACACAAGCTGAGATACGTATAAACGTATATTATGATGGAAAAAGACGAGGCCACCCACACTTTCTTGTTTGGCAGAAAAGGGCAGGCCTCCGGAAACCTACGCTTGGGTTATAATCCTAGGCACATATAAATGTATATGTATGTATAGAAAGACTATGATGGAAAGGACCAAGGCCACTCACAAACTTTCCTGTGTAGCAGAAAAGAGTAAAATGAATGCAGATTCCATTGCCTTGTACAGGGATGCAAAGGAGGTGTCACTGTATGGCACAAGGCAGCAAAAGAGGAGTGGCTATGTTAAATTGAGACATGAAGGATGTGTCTCCTTTCTATAAAGTAAGAGAATTGATCTTCCGCTATGTCATGAGGAACCACCCATTGTAGGAAGCCTATGAAAATATTTACTGGAGAAAAGGTCAATGTTTATCTTGCTGAAGGGGATGTGAGCCAAAGATTGGATTATACCTGGACTATATTATCGCATATTAAAATTCCTGGAATCTTCGGAATCAGATGATTATTTCTTTTGGACATCATATTTCATCTGGATACCATGTTTCCATCAGCTTAGTATTTTGGGTTTATTATTCCCATTCCTCACCCAGACGTATTGGACAGCTAAGTTAATTTTATATAGCATTCCTATTTAAATATGTTTCTTATTATTTTTGGGCTAGAATAATCCTTTCTTATAGAAAAAGGAGAAAGATATTTTATATTATTTACTGACTTCTTGTGTTCAACCCTTCTTAGGTCTTTGGGTATGGAGATTCTTTTGAGTAGATTGAACCCTGTTGTGTAATAAAAGCATTTTATATATATAAACCCTTAATCATTATGTCCTGTCAATTTTACCATCTATGTGCTTCACTTGGTTATTTCATGATGATACTGATCTGAACTAAGACAGCATGTCATATGGGCTGTAAGATTCCATGGCTGGCATATTATTTTTTTTATTAATATGTTACAAGAATGTGGAGAGATACTGCCAATTTCACAGGTGTCATAAGATTCTGCACAGGGGATTTGAGTGTCACTTTCACTAAAGATTGAAACTGCATAGAATATAAATAAAATAACTTACAACTGAACTTTACCAAGTACTTTGTCCACTATGCCACAGGTCTATAAAGATACACCTGAAGAAGGTCAGAGGTTATATTGTCCGAAACAATGTGAAAATAACACTCAAGATGAAAACTGTAGCCCAAACAATACAAATAACACAAAGACATTTTTCATCATAATGAACAAATATTTCTTTTTTCCACTTTGCATAAATTTATTCTCATGTGCTGCTACAACAAATGAAGAATCTTGTTTTTATGGGTTAAAAGTCTAAGCAGAGCGTAATGAAGCAGTTACATGATGAACAGTCTATTTTCTATTGTATATATACAAGCAATCTCTTGTCTAACAATAAGTTGTGATTCGGTTGGTGAAAACAAGCACATCTAAACTCAAATGGTGAGACACAGGTGATTAGTGCAGCATTGTGCATTCTTACTCACAGGTTTTTCTAATTTCCACCCAAAACTGGATTCATGCCAAATACAAGTCAATTTAACTTTAACAAGAGTTGAATTTAAGGATCTAGACTAAATTACCTTCATACTATAATACATGCCTGCTAAGCAATATTTGCGTTCTTGTATTCCTATATTTCTACTAAATAAAAATTGATTTATATTACTGTAGAGAAGGCGTTTTTATTGGTTTTTCTGTCCAAAAAACAATTTTTTTCTTGTGTTATCCAGAAAAATATCAGATTTATCAAAACGTATCTGTTGATTAAATATATTTTCCATTTTGTTGAATTTCCATGGATCTTGTTAGTAACATTATATTCTATCAATAAAAGTAATATAAAACTATGCCAGTATCTTGGAATCTTATTCAATGGAGACCATCCTCCTAGCCATACAACATAATGATGCAATAACAGCTTGATTGATACACCATTCTACTGTATATCTACAAAACCTGGCTGATGAGAACAAGTGATCTACGAAAGCTTGAGAATATCAATCACTACTGTTTACATTGCATCCTTCATATTCATTGGCAACGATTCATCTCAAATACCACTGTTCATTCTTACTACAATATATCCTCTCTACAACAAGCTCTCGAGACGTCTTCACTGGTTCAGTTACACTCTTTGTCATCACCCAGATGATTTCATCTTCCAAGCCATTGAACCAGCACCTCCTCAGTTGAAAACCTGTCTGAGAACAGTGAAACAGGCTACTGAGCTGATCCCAGGCCCTCATCTCTATGGGCGTTCGCCACTGGAATCATGATTGGTTAACACTTGTCGCTGCTACTGCAGTGGACTGTTGCCTCTGGTCAGCATTTTTTGGGGACACAGTAAATTCTCTGGATGGAACCAGTCCAACCACTCCAGGGTGGATGCCAAAACAAGTACCAGTAAGACCATTCTCTCGGGCATTACCTCCTTTTTTCAAGGGGGAAGCAGTACCATATATGTTTGTCCATCATATACATACAAAAATATGTGACCAGAAAGACTGTGGAAATTAGGGCTTGCACAACTGAAGCTATGGGTCTACAAAAAGATTACTTTTTTAAAGTTAAGCTTGAATTATGAGAAACTAAAATTATTAAAATGCTATCATTTGACAGAGTGGTTAGAGTTTGCTAATGGATAGGGAGACTGAGGTTCAATCCTCAGTAAGGTCATACCAGACTTTAAAAAATGGTACTTGATGCTCCTTGATAAACACTCAGCATTATAAGGTTAGGATGAAGGATAAGTGGAGTAATCCAGAGAAATGAGTTGTGCCCTCCCTTATATCTTGGTGTAGTAGCCAATTTCTTCAGATCACCATCACTATGGAGAAATACTTTTTTTATATAATGCAAGTAAAGGCAATTGTATTTCTGCAGTTTACAGACCATGCTGAAATAATGAAGTTATTATTTAGAAAGTAAATCTTAACATGAGATGGTGGATGACTTTGTTTACTATTCTGTACTTTCACCTAACAGTTAATGAATTTGAGAAACTAGTAAAAAGGGAGCCTTTAGATAGCTTTCAACTAGGTGCCCATTTTACTTTAACAATAGTTTCAACTTCATTAAAATCAGGGATTGACATTTTCAGTAAGGTTCAGGAAGGCCTTTAGAAATTTAATTTTGGCAAAATAGACAACATAGCACCTAATCTGCTACAAAAGCTGACGTCAGCTCCTTTTATGCATTATCATTTGTGATAAGATGCAATAAGTGTGATGCTGTCAGTAAAGAGCTTGGGCTGATTTTGATTACTTATAAGCTGTTGCTGTAGATGACAAAGCCTAAGCAAGTGTTCACATGAGTTACCCACCCCCTTTTCCCCATTTTTTAAGCCAGACACATTTACATTGGCTCTGTTCCAGCCATACAAAGGCCAGCAGCAACAATATGTGGCTATCTCAATAAGTAGTAGAACAGATAATGAAGATTAATATATATATATATATATTTAATATATATATATATATATATATATATATATATATATATATATATATATATATATATATATATATATATACTAGCAAAAGTACTCGTCGTTGACTGGGTTCAAAAACAGCCTACAGAAAATGGACTCTGATTTATGAAAGTATGATAGGTTATGAAAAGGAAGGGTTGTAAAGAGATAGCTTCGAATTTGGGGGTATCAAAACCAAAGCAAAATATGATGAAAGTAAAAATAAAATAGATAAACCCCATAATTTATTATACCATACCCGTTCACACTGAAACACTTATCACAATATTCTGTGGATTTATATTAAAAAACCTTGTTAAACTTTGTGACATATTTCCATTCTATGGAGGTCAAGCGCCAACGAACACCCAATAATTTTATTATACCATATTTCTTCAAACTGAAACATAATTATCAAAGTATACTTATGCAGATAGATATGAAAAGTCTTTATTAAAGTTTGTGCCTATTTCCATTCTATGGAGGCCAGACGCAAACGCAGACCTCACAATTTTATTATACCATCCCTATTTAAGTTAAAACATACTTATCAAAGTATTATTATGTACATCTATATCAAAAAGACTTGTAAACGTTTTTTTTTAATTTTTTATTTCCATACTTTGTTGACCAGGCACGTATGCAGACCCCACAATTTTAATGAATCATCATTATGCCAGATCGAACACACCCATTCCTGTGTCTCGATACATCTTCTATCATTATATGTAATCAGTTAGTTTTCTATAATAGTCAACCATATAGGAGCCTATTCATGACCAGACACACACACAGACGTTCAGCTTTATATATATATATATATATATATATATATATATATATATATATATATATATATATATATATATATATATTACGTCATATTCCTTGTATTTAAACTTTTGATAAATTAATAAATAATGTAAATTTTTTTCATTTTATTTTGTCTGATACACACGCACACGCGCATATATATAAAGACGTATATATACAGTAGAACCTCTACACCTTTTGTTACGCAAATTAAAAAAATAAGGCATTCAATTTAAAAACAAAGATGAAATCAATTTAAAAGCTAACGCATTCAAATTAAAAAATAATGCATTCAAAAATAAAGATGAAATCAATTTAAAGGCTAACGCATTCAAATTAAAAAAATAATGCATTCAATTTAAAAATGAAGACAATCAAATTAAAAACTGATGCATTCAAATTAAAAAATAGTGCATTCAATTTAAAAATAAGGATTTTTGTTACAAAAATTGTCTATATCAAATTAGAATTTTACAAAACTTTTATATTTTTAATTTTTCGTATATAATATTTAAATTGTTAAATCTTTTATTCATTAAAAATTTATTTTTATATATTTCCATAATTTTTCATCAATCTAATGGGCGATTGGAAACGATACAAAGGTTTTTTTAAATGGCAACTAACTAAATAAGTATGAAAAAACAAAAAATAAATATTTATTTTTATAATCATTCTCCAGACAATAAATCTTTTTCGGCAATTACAACCGCATATTGCCTTTGAACTTGCTGAAGGTATTGCATCGCATAAAGTTAATTATCAGCTTGGGTTACTGCTAGTCTAAACACTTCTTTTACGTGATTCAACCAACATGGGAATTTTGTTAGTCCATTAGGAGGATCCACTCATACATCAACTTACCTTTCTGACATTCTCTCCTTTGATTTTGACTTTACGAAAAGCAAAAAAAAGTTTATTGGAGATAATTGTGCACTATATGGTCCCAACCAAAGAATTGTAACACCCTGAAGATTTGTGAATAAAGAATTTTCTGTAGAAGAATGAAATGAAGCATCATCTATGACAACCACAATTTCATTTAAATTCACTTTCTTAGCCAAATATTCAAATGCTCATGCCATCCATTAGATGAAGTCGTCCTTTTTAATGCAGCCTTCACCTATTTTATAATAGGCAACACTTTGACTGCCATACAATGCAACACAATATACATTTGGTCCCTTTAAATGGGCTGGTGACATTCTGTATCATTGATCATGTAGAGATCTACCTTCTATTTCAATCAATTTCATCTTGATAATAAATAATTTTATGATCTGAAGTAAACTTTAAAAGTTTTTCTAAAAACATCTTTCTTTTAGATTTATTAGCAGGCATGTTTACACCAACAAGCACGCCTATAACCTTTTTCAGTGTAAAACAAGCTCCATCAAGATGTTTGATTGTACTTATAGATACATTTATTACTATTTCTGGATTTGGGTGGTTCCGTAATTTTGCAGACAAATATTTCTAGGTAACTTGACAAATTATCCTCTAACAGTTTTATTAAATAATACTTGTGACAAGGCAAAAACTTTTTTAGTTCATGTTGGCTCCTCACTGTGACTTCGCTTCGATGCTTTTTTTCACCCTCAACAACCCACTTTCTCACAGTACTTTCATTACAACCATTTGCCCTTGGTATGGCATGCCAATCTTTATGATTTGGAACAGCTTTGATAATGTAGCGTTTCGCATCAACTCATGTTCTCTTATATTTATCCCCATTTCATGCCTTTATTTACTCCTTGTTTCATTATGCATGTGAAAATTCTTTTTATAAAACTGAAAATTTGATTTTGAATTTATTGAAAACTGATTTTAAATTGATTACATTGGTTTAAAATTGAATACATTATTTTTAAATTTGAATGCGATAAGTTTTAAATTGATTGCCTTAGTTTTTAAATTGAATGCTTTACTTTTTAATCTAAATGTCTTATTTTTGGATGTGATTGACAAAAGATGTAGATACAAAATTAACTGGTTCCAGCTTAGCTTTCTTATCTGGAAATTTTCGAATCTTGAAACGTGTTTTACACGTAAATCGTTTAATCTGTTCCAAGCCCTATGAAAACACTCAGTAAATTTTATAATAAGGGTAAAACCAGAATTAAATAAGAGCCAAATTGTACCTAACCTAACCAATAATACCTTCACTTAATATTTATATTTTACTTTTCTTTGACATCCATGTAATGAAAACAGGGCAATAAGTTTCCGTATAGTAATCTTTATTATTCAATTAAGAATTTGACTACTTGTCTACTCGACAAGCAGAAATACACAGCTTATATAGTCTTGGATCATCAAGGGAGATAACCCATATTCACAACATTCTCCCCCACTAAATTTCTCATTCATAGGGGAGAAAGTCCCTTAAATGCCCAGGCTCCCTACGAGCTCGCAATGACCGCCTCAGCAGTTCATGATTCAGGATTGGAGTACTCAAACAGTTAGGCTCTTCGGTGCGAGCCTGTCTGTGGGCCCTAAAATACCTTGCTCCAAAATGTTTCCTTCTCAGAGGAGCAGACCATTCCGCGTTCGAATCAATCCCTGGATGAACACATTTTTCCGGTGCTAGTCCTTCATCTGTTAGAGATCCAGGTGTCTGATGGAGCCCCAATGGAGACAGTGTCATTAGATATTGTGTCAGGAGCATTTGTGGTGGTACACAATAGGGATTGTATGGCATATAATGCGACAGGAAGGAGATTTTCCCAATTATCAATCGAATATCCATTATTTGATGCAGTCAATTGTAACTGTCTTCTAAATAATGCCGTTATGTCTTTCGCATTGACTGTTACCCTTAGGGTTGTAGGGAGTTGTCTGGCTTATGGCTACTCCTCGTTTCTGTAGAAATTGTTGGAGCTGCTTTGACCTGAAAGAAGCTCCTTGGTTTGAATGTATATAGGCAGGGACTCCAAAGACAGTGAATAATGAACAGAGGCATTGTATAATTGCAGTAGCCGATATGTCTGAACAAGGGAAGGCAAAAGGAAACCGCCAATATTCGTTGACAATAGTTAATATATATCAGTTCCTTGTGCGGGAAATTTATTCACAGAGTCCCGTGAAGGTTATCCCACGTGGTTCATGTTAATAAGCCTAGAAAAATCAGGACATGAAAAAATAAAGACAAGGAAATACCTTTAAGAATAAAAAAAATATTGCCATTTTATTGAGGGAAAAGAAAGCATAAGGGTTGGGGAAAGAAGGCAGCAAAGCTGCAAAGTTCAATTATTGAGAAAAAAGTTTATATGTTCAATTTACAAGAGAAAATACAGTTTATATGTTCACCAATTCGACTGCCAAAAAATGTCCTTATGGCAAGCACTAAAGGCTTAATAACCACTAGAGAGAGAGTACAGAAATAAGAGAAAATTAGAATAAGAGAACTTACTGCGTAAAACAATGATTTCGTTTTTTTTTAACCTTTCTTTTTTTTTTATCTTTATATATATGTGTGTGAGTCCTTTTTTTTTACATATATATTTTCTTCACGCCACTCCAAATCGATCTGTCCTCACTTCAGTGACAGAATCCTTGAAAGTTCTTTTGAAAATAATCCTTGAATTTGAAAACTCAATGTTGTTTGGTAAAACCTTCGTTCGTCCTTCTTGTCAGATGAAATTCTCACTGGTTACAACATGGAAAGACATTTCGGTTTCCACACGCCGACATTTAATCGCATCTCGTGCGTCCAGTTTATAGATCAATTCTTCTTAGAATTGATTCTTTCTTTTCTTTTCGAGTCAACCAACTTGATTCGACTCTTACTGAAACTCATTATTCATTCCTATGAACAATGAAATAACTTTTACTATTTTTAAGACTTGAATGTCTGAGTAGGACCAGAGCTCGTAACTTGCGTGTTACCCTCGTGGAATCTCTGTCCAAAACTGACTTTCGCTCCGCTCTCTAGTGCACTTGTTGAATTTTCGCGGGAAAAATATCTCTTAGTAGAACCAATTGTGGCGTGATTCTTTCAGCAGCAGCAGCAGCTCGTTAAAAAGACGTAAAGTTAAAGAAGGAAAGAAGGGAGGAAAGATAAAAGGCAATGACGAAAAGAAGGAAGAAATTAAATTTCTGACATTTGCTTTGCTTGGTAGCGGTTCTTTAAAATCAAGATTTAGTCTTTCAAACAGTTGTGTTGCTTTTATTAAAACACTAGTTTTGGTTTTATAAAAAACAAAGCTTTATTTCAGCATTTGTTCGGCAGGAATTTGTAATTCTTTTTACGTCCTTCAATGAGAAAAGCAATTTTCTATGCCTTGCAGCATGAATCATTCAAGTAATGGCCGGGTGACAGAGATTGTTATGTAGCTTGGAGTTCGTCCTTGCTTGATAACATACAGCATACTTTTGACAGTGTATCAGCTGTTAAATTCTCTCTGCTGGGTTGGTAGCTGACATCGAAAGAGAAACATGATAGTTCAATTCTCCACCTCGCTATTTTCTCATTTTTTATTTTGCTTGTAGTCTTAGAGTTAAACATAAAAGCAACTGATTTTTGGTCAATAACAAGTTTAAAGTGGTGTCCAATCAAGTAGTGCCACCATTTTCTTAATGCCTCGACTATGGTGTAAGCTTCCTTTTCAATTGTGGGGTGTCCTCATTACGCCTGTGAGAAGGTCCTTGAAAAAAAGGCTACAGGATGATAAGCTTGTCTCAAAGAAGCAGCAATATCACAGTCTGACATTCAACAACCAGAGGAATATTCTGGTCTATTGTTGTAATTGCTGATTTTGCAATATTTTTTTTCAGTCCCTCGAATGCCTGTACAGCTTGGTGAGACAGAGAAACGTCTTTACTTGTTTTATCTCTGAGTCTATGAATTTTTTATTATTATTAGAAAAACGTCTGCTTTTCACTGCTATGGGTTTTCAGTTTTCAGTTAGGTTTTCGAAAAGTGATGGGTACTGAATTTTTGCTGTTGCCAATCCACAAATAGTTTTTGAAAGGCAGTCTGGAGTGGTGGCTAAAGTTTCAGATTTTGACCAGTGACTTAAAAGATGTGCATACCTTTGAAAAATGACCAAGTTTTCCATATTTATTACGACAAGTATTTCTGGCAGGGCATGAAACTCGTAGGTGTTTAGATAAGCCACAAAAATAGCAGGTGTCCTTTTTTAAAGCAGCAGTGACTGACTGTTCTTGAAACTTCGTTGGACTATCATCATAAGGGGGGACAATAGGAACAGGTGCATTTAGCGTGGCGCCCACTGTATCTGGCTGTAAGTAAGAACTAGATTGCTGTATAGCACATTCGACAGTATAGGCTTGCTTGTAACCTGTTCTAAGTCTAAGGGTCTTGTTTTCAAGAAGATGTCTTACTTGAGCATTACGTAAACCATTAATGAAGGCATCTAAAATGCATTGCTCTTAGGCTTCTAAGGCTGTCATTGGGCAGAAGTTGCAATCTTTGCCCAGTGTCCAAAGGCTCTTAAGGAAATGTCTCAGTGTTTTGCCTGCTTCTTGTTAGTGTCTAGAAAATATCTCATTTTTGGGTTTTATGTATGTAGCGTCCAGTATATCGATTGCTTCTTCATAGGTAACACAATCCGAGATAATTCTGTTGACTGTGTGAGACAGATAGTTGATTAGGAGTGCACGCTTATTGATGGGAAGTCCCAGTCTTTCTGAATGTAGAACCTTGATAAAATTTTGTAAAGGTCTCCCGCCAATATTTCCAGCACTTGTCACCTGAAGCACTATCTTTGTTATTGTAAATCGCTCCAGTCACATAAAATGTTCCATTCTTTAATTGAATAAATTGTAATGAAAACAAGATGATAAGTTTTCTTCTAGTAATCTTTATTATTCAATTAAGAATTCGACTACTTGTCTACTCGACAAGCAGATATACACAGCTTATATAGTCTTGGATTATCAAGAGAGATAATCCATATTCACAACAATCCAAGTATAAAATTCTATTTAATAGAAAACGACTGAACGATATGACAATTTTTTAAATTCTTATTTTAATCACTACTAATCAAATCTATGGAGAAGGAAAAGAATTTACTTTCTTGCAGCTAATTTGCGATTTCTAAGAAAAGTAATTACAAATTCCCTCAACCCTTACAAAAATTTCAGAGGGTATACGATACAAATTGGAATAAAAAATCTTTTTTCAATCTATTTTCTTCAAATGTACTAAAAATTGTAATGCCTACATTAATTTTTCAATTTTTAAAATAAGTTTATGGATAAGTTAAAAAAAATAAAAAATAATGTCAAGTTCAAGAAAAAAATGTTTTCCAGATAAAAATTAACACAAATATTACCAGAAAATTAATAAAAAATATTTAATCAAATAAAAACTCGATTTTAAAAAGATTTTTAAAGATTTGGGTGCCTGAAAAATTATCTTTCTGTCACTCATATTTTTCGTATTATGAAAATTTTTATGTATGTCGGAACAGAAAATCTTTCACACTACATTTCGTAAGCTGAAACTTTCATACACAGTCTTTCTTATCTAGAGGTTCCACTATATATATATATATATATATATATATATATATATATATATATATATATATATATATATATATATTTAGTTGAAATGATAATTAATAAAAACCTGAAGAAAGTGCTCAATACTGTTGTAGAGCAAATATGCGTTTTATTTTTTATTATCATATTTTTCTGTTAAGTTACATTATTGTTTCGGCTACACGACAGTTTTTTGGCCGTCATGTAGCTTCCTCAGACTTTTACAGAAATGTTTGTTTATGGTCTGAGGAAGCTACATGACGGCCAAAAAATGGTCGTGTAGCCGAAACAATAATGTAACTTAACAGAAAAATACGGTAATAAAAATAATGTAACTTAACAGAAAAATACGGTAATAAAAAATAAAATGTATATATATATATATATATATATATATATATATATATATATATATATATATATATATATATATATATTAGAGAAGATCAGATATACTGACACACATTATCAAGTATCAAATTAGATCATATAAAAAACTATCAATGAGCTAACTATAAAGATCAACTTGCAAATATCAGTAGATTAATATTAAGAGGGATAAAGCTGAATAAATATGTATGTATTTTGATGACTTAAATAATTTTTATATCAAATTCAAAATAAAAAATATACACAAAGGTATTACGGTTGTTTGCATCTGTTTCAAGACAGTGTTTATTATAAGTTGTGCAATAAACCATGACATTTTTTAGACACTTGATTAGCAGGTAACAGGGCAGTACTATTGTCAAAGGAAAAAAAGATGCCTCCTTCCCTCTGCCAGTCTGTGGGAGACCTTTGGGCATGGTTGATAAACCACTTAGTCCCCTTCATCAGGATAATGTGAGGTCATGGAAAGCTGGTAACTGATGTAATGTGGAAGCAAACAGAAATAATTCTGTTCATGGTTTCATATTTCGTTGTGCTGAGCAGAAGATACCTATGGGTATAATGGTCAGGACAATTGCCCAGTATAAGCACTGCTCGGACAGAAAGAAACTGCAACCTACTGTCTGTACATCTGCAAAGAAATTTATGGCAATACATGGGTCTCTTTATTCGAGAAGCTGCATGAATAGGGTTCTGAATCAGAACACTCAGTAAGGATTACCATGATAGAAAGGTGGCACCTGATCATCATTAAACTACTCTCTGACAACCAGTATAAGAATAACGGGAAAGAGCGTGGGTAGAAGAAGCAGAGGATAACAGTGAGAAACATACATTAACAATCTAAACATCTGAGCAACATTAAAAATGAGGAGCAATAATGAATTCCTGAATGCCTTGAGGAAGAGGCATTGATGGAGAGCCATAGCCATTAATGCCTGTATCAGGAAGGATACCACTTGAATTGAAGAATTGAATGTATGATTATTTTCAGAAGAAAATATTTGTAGTTAAAAGATTACAAAAAAAAAAGTTACAAATTCTCTCAAAACAAAACAAAAACACAACAATAGATTCATTGTCTAATATCTTGAAAAAATTATTCATTATTAAAATTATTTCTATATCAAAAAACATGCATCATAATCTGAGTGAGATTTAAAAGGCAAGAAAATTCACCAATTTGTTTCTCATGCTTTTTTGTTTTTTGGTAATTGTGCATAAAACGGGAGCCTAACTTTGATACAGGCCAATAGTGTAACCCTCACGTGAGAAGGTGGTTAAGGACCCCTGTCTATCTGAATTCTTGGCTCGTGTAGTCTAGTCTTCTCTGAGGTTGTTACATGATATCTGGTATGCTGAAAGCGAATATCGAAGCAGCAGGCAGGAAGAAAGACAAACTCATGTAGTCTAATCTACATAAGCTTAATTTTGCAGAATTATGTACAAATGTTTTTACAAATCTCATTCAGTTTTTGTAACTTTTTTTCACAGTCTCAAATCTCTTCACAGACAGTGACAGACGGTTGGATGAGGAAGGTGGAGGGGCCACGTCTCTATACGGTCTGTTCTTCTCGAACTCCACAAGCAATCTGCTTAATTTTAGCACGACAGTCATATATATATATATATATAGTAAGGTATGTGGATGGGGTGGAAACTTCCCCCCCCCCCCAGCCAATAAGATTTCGCCATGAAATCGCCACGAAATCGCCACAAAATCAAAAGCCCCAGGTTCCTGGGTGGCACAATTCCCATACCTGAAATCTGAATTACTAATTCTCACGATTTCCAAGGCCAGATGTCAATTCTGACATCCGACCTTGAGATCACTAAGGCCAGATAATGTTATAAGTGAAATTTCCTGTCATCAACTTTTTAGCTGCAAAGATCGATTTCTCTGGTTTCAAACAATATCTTTTTTGACATAAAATAAAAAATATATATTTATCTTCTCTATCTTAAATCCTTGGGTTATCTGGCGTCACCCGGGAATGATAAGCTACCTCAGCATAGTTCTAACGCTCCTCAATGGGGGATTACATTACAATAGATGACATCCACGTCTGTCAGTTGAGGTATGGAAGCGCAAAATGGATACAATACTTTCGCTATTTCAAAATGGATCCAATATATAAAAATACGTAAAGTATTTTTATCAATTAATTTTTTAATTTTTTTATCACATATCCTATCAAATAACTGTTTATTTAAGTTAATATGTTATATATTTTATCAAACTAGTTACATATTTAAAAAAATATATTTATTTATTTATTTACATAGGTATACCCATTTATCAAGGCCAAGAGGCCACTCGAGGATAAGGGTTAAGGAGTGTACAGTAGACAATTGGACAATATAGTAATCATTATTAATGGAAATCCGGTAAATTTGTTAACTCATATGGAACGGCTCATCAAAAACTTGTGTACGTTAGACTTGAAGACAACCATATTGTAGTCAGCTGGAAAGCAGGAGAACGGAAGACAATTCCATAGGCGTGCAGTTCTAAGAAAGAAGCTTTATTCATGGAATCTACATTTAGATTTAGACACAGATAAAGAGTGGGGGAAATTAGTGATAGTGTTTTCTGCTAGACGGGTGTTTCTTGTGAAAGTTTGTCGAGGGGGGAACCATAGATTGGAGCTCAGTCGAGCACTTGCCATGAAAATAGCGATAAAGCAGAGACAAACTCGCAACATCTCTTCTGTAAGAAAGAGGTTGCAGGGAAGAGAAAAGAACATCCCCTACGAGGCTACAAAGTCTATTTTGAACTCTATCAAGGCAGGATAAACACTTTGGCAGCAGTACTTCATCCTTGGACGTATCTGGCTCTTATATAGATAGAGAATTGCATCAGCAGTGAGATATCTACTGGAGCGATAGAAGGATCTCACCATTTTTCCAGCAGCCTTGGCAACGGATTTAATGTAGGTGTTCTATATCAGATCAGGAGTAAAGGTCAATCCCAGAAGCTTGTGAAAACATGAGGCCTCCCCAAGACGAGAGCCATTCATTTCAATTGATGTCAGATGGGGATCAGAGCATTGATGATGTAAAGATAAAAGCTTGGTTTTAGATGCATTAAAAGTAACAAGCCACCTCTTTCCCCATTGTACCACGTGCTCAAGATCAGAGGAAAGAGAATCGGAGAGAACTTGGTCATTTACGATCTTAGATGTGCTACCATAGATAGTAGTGTCATCAGCATAAATGTCTACGAATTATGTAAGGATGTGATTTGGAAGATCATTAATGTAGATCAGGAAAAGAGTTGGGCCCAGGATGGACCCCTCAGGGATTCCAGCATTAATACTGTGAGCTTCTGATTTCTGCCCATCAACCACTACTCTTATGAACCTATCGGGGAGAAATGATTTAATAATTGAGAAGACATTTCCAGCTATACTGTAGCTAGAGATCTTGTGAAGTAGGCCTTTATGCCATACTTTATCAAAGGCCTTTGATATATCAAGAGCAATTGCCCTAGAAAGGTAGCCTCCATCGAGAGATTCGCTAATCCTATGAGATATAACTGTAAGTACATCTGCTGTAGATCTAGCAGAATGGAAACCATATTGCGTGTCATTAAGAAGGTTATTTTTACTAAGATGGTTGATTACTTCTCTATTTTCTTTATTCATAGAAACATGAAATAAACAAAAGCAAAATATAGTTTGACAAAAGTTTACATATTTTTATATACTAGCATTTCAGCTCGGCGTTGTCTGGGTGTTTGGAGGTGTGTGTTGAGCAAAAAAAAAAAAAAAGTGGTAGTAGGAAAGCAGGCTCGAACCTGTATCATGAAGGAGGAAAAGAATGGGGGAAAAAACGTGACGTCTTTGCTATTACGACCACCAGCAAACCGGAAGTGATGTAGGTTTAAATTAAGGCTAGACAATCGAAAAGAGGGGACGACTTTTGAAAATATCGGTGAGAAAAGCGACTCCTACCTGTTGAAAAGTGCCCAGTTGAGGGTGAAGAAATTAATATTTTTAGCCAATTTTTTGGTATTTGTTGTCTGAAGAATCGGTCTTCAAAACGATACTGATTTTGTGAAAATCCGTCGCCTCTGTTGAAAGTTTTATGCAGGCATGTAAACATACATACATACATTTATATATTGGTAGCTCAAATTTTCGACCCAAACTGATTAAAAGCTTACACTATCTCTGAATATGTAAAATTTCAAATGTTTAGACCAGAAATTGTCTGAGTAATTTGGTAGAGACTGCAGAGGTCAAATTTGTTAAAACTTTGACCCCTATTATGACCCCTTAACATTTATTTTTTTTAGGCTCAAATCAAGTTATTAAATTAGATCCATGTCCAAGGAACCTATATCTAAAATTTCAATTGTTTATACCCAAAATTGACAGAGGAGTTTAGTAGAGTTCTAAAAGGTCAAATTGTTGAACTTTAACCCCTTTATAGCCAAATTTCTGGCAGAAAACAGATTACAAAGATTTTCCCAAATCTAAGTACCCTGTATATTAAATTTCAAGTCTGTAGACTGAAAATTGACAGAATTATTGCATAGGGAAATATACACAGACACACAGACAGACAGACACTTTCACTTTTATAGATATATAGATATAGAGTGTATCCATTTTGAAGTATTGGAAGTATTGTATCCATTTTGTGCTTCCATACCTCAACTGACAGATGCCAACGCCGCCTATTAATGTGTATGAAAGTTAGGCTCCCGTTTTATGCGCAATTAATCATCAGCTTTATCTTTTGGTCACAGTTAAATTAAACTCCCACACAGGTAACCATTGTTTTCTGCTGATTGCATCAATGTTCTTTTGTATATTACTAATCACTTTGCCACCAGAAATCTTTAAGTTAAGGTTCAGTAAAGAGTGTGAGTATAGAATTAACATTACGAGCTTATATAGACTGTTTTGTGAATCAGTTATTTTTAAATATGTGCAAACAGAGGGATCTTCTTAGGTTATAGACTTGTACCAGGCTCAGCGGGTGCTTGTTGTGGTTCTCTTGCAGAGTTACAGACGAAGAAGAGATAATCTTTAAGAACACACGATTTGACAAAGTATGACTTGAAGCCTGCTTCATATATATAGGCAACAGATGTGAAAAAGGTCAACTGTGCAAGGATACCAACTGATCAAGGAGAGCAATGTTACATTACTTCTTTATACCTTGTGTCACCTCTATCATCATCATTGTCAACCCAAGTTGTTGATGAAACACATGCTAACACCTGTTTTAGTTTATTAAAAGTTTATTCAAAAGGACAAGAACAGAAACTTTGCATGCATGTGAGACAAATGGATAGATTTCATTACATCAGCTGCCCGATATGAGCTGTCCTCATTTTTAGGGCAGCATACAAAACATGTCTGTCCTCATTCAAGTTTTATCAGTGTAACGGTTTTGGAGACTAACCCAGGGGTTTGACGTATATTGGGATCCCTGATGGAAATCCCATGTGGCGGTAGCCCGGGATTAGGAATTTCAAGGGGAAATTTTCCTCCTAAAATGCACGTTGTAAGATAAAAGAAGATATGCAGTGTGCCGGTTGTAATGATATCACAACCAAAAGCACGCTGAGGTTCGAACCAGCATTATCATCATGAAACACCTTAATGACATTCACGGTTAATAATTAGAATAAGGCAATAAGAATTACAATGACACAATCGGGTATGAACGTACTAGAAATACATTAATTTATTTACATGAGTGTAACACAGGTGAATGCAAAAAAAAAGATAAACAACAATAATGCAGACAACATTATGGGTTGAGATGAGGAGTGGAGGAGGGGGGCGAGCGATAATAAGGTTTATTCATGGACACGTATTGTCTCTTTCTCCTTTTTTTTTGAATGAAAATCGAGTCACAGTTATTGTTTGGAATCAGACAGTAATATGCTTTCTTCTGTCTTTAGGCATGGCAAAAAGTCAATTTATGTATAGCAAGAATAACATTGAGCATAAGGTCATGGGATTGGGTTTAGCGGATTGAGGAGAATGAAAATTAGAGGATACTTAGCTCTGTTAGTGATTATCCATTCCCGTCGAGCATGTGTTGTTAACGTAAATGTCCTTTCTTTCCTTCGTTACCATTTTTTTTTTCAACATTATCCCTGGCACGTGATTTTCAGTATATAGTCTTCCATTGGAGGGATATTCATCTCCAAGAATAATATTGGGCCAAGCTAAATCCAACTTTGAGTTGATTTTCCTTTTCGGTCTGTTGGCGATTCGGTTTGAGTGGGCTGTATTTTATTCACCTCTGCCACTTTCTACACTGGTGTTCAACTCCATTTTTCTCAGGAGCAATGATTTCACAAAGTGTCCTCGTTGCTTGCAGCAGCCCAACTGAATTTCCCGCTCAAGTCTTCTGTCCTTCTAAGATGGGTGTGGGTTGGGGTTTCTGTCTGGCTTCACATTTGCCATCTCCTCGCAAGGCGATGGGATGGCAAATGGGGCGAGAGATCTTGTCTCGGTGATTTAAAGAGGTTTGGGTGGGTTGTCTATTTCGACTTCATTTTCAATCATCGCTGCTCGACGGGTGTGGGTTGGAGAATGGGGTATCTGCTTGACTAATACATACATTTATTATGACATAAAGAGAAGGGGGGGTGTATAGTCTTTTCTTATAACACCAGCAAAGAGAGCGAGAGGTGTCTCACTGGAAATCATGTGACCTTCACCTCAACTTTTGCTGGGTGTCACTCTTTGACCAATTTGACCACTAAACTTTTCCACTTTAACTATGTAACACTAAGAATAGAAAGGGGGAAAATTTAGTCCCAATTTTTTCCTTCTTCTCTTCAGATGCTTAAACAGATCAGTTATGTTTTGTCTTGTTTTGTTTTTCTGACCCATGATGAAGACAAGTAATGAGCTAATTCATATTCATGAATTGTGTTATATTTTGGCCATTTGACCAAATCAAAATAAAGAGTGATTTAAAGTTCAGTTTTAGAAGAAAAAAAAAGAAAACAAAAGAAAAACGATTAAAATAAAAGTAAAATTGATTTAAAAAAAAATGATTTTAAACTTATACTAAAAGGGAGAAAAAAGATAATAGGAGAAATAAAAATATTTTAGAACAGTTGAAATTTTGAACAATCAATGAAAAGAAGGCGATTGTCAATTTATTGTAATCGTTATTGAAAAGGAATGTAGAGTCTAGTTGGTTTAGAAACAAGTTCAGAATTTAAAAATATTTTAACTTATAATCAATACCAATAGAAGGTAAAATAAACACTCACTAAAACTCTCAAATCTGGAGTTGAATATCATTGTTTTAAGTTAATTACAAAGAAATACAAAATGACGGGAATTATTTTCTCTATTAGAGTAGATAAACTTAGGACTTTAATGAAAAAAAAAAAAAAAGAAAAAAAAGTAAGTACTTTTTTTAAAGAAAATAAAATGTAAATTAAATATTTACACATCTGAATGTAACGGAAATGTAAATCTTCTTACGCTCTAGAAAGACACGACGACATGCCAGCTGCCAGTTGGCAAAAAGACGCCGGACGATTATGGCAAACACGTTAAGTATTTTTAAAATTCATCCTAAATGTTTTTCATGTTACTTTGTTTAAACTTGTTTTTCTTGTTTTATTTATGTATTTGTCTCTATTTTCCTGCCTTATTCGTCACCCTCCCATGCTACAACGTAAACTAACGATAAAAAAAAAAATGAGGGGAATTATTTTCTCTATTAGAGTATATAAAGTTAGGACTTTATGTAAGTAATATACTTAATATATACTATTACTGCAAGCTTGCCTATATTGAAAATGCTTGCTTCCTGGCTAGCCAATCAAACCATCTAATATAGTTAGTCTTATTTTCAATTATATTCAAAATATAATACAGTGCCATTAGCAAAGAAAAAGTTACCTATGAAAACGAACCTCCTAAATTAAAACCTTGAATAATTATCTAAACTCGAATGTAAATTAATATTAAGCCGACTTTACAAATTGATAAAAGTTAATTATTGGATTTTAATTAATTATAAGGTGAAGCTCTAATGATTCAAACTCGATAGATAGCGACAAACTTCCACCCATTAATATGGGAGGGGAGATTATCATCAAAAGTGTCCTGAATTGATAACTTAGCACCGGACTTACTACTTAGATATAAATAAGCCACTTGTACCCATTCCCCTCCTCCCCCCTTTTTTTTTTTTTTAATGGAGAGTAGATAATACAGTGGATGTGTTATCGGCAGCTCCAGTAACTCTCGCTTCTCCTTTTTTTTTGTCCCTCAGTCCTCATTCAATGAGTGATTTTTCTGACAAAGGGTGAAGAAAAAGTTGCTTAAAGGTCGTTAGTACTTGGTGAACAGTAGTCTGAGATGTCGGAAATTTTTCTGTCTCTATGTCTGTCCTTGTGGCCATGTCACTAGTAAGGGTACTGGAGGTAAACATTTTGTCTGGGCTGACATTATCCACCTGATAGTCAGGGACCCGAACCTTGGATTAACCACTAAGGAGGCTGTCCTATCAGCAGGCACAAAGTACTGGGACTGCTGTATTGCCATTTGGTGAGTGGATCTGGACCATGTAGTAGTCTCTGGTTGGGCCTCTCGATGCCATACTAGTGGGTAATTGTTACGGCTTTACCTTTTCGTGTGCTACAAAAAAAAAAAAAGTTTTCTGTCGTTTTCTCTCTTACTTTCCCTCTCTGTACTGCTCTAACCAAGTATGCCGACCTGTTCCACAAATCCCAAAACCTCAACATGAAATATCTCCAGAATAAAAACTCTAATAAACGTAGAACCCCATCTTTCAATGTAGACCCCTACTACCAGGTCTCCTCCAACATCAGGGGTCTACGTTCCAACCTTCCAGAGGTTGAAACCCAATTACAGGAGACAAAACCGGACATATTATTTCTAAGCGAAACTGGAATAGGGCCGACCACTTCCCTAGATGAGTTCATAATTAACGGATACTCTAACTTAACAGCTAAATCTGACCCCCAAGATCGCCATGGGCATGGAATATGTGTCTACATTAAAGATGGCTTCCCGTGTGGCAGGGATATCTCTAGAGAAGATCCTAATTTACCCTATATGTGCTTCAGGGTTGCACTTGCTAACACCACTGCATTTATATTTGCCCTCTATCGGCCCCACAACAGCGGAGTTACTATCTTTAAGAGCATACCTGAGAAAATAGACCACATCCTGTCTGCACATCCCTCGGCTAACATCCACATCTGTGGTGACTTCAACGTCCATAACGTGGAATGGCTGACCCATTCAAATAAGACAGACAATGAGGGGAGGTTTTGTCATGATTTTGCCATTGCTTATGACCTCACTCAGATTGTTTGCGAACCCATCCGTGTGCCCGATACACCCGGTCAATATGCAAGCCTCCTAGACCTTTTTCTCTCAACTTCCCCTGAGCTATGTTCATGTTCCATTCATTCTCCTCTAGGATCCTCCGACCACTCCGTCGTATCAGTTAAGATAAAAATGAAATGTAAGAAGTCCCTAGACGTACCCCTTCACCGTACTGTATACCGATACTCTATGGCTGACTGGGATAGCTTCTGTACATTCATATCTGATTTACCTTTGCACTTCATGTTTAAAAAGGAAGTGTCCTCTATAGTATCAGATCTGACCGAATGGTTAATTGTAGGTATAGACAATTCATACCATCTAAAAAATTCCAACAAAAACCTAACAGCCAGCCATGGTTCTCCCCAGAATGTGCTGCTGCTATCGCGCACAGAAATCACTTTTTCCATAGCTACCAACGTAATAGATGCACTGAGACTAAAGCTGCTTTCAGGACTGCCAGCAACCACTGTAAAAGAGTAATAAAAAATGCAAGAGAGCTATATGCCCAGTCTGTTAAATCCAAGGTAGCTGATCAGCGGCTTGGGTCCCACCAGTTTTGGCAAATAATAAATAGGATCCTGAACAGAAGTGTGCGTTCTATCCCAACCATTATCAATGGACCAGAGGTCATCTCGTCAGCGTCAGACAAGGCCAAACTATTTGCAAAGAACTTTGCAGCTAATTCTACCCTATGCGACGAAGGCCATCAACTTCCCATATTTCCTCCTATAACACAGAACACGCAAGGTAACATACAAATATCCGTGCATGAGGTCGCCAAGCTAAGCAAGAACCTAGATTCCAGTAAAGCAACTGGCCCTGACAGCATCCCAATTATAGTGTTAAAAAAGCTTCAACCAGAACTTGCTCCCATACTTACGAAACTGTTTAAGCGCTGCCTTAAGGAGAAGTGCTTTCCGACTCCCTGGAAGACCTCATCAGTTTGCCCTGTATTTAAGAATTCAGGTGATAAGTCATCTCCCTCTCAGTACAGACCAATAAGTCTCCTGTGTGTTATGAGTAAGTTGCTGGAATCCATATTAAATAGAGAAATAATCAACCACCTCAGCAGAAACAACCTTCTTAGTGACACACAATATGGTTTCCGCTCTGCAAGATCTACCGCAGATGTGCTGATGGTTATATCTCACAGGATTAGTGAATCTCTTGACAAAGGCTTCCTTTCTAGAGCAATTGCTCTTGACATATCAAAGGCCTTCGACAAGGTATGGCATAAGGGTCTACTTCACAAGATTTCCAGCTACGGTATAACTGGAAATGTTTTTTCAATCATTAAATCATTTCTCTCCGATAGGCTCATAAGAGTAGTGGTCGATGGACAAAAATCGGAGGCCTGCAGTATTAATGCTGGAGTCCCTCAGGGGTCAATCCTGGGCCCAACTCTCTTCCTGATCTACATCAATGACCTCTCTAAACACATACTTAAATCATTCATTGACATCTATGCTGATGACGCAACCATCTACGGCAACACATCAAAGGCTGTAAATGACAAAGTTCTCTCTGATTCTCTCTCCTCTCGAGCGCATGGTTCAGTGGGGGAAGACGTGCCTTTAATGCATCTAAAACCAAACTCCTATCCTTACATCATCAACGCTCTGATCCCCATCTGGCATCAATTGGGATGGATGGCTCTCGTCTGGGAAAGGCCCCGTGTTTTGACAAGCTTCTGGGTTTGACCTTTACTCCTGATCTGAAATGGAACACGTACATCAAGTCTGTTGCCAAGGTCGTTGGAAAGATGGTGGGATCCTTCTACCGCTCCAGAAGATATCTCACTACTGATGCAATTCTCTATCTATATAAAAGCCAAGTACGTCCAAGGATGGAATACTGCTGCCATATCTGGGCAGGAGCTGCTAAAAACAGCCTATCCTGCCTTGACAGAGTACAAAATAGACTTTGTGGCTTAGTGGGGATGCCCTTTTCTCTACCCTGCAACCTCTCTCCCACAGAAGAGACGTTGTAAGCCTATCCTTGTTTTATCGTTATTTCCATGGCAGGTGCTCGTCTGAACTCCAATCTCTGGTTCCCCCTCGCCAATCTTTCACAAAAAACACCCGTCTAGCTGAATCCACTGTGAAAAATTTCCCCCACTCTATATCTGTGCCTAAATCAAAACGTGGATTCCATGAACAAAGCTTCTTTCTTAGAACTGCACGCCTGTGGAACTCTGTTCCGTCTGCCTGCTTCCCACCTGACTACAACTTGGATGTCTTCAAGTCCAACGTTAAATTCTTAATGAACCGCCCCCTTAAGTAAACACTTCATCAAATCTCCACACTAACGTAATGTACTTGCAATAACCTTTATCTCTGACTGGCTTCCGGTCCTTGATAAGTGGTTACCACTGTGTAAAAAAAAAAAAAAATTAAGATGTTTGATTTCACACTTATATAGGCAGAAACAATCTATGAATGCTACTTGTAATGGTGGAGTAGTTGATAAGCAATAAAAAAAAGTTTTCATGGAGGTAGATACAAGAGCATTGTATTCGGTCATAAGCCTTAAAAAAATTGTAATTTTTACAGTAATAAAGGGGGATGTAATGATGTTATCATTTCATTTGTAACCCGTTCTACTTTTGTGTAGACCTGTACATACACGTCCCACAAATAAAGCTTTTTTATAGTTGTCTGTAAAACATCAACAAGCGTCTTATCCATTCTTCCATTGTAATATGCATAACACAAGCAACACGACCTGCCATACATAAAAAGTGTAAAGAAATTAAATGTAATGATAACCAGTTTGTGTGCAAAAAGTGTTAGACAATGGAACAGATGATTGAGAACAGACGCTAAGAAAGAATATTTGGATGGCAAGGTTATTGAGGTTGTCCAGAAGTTTTGTTATTTTAGCGATACCATATGAGCGTAGAGAGGAGCTGATATGATTGCAAGAGTTAGGAGTAAATGGAGTAGGTAACTTCTCTCATAGAACATTACACTGTCAACCAAGGAAAGAGTATATCATGCATGTGTATACAGTGCAATGATGTATGAAAATAAAAGCTGACCACTGAGGGACAAGGATATACGTTACCTAGAAAGAAATGATCTAAGATGATACTCTGGATGTGTAACAGTTGAGGTAGCAGAATTAATTGGCAGGGAAGACCAAGAAAAACATGGGAAGTGATGAGGATGGATTTGAGAGAAAGAGAGATAAATAAACCCCTGGCCAAAGATAGGTCAGTTTAGAAGTCAACTTCTAAAAGCTGTCAAACATATGCCAGCATGTAAAACAGACGTTAAACCGATGGTGGTGGTGGTGATTGCAAGCTTCTATCTAAAAATGTACAGACTTGCACTGAATTATATTTTCTAGTTTAAAGTCTCACCACAGTTGCTGTAGAGACAAGTTGTAAGGAAATTTTTATTTCAGCTCTTCTGGCTTTTATCTAAGCATCATAATAATTAGTATTCTTTGCTGTATTGTACCTGCCATCCTAATGGCTTTTTATGCCAATTTTGATGTAATTCTAACCGATATTCATTTATTTATTTGCAAACTGTTATCCTTGTCTTTATAGTTGTTGTTTCACCCTGTTTCGGCCAACTCATCCTCTGGCCTTCTTCAGGTGATTAACCGCAACGGAATGCTGAATCTGGTAACTGTATACTCAGTAATTACTGGCTTCCGTAGTTGTTGTCTCACCACGTTTTAGCCAACTAAACCTCTGGCCTGCTTTGGATAGGATTGAAACCACTATCTTCAGAAAATGCTCACCTGAAGCCATAGAAATTCAATTCTATCTACTGCACCATTGGCCCCGTGAAATATGGTAAAACAACAACTATGAAGATGAAGATAACAGTCCACAAATACATAAATTACTTATCTCAAAGGGTTAAAATAAATGTATTTTAACTGATAGTTTAGCAGCTTATACAAATTTATGATTATTACTAGATGTAGTATTTTAATTTAGCCTCCCTCTCACATATTCGTTTTGCTTAATCTGATGCGAGGTTTTAAATATTTGGATGGTTCAATTCATGAGATGACTGCATATTAATTTGTAGCTTGTCCACCCTCTCCTCCCAAGAAAAAAATCTATTCCTGCTGGTGACAAACATATACGCTGCGAATAAGCTTTTTCTCTCCCTCCTATGTCTTTTATTTTTTCTTTACTTTTTTTTCCCTTCAAACCATAGGCTTAATCTGCACCAGCCTCAGAGAAACAATTGAGGCTTAGCTAAAAATTCTCTCCTTGATCTTAAGGGAGAAATGGAAATCTAGCACTTGAGTTAGCCTCGTTTTGGTCAATGATGCACGTGCTATAATTTCATTATAGTTTTGCTGACGTTCGCCTCAAAAGTTTACCATGTTCATAAACACACATACAAACAGTTCTTCTTCTCTTGCTTAAGTGAGATAAGTCTCTGCCACATTAAAATCTGTGAGAATAACTAAATTATTCCCTCCATAGGTTGGTTTGAAAGTCAATTTCTACAAGTCGTTGCACACATTCTAACAAATAAAACAGATATTAAATGATGATGATGATGATGATGATGATGATGATGATGGTGGTGGTGGTGGTGGTGGTGGTGGTGAGCAAGATGATGATGATGATGAGGAGGAGGAGGAGGAGGAGGAGGAGGAGGAAGAAGAAGAAGAAGAGGAGGAGTAGGAGGAGGATTGCAAGCTTCAATCTAAAAATGTATTGACTTGCACTGAATTATATTTTCTAGTTTAAAGTCTCACCACAGCTGTTGTAGAGACAAGTTTTAAAGAAGTTTTTAGTTCAGCTCTTCTGGCTTTTATCTAAGCATCACAATAATTAGTATTCTTTACTGTATTGTACCTGCCATCCTAATGGAGTTTTATGCCAACTTTTGTGTAATTCTAACCAATACTTTTGCAGCCGATACCTGTTTATAATTATTATAATGATCTGTGAGAATAACTAAACTACTTCCATAACATGGATAGTGACCGTGACAGCTGACACGGACATGTTATCTCATCTTGGACTAAATAAATTTCTAGATTTCTTTTCTGGAATGCATCGATTGAAAAGCCAATAATTAAAATATGGTAAATTATATTTTCTAAAAATAGAAAGTAATTTATTTGCATAATTTTATGAAGAGTTTCTACTATAGCTCTGTTCTCTTCAGGCTAAAAATAGATTATGTTTTCAAAACATAATGGATTCAATCATTTGCACTAATGCGACACATGCATAAATTTAATTATTACAAAATTTTATTAAATTGACATAAACGTTCCCTCTCTACATAATAAAAGTTTTCTGTGAATCTATTATTTGTTACATTACTTCGTTTAAAGTTATCTATAACAGTTAATAGCAGTCAGTTAAAATAAATAAAATACTTTTATGGCAAGAGGAACATTAGGTTGTTTTTTATTACTTGTACAGATTATTGTAGGGCAACCCATTAAGATTACTGTACAACAAATGTTGATCCCGACATGATTACACAAGCAGTGAGCAGCAAATGCGCAGTTTTTTTTTTTGTTTTTTGTTGTTTTTTTTTACTTGGGGAGGGTCACCGCTTATCAAAACCCAAAAGCCACTCTAGGATAAGGGTTAAGTGTAGATAGTCCATGGCCTATTATAATAATAATGTATAGTAGGCCATGGATAGTCTAACAGTATGATCAGTTCTGGTGGAACTTGGGTAGGGCTAGACTATTTAAGAGGATGGCTCAACAGGAAACTTATTCACATTAGATTTGAAAATGACTGTGCTAGAGTCAGCCAGGAAGCAGCTGCACGGTATTGTGTTACACAGATGGACAGTTTTAGGAAAGAAACTCTGCTCATAGAATTTTCATTTAGTTTTAGGCATAGATAGAGATTGAGGGAAGTTGTTGACGGTTATTGTAGCTAGACAAGTATTTATTGCAGACGTTTTACAGGGAGAGTAAATTAAATAAGCAACTTATTAGATCATAAAGGTGCAGGTAAATAAATAGGATCCAATACCAACATTATGGGGTCGTAGAAAAGATTAAGTCTTTAGTCAAGTACTTCTTCAATATTGGTGGTCAAAATGTGGATGTCACTGAAGTTGGAAAAACCGCTGTCTATAATCGATGTTGGTCAGATGTAGACGTCTTGCCATGGTTGCATGACTACTGTGTAGATTAAAAAAGAAGTTGTCCTGGAAAAGATAAATAATACATTAAGTTGTAGATGATACGTTTCACCTGTAAAGAACACTGTTTTTCCTAGAATGGAATGGACAAATAGAATGTCGAGTTAGCTTAAAAAAAAAAGACATTGGTTGCTGTAGTTGGTTGCTGTTGCTGAGACAACATTCATTCATTTCAAATGAACCAGTTGCTTATTGTTAGCATTTGTTTCCCAATAATTTTCTAGTTAGAATTCTTTCTGATACTTATGGGAGGAACCACATGATTGTTACCAACATCCTTAAGTGAAAATGTTTCGTCAAACTAACTTCGAAGTTGGCACACCTAGATTGCCAGTCCATGTTGCTAACCACTTAGTCACTATCACCTTCCTGCTATAGTTGATTCATGGGCTGGTCAAGTTGGAAACTGGACATACAGAAAGTAGCTGACAACCGAGAAAATACATCAGAACATTATCAGAAGCAGTAAATTAAAGTAACTAGGAATAAAGGCACTAGTTATAAACTAGATGCAATAGCCGGAAACATCAGTAAAAGTAGCTGATGAAGTTGATGACTGGAGAAAAATGGTGCTAGTCACATCCAGGCATGTAGATTGTCAAAGGTTTCCCAAGCTACAAGAAGTGTTTTGTTGCTAGGGAGAAAAGAGAATTACCCTATGGAATCAAATACAAGGCTAATGTCTGAAGAAATGGACATGGACAATTGCTAGTATTTATATATTTCTCACACATTATAATATGGCACACGATCAGAGGTTGGAATAGACAAAGCCAGCTCCTCAGGCAGCCTCTAAAAATATCTTGGCACCCCCCACCCCGTTAGGCAGTTAGCATTTAACTAACTTTCTCCCAAAGATGGAAGGCAAGGCATGAAAGGCTGGACCTCCTAGGGCTACCAGAAAAAAAAAAGCCATTAAAAGGACCAATCTCTATTGGACTGATTGTCAAGAACGCATTGTCGGAAGAGTCATCAAGCAGTTTTCACTACCAAAATTATTTTCTAGAATGAACAGCCACTCTATTTATAGCAGAAAGATATGGCATAAGGTGGGATGAGGAAAAAAAGCCTCCTAATGAAGAGCCATGCTGACTTCTATAAACTGGCATTTAGCGATGAACTGAGATTGTTGAGAGTGTAGTCTTAATTGGTATTATGGTAGCAGAATAATCAGGTAACAAAAGTCATTTCCTTTCATTTCTAGAATGGACAGCTGATTATGATGGTCGCTGATTATACATTGAAACAGACAAGCTAGCGAAAAAGGCACGCTGAAAATGAAAATGGTGGCAATTAGTTATAAGGTCAGACTAACATGAGCTGCAACAGATATTATGGTGCTCATTTAGAATCACACATTAAAATAATAAAAATACAGAAAAATTCTTCAGATGTATGTACTTGTTACAGAATGAAGGGGTCATATTCCAAAAATTATATAAATTGAGCAAATAGATTTTTTTAAACTTAGAAAATCAAATTTTATGCCTAAGCAAGATGTAATGATTTGATCGACCATGGTGTATAAATACGGGAGACAACTCAGTTCGAACTACTGAGATCAAAATCAGCCTTATAATAGATACATTTATTATTAAAATCGCAATTCTAAATAAGCACTGATATTATACTTGGATCTTATATATTGTGTTATATAAGCTATTATTTTCATTATGCTGCCTGTTGATTTAATTTTGAAATGAGCAGTTTAATGAAAAACTAGGCAGGAAGGAAAGGTCACGATAATTGTCACATTTTAATAATATCCGATTTTGTTAGTGGCAACTTTTAACCTAACCACAACAATATTGACCTGATAATTTCCATATCTCAGTTAAGGGACCAGCCAAAAAAGCAACAATAAAAAATGAAAGCAACCATCAGAACAAAAAAAAAACAAAAAAAAAACAAAAAAAAAAAAACAACAACAACAATGAGAAACTCTTATTAATGTATTTACAATATTGAATACTTTTTGTTGTTTTTCTACTTAGTAGTGTAGTAAGACTGAGAAGCGATTCTGACAAACACTAAAACGCAAATACCTCTAATTACTTATCCTCTTTCCTTCTCCATTTCATTGAAATTTATTTTCCTCCTAACTCCCAAAGCAATGAAGTTTTCACAGAAACATGTGAACTCAAAGTATTTTGCAATCATGTCCTTCCGTTATTCTTGGTCATGGCTTTTTCTACTTCTTTTCAAGCCTTCCATGGATATAGAAGACGAGACATTCATAGTTTCACATCAACTAGATATCTAGGCTCTTCTTCTGTCAGAAAAACGTTATAAAATGCTCACTAAAGAATTGATACATTGAATTTCCTGATTCGTCTATACATGATCAAAACCAGATTAATATAATAACTTTCTAAGCAAAAAATAGTTACAAAATAGTTTGTTACTGTTACATTTGTAACCTTTCAGGATTTGTCTAAATGATGTTGAAATTTACAAAGTAGTTTACTAATTGAACAGATAATTGATTTCAATTCATTCAACGTGAAACACCAGCTTTTTTTTTTTTAAATTTAAGACACTTATGAACATGTTGCTTCTGCTCTACACCAAAAACTGTGATAATGTCTGAATATGGGAATATAGTATCTCACAATTTCATTGCTAAATTCATGCACTGCTAAAACATTGGCATTTTATCTGTAACCTCTAAAAAGTAGGTGAATTTCTTGTCTGCATCAATGATATGAACTTCTCAGGTAAAAAGTTGAAAAAAAACCCCACTATACTTGGTATGACCTTTTACCATTTCATCTATGTAAAGGATAAGCATTAACTTGAATATAAAAATTAAAAATCTGTTTCTAGTTTATACAAAGTCTCTTATATTTTTGTAGATCCTTTGTGATCATAATCTGAGCCTACCAACAAGGATAAATGTGTCTCGATGTCTCCTGAATACTTCACTGTCAATGAAATATTGACAATAAGAACTAAAACGTGATTTGGCTACTGTAGGTTTGGTATTGTCTGGAACATTGGAAAATAATGAAAAATGTATCAGCCAGGAAGCAGTTACAGCAACACACATGATATGACAGGGTTGAACAATCAGGTTATTCTTGGCATGAACATATGGAAAAAGTAATGTGTTTATGCAGTTTCTGGAATTTAGAACCAAGAATAACCTTGCTGATGAGGGTTGCTAAATGGTTAATGACATAGATTGAAAACTTTGGTGTGCCAAGTTTGAATCCAGGTGTTTCCACAGAAACATTTCCATCAAACTCAGACTTGACCTTGTGTCTAACTTCTGGAAAGGAGGTAAACAAAATAACCTTGCTATCCAGATTGCTCAAACTACTGTTAGATGATCATTGACATTCTGAATTATTAAAATTTTCTTCCAATGTTAACATTGTAGGTGTAAATTTGTTTTCTGAATCAATCAAACATGGTCATCCCAGAAATAAAAAAAAAGTCAATTTGGTCATATGAAAAGAATCTTGTCACTACAACAGTCGGCAGCTATTGATACTACTACTGCCAAAAGTGGGGAGATCAGAGCATCAAACGACAGTTTAACTTTTATCATTGAACTTCAAGTTTTACATAAACCTTCATCACAATAAAACACACATATAAATAGTCCAGAGAATTTCTGCTTGTCTCTTTTTTACTTGTTACCATACACTTCTAATAACAATACCAAACTTGATTCCTTGATACAAAGTTCCTGACTGATCCTAACAGAGCAGGCTGTCTGAAGATACTGGCTTCCTGACCTAAAATACACCAAACATTGATGCTATTGTTTTTTTTTTTTTCCTTTCCCTTTGCAAAATTCAATCTATGTTCAGCAAAGCCAAAAACGAAAACAATAATTTTCCTCTGTAAACCAAACACCATGAATAAATATCTGAAGCATAATTTTGTTTTTTTATCAAAATGAAGCAGATTCAACATTAAATAACATGAAAAGGGATGATATACTGCAAAGCAAAACAACTAAACCAAACACCATGAATAAATATTTTAAGATACAAAGACATAAAACTTTTATCAAAATGATCAGTATATTTATTTATTTATTTACTAGCAGTTCAGCCCAGCTTTGCTCAGGCCCTATGTACTGTTCATAACTTTATATGTATATATATATATATATTAAAAAGTTTGACTTATGTCCAGGTAACCTACATCTAAAATTTCAAGTGTTTAGACCCAAAATTGGCAGGGGAATTTGGTAGAGTCTGCAAATGTCATCTCTGTAAACTTTGACCTTTTGGCAAAACAAATTTTCGCCCAAAAACTGATTAAAAAGCTTGCTGCATGTCTGAATACCCTTTATGTAAAATTTGAAATGTTTAGATCCAAAATTAACTGAATAGTTTGCTAGAGACTGCAACGGTCAAATCTTTTGAACTTTGACCTTTTGGCAGCCAGATTTTCGGCCAAAAACAGATTAAAAAGCTTGCCCTATGTTTGAGTATACTTTATGTAAAATTTCAAATGTTTAGACCAAAAATTGGCTGAGTAATTTGGTAGAGACCACAGAGGTCAATTGTTTTTATAACTTTGACCCCAATTTTGACCTCTTAACATTTATTGTTTTGGGCTCAAATCAAATTAAAAAGTTTGATCTATGTTCAAGTAACCTACATCTAAAATTTCAAGTGTTTAGACCCAAAACTGGCTGAGGAGTTTGGTAGAGTTTTCAAATCGTTGAACTTTGAACCCTTGACAGCCAAATTTCTGGCCAAAAACCGATTAAAAAGATTTTCCCAAATCTCAATACCCCTTATGTCAAATCTCGAGTCTGTAGACTGAAAATTGACAGAGTAGTTTGGTAGGGAAATGTACACACACAGACACACACATACTCACACACAGATAATTTCAATTTATAGATATATAAATTTGCAGACTATTATCCTCATCTTCTAGTTGTTGTTTCACAATGTTTCGGCCAACTAATCCTCTGACCTTTGTCAGGTGGTTGGGATAGGAATGCTGAGTCTCTTAACTGCATCCTCAGTAATTACTGCCTTCCATAGTTGTTGTTATCTCACCACGTTTTGGCTACCTAAGCTTTTGGCCGGCTTTGGGTTGAATTGAAACCACTATCTTCAGATAATCCATCCATTCATAGCCTTGAGCCCCTGGAGGGGCATACGCCATCTATAACTTTGTAGATGCTTTCGTTATGAGGAGTCCTTTTTATAGGGTGAGGGGGCTGGCCCCACGCCAAACCTTCCCAGAAGGTATATACTGCACCTAGCCTTCCCAAATGGTCACCCATCTGGTACTGGCCAGGCTCAACCTTGCTTAACTTCGGTAATCTGGCAAGAA
Organism: Euprymna scolopes; assembly: GCF_053919585.1. Taxonomy (NCBI): domain Eukaryota; kingdom Metazoa; phylum Mollusca; class Cephalopoda; order Sepiida; family Sepiolidae; genus Euprymna; species Euprymna scolopes. The sequence continues at coordinate 79,587,494 of NC_136483.1, forward strand.
CGTGATTGTGCCGTACAATCTTTAGATAATGCTCACTTGAAACTGTAGAGAATCAACGTTTCTATCCACTGCGCTACAGGCCCCGAAGGGTGATCAAGTTTGTATATTTTGGTCTTATATATCCAAGTTTTTCATGGCGTAGTGGATAGAAATGTTGAATCTCTATAGTTCCAGGTGAGCATTGTCTGAAGATAGCGGTTTCAATCCAACCCAAAGCTAGCCAGAAGCTTAGTTAGCCAAAACGTGGTGAGACGACAACAACTATAGAAAACTGTAATTACTGAAGATACAGTTAAGAGTCTCAGCATTCCTATCCTGTCGTGGTTTACCACTTGATGAAAGCCAAAACGTTGTGAAACAACAACTAGAAGATGCGGATAACAGTCTGCAAATAGATAAATAAATAAATAAATTATTCATCTCAAAAATGGTTGATATGCTGTGAAACAAAATGACTAAAACAAACATATTATATAAATATTTTAATATAAAAAGAACTTGAAATCTGACAAATTTTACCAAAATGACCAGATTTGATATTAAATAACCCGAAAAAGGGTTGATATGCCATAAAACAAAACAATCAAACTAAACATCATTGAAGATATAAACAACTTGAAACATAAAATCTTTTACCAAAATGACCAGATTTTGCATTAAATAATCCGAAAATGATTGATATGCTGTAAAATAAAATAACCAAACCAATCAGGTTCCTGATGATGCAAAATCTATACTGCATAAACTAGTAAACTTGAACAGCACATTACTCCTAGCCATAAAAACAGTTTCCATTGACTGTTCAAATTTTAACTGCAGATTATCCACTGGTTCTATTAATGGAAGTTATCTGAGCTAAAGTTTTCAACAAGATCTGTTAGCATTCTATCATGGAGGTTAAGAGATTTCCTTATGTCCAACTGTAATCAGTCCATTTGTTAAGTTCAATAGCAGCAGGAGGTGTCCACCTCAACAAATCTGCCCTTTTCAGAGCAACTTCTTACAACTCACTCAGTATGATGGATCTGCTCTACTTAATGTGAACTAACTTCTTCCTAGACATGAAGCAGGTCACGTTGCAAATTTAACAGACTTTCAGATTGTTGTTAACATTACCATAAAACATGCAATTTCATATTAAATGAAGTGTTGGTAGGAAGAGTGGCAACAGTATCTGAATCAGGAGATATAGTTAATGCTATTGAAATCAATGATTTCTGCAACTACAGAATTTGATCACTGCAAAATTATTTTGAGAAACATTTAAAGCGCAAGCTTCATTAAAACACTTTGCATATTTAAAACTGCACTTTCCCATAGACGTTGTATCACTCAAAACAATAGCATTTCTTTCCCCTTGCAAAGAACAATGATTTGGTCAGACAAGAACGAATCAGACTTCAAAACATATTACGTAATTTCAACCTGAGATACTTTGAGATTCACATTTCATGGAGAAAGTTTACCAACACAAATGAAGAAAGATGTCTTTTTTCTTGCCTCAATCAACTTAACCTCGAGCAAGATTATTCTCCACTGGCAGCATATACTGCTTGAAGAACTTTGGCAGTCAACCCTTTCTTATTAATTCCTTCACTGGGATACTGTCTTGACTTTCGGCTACCTACATCCAACAGTGTAGATAACGTAGATAAATATATTATTTGTGATTGTTTTTAATAAATAGATATACAAAGATAAAAAAAAAACAGACTACGAGACCTTCCTTACTTTGTCCATTTTTGTTCATATGTCACATCACTTCAACACTCGGCTCTCTGCATTGCTATAGCCTTTTTATACTCCTCCATATTTATATTTATAGTTATTTATAAAAGGGCATTATTTTCCTTTAATTTGACGACCGTTTTTGTTAGAAAAATATTATAGGAGCTGGTCACACAGTTCATAACACTGTCTGATGCATTTTAAGGAAATTCCAATAGCAAATAATTCTCACTTGTTCCTCTCCATACTGCTCAGCAATGAATGTTTTATAGTTACAATTCTTACGAAATTTTTGAAATTCCCATAAGAAATCGTTTTCTTTGCATGCCTTTGAAGCATGTGGTCATGCAACTTTCCCACGTTTTTATGCAATCTTTTACATTATTATTAAACAGGGATAAAGATAGAAGTGTTCATGTTGCAATCCTTGTCAAGTAATGCTTACCATTTCTTACCTGCAAATTCTACCAAACACTTTGAGATAAACCTGTAAAACATGATCCAGAAACTCCTCAGGTGCCATTGTTGTGTCATAAGCTGTGTAATGTGCCTATTACACTTGAATAATGTGTTATTTACAGTTCAAACCTCTCTCAGACCCCCCCACGCCATCTGTCTGTTGCATTGGAACAAACAAACAAAAATAAATAAATTCAACTTAGCTTTTTTCTGTTTTAGCAAGAGACATTTATTATTTTTACTCTCCAAACAATGCTTGCTTCTTGATTTTTTTTACTGTTTATTTCGTCTGCCATGAGATTAACAAAAACCCTACCGTCTTGACACCAGCTTAAAAGTCTCTTGCTGCCACCATGGGGACACATGTCCATCCCACCTGATGGGCATTTTTCTTCTGACCTCACACTGGTCATAGCAAGCCATTTCTTGCCTTCGACTTTACACATCCATCTTTCCCGGCACATACTTTTTTTTTTTCTTTAAAATTTTTTTTTTTACAAAGGAGTATACATAAGTAGTGGAAGTTTTATAAATTGGATTACTTAGGGGGATGGTTCATCCAGAACTTGTTTACGTTGAACTTGAAAACAATCAAATTTTAGTCATCTGGAAAGCAGGCAAATGGAAGAGAGTCCCACAGGCATGCAGTTCTAAGAAAGAAGCTTTGTTCACAGAATCTACGTTTAGGTTTAGGCACAGATAAAGAGTATGGGAAATTATTGATAATGGTTTTAGCTAGACGAGTGTTTTTTTGTGAAAGTTACAAGGGGGGACCATAGATTGAAGCTTTGATGAGCACTTGTCATGAAAATAATGATAAGGCAGAGACAGGCTTCTCTCCAACCATGTGCTGTCCTTTTATCTTTTTCTTCTCATGCAAGTCCACACACACTTGCTAATTTGCATAGTACTCAAACAGTTGCTGCTGCTACCGTCACTAGCCATCTATCCTTTAGCTGCTGCTGATATTTTCACACGTGCTCATATGTGCTTTGTTACTACTAGTATTCTCGCCAATCTTTCTTGGATCAGTTGAAATTTGCAGCTGATCTAGTTGATTTGGGTTCTATTATGGATTGGGATAAGAAATGGTTTGTTTCATTTAATCCTATTAAGACTCAGCTACTGTACTTCGATCGCAGACATGTCCCTTTTCTTCCTGAGATTTTTATAGATGGCTCTGCTCTCAATGAGAAATCGATTCTAAAACTTTTGAGCCTTTCTTTCTCATCAAATCTTTCTTGGAGTTCATATATTAAATCCATTGCTCTTTCAGCTTCTCATAACTTTATTGCTCTAAACCTGAAGCTATTCTCTATCTCTACAAATCTACTATCAGACCATATATGAAGTATTGTTGTCATATTTGGGCTGATGAATTTGTATCTCATTTGAAGGTTTTTTTTATAAATTGCAGAAACGTATTTGTAATTTGATTGGCCCCACACTTTCTTCTTCACTTCAACCTCTTTCTCACAGATGTGATGTTGCTAATCTCAGTCTTTTCTACAGTATGGCATATGCACCTCAGAATTGTCTGATCTATTCTCTGCTTCCTTTGTTACAGCTCGTTTAACTTGTTAGTCTAGAGGTCACCATCAGTTTGTTGGATTAAAAGGATCTAGGCACATAGATGCAAATCTCATAATGAATCTACCACAATCTTGGATAACATACATAAAAGAAAAACATTAAAAAGTTCATTTGTGCCTTTTTTTCTTTTATCTTTTTGTGCCATTTTTCTTTTCATCCACTTGTGTCATTTTTTTCTTTTTATCTACTTGTGCCATTTTTTCCTTCTTATCCACTCGTGCCATTTTTTCCTTTTTATCTATTTGTGTCATTTTTGTCCTTTTTATCCACTTGTGCCATTTTTACCTAAATTCACTATTGTTGAGACATCAAAATATGGCAATGAGAAAGAAAGAATTACAAACAGAAAACAGTGTAAAAAAATAGTGAGCAATGTTTAATACAGTGCAAAAATTATTAGGCATCAAAGGTCTGTGCTTCAGCTGCCAGGTTCACAGAAAAAGTGATGAATGTTCAAAACGTGTTTTCTCCAACTACCCTGAGGTTGCAGAGATATCTAATGATGCTGGGCTGACCAGCATGGATATCCCTGGAGTTATAACTGAGGTCAGGAGTGTAGAATGGTCTTACAACTAAGAAAGAGATGTAGACAATAATAGAGTAGTGTAAAAATAGGAATTGTTTTTATTGCATCTAAAAGGCACAAAAATAACTGGATAAGGTGGAAGTAGTAAAGGACATCACTTGGAAATGAAGGAGCAGGAAATTCTTGGAGAACAAGAATCATGTCACATGCAAGTGAACAGCAGGGATGATAAGGTTTCATATGAGCATCCCTGATGTAATAATAAGGTGCCTTATATAGATCTGGTCTCTGCAAATGTGACTATTATTATTCATCTCAAAAGGGTTGATATTATATGTGAGTTATATTGGCAGGAGGTTGTCACCAGGATCAGAAAAGGCAAGACGGCAATGAATACTGGAAAGGCAGTACAATGACAAAACTGATAAAAGGCAGAACATTGTCATGTGCAGATGCTGCAGTGAAGCATCAGCAGAAACAGGAGCTGCATGAGGACATTGGATGGTGCAGGAGGATATCACCAGGTGCAGGAGAATATCAGCTTGTGCATGGGGGCATGAGCAGGAGTAAGAAGGACATTGACAGGAACAAGAGATGCATCAGCAGGAAGGGTGAGAGGGACATCAGCAGGGGCTGGAGGACATCAGCATGTGCAGGAAATGCAAGGGGCCGTCAGCAAGTGCAGGTATTTGAGTTGCAGAAGTTGAGGAATCAGTTGATAGCTGCTGTAGTTGCTGTGAGATGCACCAAAAAGCAAATTGACCAATTACTGATTACCTATTAATCAGACCTTCATAATCAGCCAATTCACAAGTTGTACCCATATAAGCTATCCATTAAAATAAATGGTGAAGAACTAAAAGTGGTTTTTAACATTTAAATAAATAAATAAGGACATCAGGCTGGCAACAAAATGCATATGCACAAAGCAGTAGTACTGCCAAGCTTGCTTCACTGTTCCGAAACCTACAACTTATAGTGGGGCCACATTAGAAGACTAGAGGCAGTGCAGCAACACCACCTCAGGAGAATAATGAAAATCAGGTGGACTGATTATGTCCAAAAGTGGAAGTCCTAAAATGAGCAAATATGGATAGCATAGGAGCACAAGCAAGTGACTGAGAGAGTTAGTGCAGCAGTCTATAAAAAGGGAAAGTAGTGATCAAGGATAGCAGAGAGGTTGCAGCCCAGCAGAGACACTTCTGAAGGCACAATCCCGACTGCTTCGCATGTGCTACCCATGGGAAGATATTCTACACCAGGAAAGGAGAGCTTCAACACCAGCAGATAATGGACCAGGCATATGCTTAATCATCTTCAGACATGAAGGACTGCAGGGAATGGGACCTATTAATCAACCTTTGATAGTTGGCTGATTAACAGGTTTTCTAATGCTGATTTATCAACAAATATTGTTGTCATAAATGATACTAGTATAAATTTAATTATATTGTAAACGAAGATAAGTTAACTTATGTTTTTGCTTGCCAGTGAAAATGGACCTACACTATCTATACCACATTTTCAAATAACAGGCATGAGATTCCAGGAACAAGTCGCAGTAACTATGAGCCTCCAACAAAACACAAAACTACTATAAAATCAATATTGGCAAAGAAGAAAATTTGGGATATGAATGACTACATGTCACAAGATATCCATTATCTGATATGAGAAATGATTGCTGTTGATATGCAACCATATTTTGTAACATTTAACATTGGATTCAATAGGCTTATTGTAAAACTTTGTCCAAATTACAGTATTCCATCAAAAAAGTACTTCACTGGAAAAATAATTTCAGATATATTTACAAAAGTAAAAACAAAAGTTCAATCGTCTTTTAATGAAATTAGTAGCATTTCTTTGCATTACAGTCATTTGAACAGTTACTACAAATAATGCTTCCTTTCTGAGTCTTACAAGTCATTGGCTTTCAAATGAATTTGAACAGTGCAGAGCTGTGCTTAAAGTTGTTCCATTCCCTGGTACACACACAGATGCAAGAATAAATGAAGAATTTCATAATGTTTAAGATTAGTATAAAATCTCCCAATAAAGTTTTCTTAGTCTTATAGAATTCAGAAGCAAATCTGGTTGTTGGTGCCAGAAAATGTAGTTTAGAGTCACTATCATGCTTCATACATAAATGACTCATTATTTTTTCTAATAGGCTGTGAAGAGAATTATTACAAGTAACAGAAATATAGTCTCTCACTTTAATTGCTCTCCATTACAATTAGCAAATTAACTGAAATACAGGATCAGCTTAATTTGGAAAAACATAAACTTTGACCAAGACGTGATTACATGGTGGAATTCAACATATTATATGTTGAAAAAGAATTTAGACCAACGAAAAGCTCTTGTAATGTATGCTGTTGATAATAAGATTCCTATCTTAATAATTTGCCAATGGGAATTTGTTAAAAAATTGTTCAGTTATTGAGTCTAGTTGAAGAAATCACTAAAGAACAAGTAACAGAACTTCAACTATATGAATGATGAAACCTACAATTTTAGCTCTGAGGTTATTTCTGTCAAAAGCTGTAAATCTAATTCTGACATTTTTAATTTTAGTGAACACTTTCAGTGAATCAATTGAAACAAGATTTTCATCCTATCTGAATGATAAAAATTTGTGTGTGCTTACTTTCCTAGATTCAAAATTAAAATTTAAATTAGAAAAGAAATGACATGGAAAACATCATTAAGAATTGGATTCTACATCTTATTTCTACTGATGATAATGAAGCAGAATTAGGATACACTCCTTCAATCTCTGCTGGGGGTCAAGATCAAAATGAAAGTAAAACTGTATCTCTTTCAAGCCTGTTTGATAAAATAGCTTCATCTAAGCCTACAGTAACAAATCCAAACTTAGACCAGGTAAAGGTGGAGTTAAACCTGGAGATTTCAATTGCAAGTACAACAGAAATACAATAAACACAATCTAAACTCAAAAGGAGTAAATCACTTATTCATAAGTACACAAAAGAACTTGATCATTATATAGCTTTATCACTACTTGCAAGAGGTGATGACCGATTTCAGTGGTAGAAAAAGACACAGGAGACCTTACCACTGCTGGGTAAACTGATTTCAAAATATTTAGATGCACCACTTTCGTCCATGGAGAGTGATAAACTCATTAATACAGGTGATAATGTATCTGAATCTACAAGGAACAGGTGATGTCCTGAGAATGGGGAAACTCTAATTTTTATCCATTATAACTTAAAAGTATTCAGCTTTAAATACCAATGAGACTATGAGAGCAGAGGAGGCAGACAGTAAGAATAGAAGAGGAAGTAGAGTAGCAACAGGTGCAGAGCAGAAGTGCAGAACAGAGCAGAGAAGAACAAAGCAGAGGTAACCATCACAGCAAGCTCCAATGGAAGTAGAACTTCAGTTTATAGTTATTCACTTAAGAATTGGATTTTGTAATTGATAGTTTGTTTGTAATTTCTATTTTTCTTACTTAGTTGTTTAATTATATTGATTTAAGAATTGGAAATTGTATTTTGTAATTATATTTAATAAAGCATTTTTACAAAAAGCCATAAAAACAGCCAGACACTTAGCAAATGTCAAGTTAAATTGGCAGTTACTATGTTCATGTATCTATAGGAGGGAAATGTTGTGCATTTCTCTCCTAATAATTACTTAAATAAACACAAGGCCAAACGATATTGCTTTTAACAAAACAATAATAAAGGGTTTATTTAGAAAAGGCGAGATTGTATCTCATACTGAAGAGAAAGAGAGAAAGTGTAAAAGTCTGTTTGGAGGTGTCGTTTGCCATCAGACTGCAGTCGTCAACAAGTAGCAGTGGGAGGAGTGAGTGATAGGTCTGTATAGGTTGTTTGCTGGCATCCCTCTGGCGATAGCAGCTCAGATCCCAAAGGGCTAAAAATAGTCCTTAAGGGGACAGTTCAAATCAATGCGCCCTGCCAACTGATTGGTCAGTGTGGCCGAATCACTTTGGCACCGGGCATTGATCCACTTATAGTAAATAGTTTGTTAACTGCTACATCACCCCCTGCTTAGGCGAAAAGCCGATGAAGAAAAATAAAAAGGTAGCAGTCTTTAGAAAAATACAGAACACAAGGTGTAAAATGTTTTTGACTTGTGATGGGGGGGGGGGGTATGAAACGAATGGATTCGCCAATCATTTTTATAACCAACGGCTGTGCTAAACAACCAATCAAAACGTCGCAAAATTATTATAAAAATCGTCGAATTTTGGATTCAATCAGTTTGCCATTTGCTACGTTACGGACCGCATTTAATTCTTCGCCGCCATCTTGGTTACTGATCTGAACTACGCCGCCATCTTGGTTACTGATCTGAACTACGCCGCCATCTTTGTTCAACATAATATCTCAGAACTTAAGAGGTTACCTACGCTACGGACCGCATTTGATTCTTGGTCGCTATCTTGGTTACTGATCTGAACTACGCCGCCATCTGTGTTCAACACAATGTCTCAAAACTTAACACAAGGTAACGTAATGTCTGGAAGTTTATGTTGCCGAAGAAAGAATATATAAAGGGGTAATGAGAATAGAAAGTTCCAGCTAAAATTTCTTTTTTTTTTTTTTTTTAAATAAACCGAATTTACAGGGGTTTAAATATACAGAGTTTTGCATAATTTTTTGGGACCAATGTACACGGCGGCCACTACGTGTAGTAGTGACATAGTTGTCATTTTCAGTATTCACTTCAGGTGTTTGCTGTGTGAATGTAGGTGGGATATGTGTGTCTTGTGTTTCTGAGTCAAGAAAAGCTCTTTTCACTCTGTCAACAGATACTGTTTCATTTTTGCCCCTAATATCCACGGTGAAAAGTTTAGAAGTGCGTGATAACACGCGATAAGGACCAGTATAAGGCAGTGTTAGAGGGGCTTTCACAGTCTTTTCTAAGAAACACGTGTGTTCATGAAGAAATGTCTTTGGGGACCAAAGATTTTATGGCCTGTTCCCTAGGTTTCATGGGAGGGAGATTACTAAAGTAAGCTTGCAGTCTGTTTATAAACAGAGCTGGATCTGACAATCCTAGTTCTATCGGGATCAGTATCTGACCTGGCAGCGATAGAGGTACTCCATAGACAAGTTCGGCTGGAGAGTATCCCAGGTCCTCTTTGATAATTGGATGACAGCCAAGAAGGACAACACGTATGTATTCGCTCCATCGCTGTTGGTCAGGGTAAGCGCGTAAGGCAGCTTTCAATTGTCAATGGAAGCGTTCTATCACCCCGTTCGAAGCTGGGTGATAGCTTGTTGTTCGAATACGTTTGGTCCCTAAAATCCTGGAAAGTTTCTGGAACAGGTGGGATTCAAACTGTGCTCCACGGTCTGTGGTAATTGTTGTAGGGACTCCATAGCACGATATCCAGCCTGATATAAGGGCTCGTGCTACAGATTCAGCCGAAATGTCCTTTAGGGGAATAGCTTCAGGCCACCGTATGAAACGGTCTATGCAGGTCAGGAGATAGGTAAATCCCTGGCTGACTGGCCATGGTCCAACCAGATTGATGTGAACATGGCTGAACCGAGCATCTGGGGTGCTGAATGTTCCCAGGGGTGCACGGATATAGTTGTGCACCTTTAACTTCTGACAGGAAACGCAGGAACGTGTCCAGGCAGTGATGTCACGCCTCATATTAGGCTGTAATCAGCTTCACTGTGGCTTTGCGTCTGGGGTGTGCCAGATTGTGCAGTGTGTCAAAAACAGCTCTACGATGAGTCATGGGAACAAACGGTCTAGGTGAATCTGTTGAAGTGTCACATATGATCTGTGTGCTTGAAGTAGGCACGGGCAGATACGCGAATTTGAAAGTTGTGAATTCAGGTGACGACAGATCCAATGTGTCCAGACTTTGCTGGTCTAAGGTCATTTGTTGTAAATCGATATCCAAAGGTGAGGACAGAGAATTAATAGGGAGATGGGATAAAGCGTCTGGCGCAGTGTTCTGTCCCCCAGAGATATGTCGGATATCACTGGTAAATTGCAAAACAAAATCCAAGTGACAAGTTTCGTGAGGTGAATATTTGTCTGACTTAGCACACAGTGCAAATGTAAGCAGACGGTGATCAATGTAGATCACAAATTGTCGGCCCTCGAGTGAATGCTGAAAGTGTTTCACTGTGATGTACATAGCCAGGAGTTTGCGGCCAAACATGCTGTAACGTTCTGCTGGTTTCAGTTGCCTCGAAAAATATGCGAGGGATTGTAGTTGTTGTTGGTGCTGTTGTTGCAACACTGCACCTACAGCTGTGCCCGATACATCCACAACCAGTGAGAACTGGGTATCAGGCACAGGATGTGCAAGTAATGTGTGTGTTGCTAGTATCTCCTTCACTTCTTTAAAGGCTTTCAACTGAATATCATTCAGCGAAATCTGCTCATTTTTCGTCTTCCTGTTACGTAACAAGTCAGAAAGAGGAGACAATGTTGCGTTGTTATCTCTAATAATGGATTAGAAGAGATGACGTATATTATATATTTGTTGTCTCATAAAGGGGATCGTGTGTGATCGTCTAGTCAGAGTTAATGTCGTGTGTGATCGTCTAGTTGTTCTGCCTATTTGTTCATATGCCGTTGTGTGTGTGTGTGTGGTACATATATTTTCAGACATACCTTCTGCTTCTTAGATGTTGGTCCATCTGGAATCATATCGTCTTGGAGGGGAGACCTGGTACTTGCTTTGGATGAAGATTCAATCACTCCAAGACAAGGAATTGGTTTTATAGTTTATTTCACTTTCCAGATGTCTCGCAGAAGATGGAAAGTGAATCTCTGGCCTGTGTTGTTCTGTTCTACACACGTCAGCGCCTCCCCCCCCCCCGGCGAAGAGGAGTAGACAACGGTGAAGCCGTCTGTCCTCTTCTAAATCCAAACCAAATCTCCATGATTCAGCTAACCTGATCACGTGACTCACATGCAATCCGATCAGCTGATCTTGACTTCCAGTCTACGTGTCTCAATATAATTTACACACATCCCTCTCTCTCTCTCTTGATCCATTCTCTAACAACAAGAGATCCGCACAGTGCGGGATGAAGCGCCTGTAGTAATTTAGCAGGCTGAGGAAGTGCCTTAGTTGGCGAAGTGAAGTGGGTGGTTTAAGGTCTTGTAGAGCCTTGACCTTTTCAGGTAAGGGAGATATACCCTCTGGGTTGATGATGTGGCCCAGGAAAATTAACTCTAAAGCACCAAAAACACATTTACCAGGGTTAATTCTAACCTGGTACTGTTGAAACCGTTCGAACAGTAGGCGGAGGTGAGTGACATGTTCCTCAGGTGAGGCACTTGCCACTAGAATGTTGTCTATGTAGTTATAGACAAAGTCTAAATCACACACTACCTCGTCCATGAAGCGTTGAAAGGTACTAGCCACGTTTCGCAAACCAAAAGGCATAGTTAAAAATTCAAATGCTCCAAATGGAGTTGTTACAGCAGTTTTCGGGATGTCGGCTGGATTCACTGGAATCTGATGGTTTGCCTTAACCAAATCTAGTTTGGAGAATGTCTTACACCCGTGCAGTGGAGAAGCGAAGTCCTGTATGTGTGGGATTGGGTAACGATCAGGTACCATAGTGACATTCAATCGCCGGTAGTCCGCAGTCGGACGCCACTCTCCGGAACATTTCGGGACCATATGCAAAGGGGAAGCCCATGGACTGGACGAGGGGCGTATGATTCCAATGGAAGTAGAACTTCAGTTTATAGTTATTCACTTAAGAATTGGACTTTGTAATTGATAGTTTGTTTGTAATTTCTATTTTTCTTACTTAGTTGTTTAATTATATTGATTTAAGAATTGGAAATTGTATTTTGTAATTATATTTAATAAAGCATTTTTTACAAAAAGCCATAAAAACAGCCAGACACTTAGCAAATGTCAAGTTAAATTGGCAGTTACTGTGTTAATGTATCAAAGCTATCTGACGAGTCACTTCGCATTGATGAAATAGCTCGAATTTAATAGGAATGAAAAAAGGAAAAAAATTACTCGGACGATTACCGATCAATCGACCGTTTACCGATTAATTGGCAAAGTGGCCAATAAGACCAATTACCGATTACCTGCCGATTAATCAATGACAAAAAAAAAACAAAAAAACAAAACAAAAAAAAACCACTTGGGGAGGGGCTTATTCCCCATTTAAAACTAGGGTACTTATATCTAGAATACAGATAGTTTTTTTTGTTTTTGTTTTTAATTGTTAAGTGAAAGTAGTTTAAAAAAATGTCCCCTCCTTCCCATAAGAATGGGCTTCTAAATAATAAAATTATTTTTTCAAGACGGTCCGTACTCTGTATAAGTAACAAAACTAGAGATAAGAGCCCCCCCCCAAAAAAAAAAAAAACTTAGAAAATTTGTTTTATTTTGCTTGAAAACTGATTTAAAAAAATATTGATTTTAAAATACTGGGGTGGGTAATTTTTTAACAATGGAGGTGGGAGCCTAACCCTAACCCTCCCGAACGATACTAATTTTCCGTTACAAAATTGTTCTTGCTCTGTGCCATTTTTTCCTATTTAGTCACTTGTGCCGTTTTCATCGGTACTGAGCACTTAATAATGACATAACTCACCACCATGAAGCAATGAAAGGTTGAGGGTAAAAAATTAAATATGCAACAATATAGTTATCAAGTTGTAAATTTAATTACTAAAAAAAAAATAAAATAAAAAAAGATAAAAATAAAACATTGTAGCATTTTTAAACATTGTCTTTGTTTTCAATTTTTCGTTTGATGATTGCGTTTATTTTAAAACGTTGACTTTCGGAAATTATACTTTTTGTGATATAAAAGAATTAATTAATTAATGAAAATAATAAAAATATATGCATAATTATTCTAAACAGCTTAAGTGCTTTCACTATTAACGGTAGGATCTTTGAAAAAAAAAACTTAAAAAATAAATTAATCTATTTATTTATTTTTTTAATTTATAAAAATACCAACAGGCTTGTCCTTATCTTCGTATTCAGGAATAATCTGAAATGAATGAAAAATTAGGTGTTTTGTACATCTTAAATGATTTATCTTAAGTATAGGCCATTGGTTACTGGACTAGGTTATTAAGACCATATGTCAAGGTTTTGATCCGTTTCCGTCGAAGAGTGTTAAGTCACTAGTTGTAATGAATGCGCATGAAAAATACGTGAGTGTAGGGTAGAGTCGCTGGCTCAGTAAGAAAATTGGTACTGATAAATGAAATTATAGGTCTTCTTGGTGGTCCTTCCACTCTGCAGCCAGCCGTGTCTTGAAGGCATTAATGGTGTGGAAACTTAGCCCGTTTTTAACAGGAGTAACCCTGTATAACAAAGACCGTCTTAAAAACGAAGGCCACGGTATAACCCGGCACTTTATTTGTGCGCACGCGCGTATGCGTGGATATATGCAAAATCTACAAGCAATACTAACTGAATAAATTAACCAAAAAGAAGTCGTGTTTGCACCAATAACCCAGTATTATCGTAGTAATGTAGATGAAAGTATTAATTTTCTATCGTCAAAAATTATAACTAGAAAAAATAAAAGGCACTTTTCGAGTTTAACATTTCCAAGCAAATTTAGAAAGCTATTTTTGACACAGGCAGCGGTGTGGCACGTGGCAGTGTGTTTGTTAATTCTAACGTCGTTGCGCATACGAAACTCTCCTAAAATTAAAACAATTAATGGTGGACCTGTACGAGGGTGCTCACTCAACCCCTAAAAATGTGCATTTTTTTTTTTGTTTACCTTTTTTTCATTACAGAGTTAAGTATCATATAGCAGGAAAAAATTTTGAAAAAAAAATAAAAATAATTGATGACTTCTAAGAAGGGGATTCTAATCACGTTAAACAGAAAGACAGTAAGTCAGGTAGCAACGAAGTAGAACTTTATAACGAGAAAGTGAACCCCCTACTTGAAAGTCATTAAGTTTATTTTTTTGCAAAATTTAATTTTGTTAATATGGTACTGTCTGTAATCTATGATAATTTGGTTAATATGGTAGTCTGTAATCTATGATAATCGTCGAAAAAAGTTTTTTAAAAAAAGTGTAAAAATATGCAGTTTTAGTTGGTTGGCACTAGGTCCGCCCAATTAATTTGTATTGTGGAGGGTAACCTGCACACCAGTGCACCAGTGCACCACTGCACCAGTGCCAAAAATAAAAAAAGGGGGGGGGGGTACTTCCAAAGTAGTATGATTTAACTTAATGATACAATTAATCATAATTTTCTAAGGCGTATTTGCGGAAATAATTGAAATTCTGAAAACATTTATTTCAAAAGTTGAAATAAAATACTTCTTAATGTTATTGTGTAACAAAATAAATTAAAAAAAAATTTGTTTGCAACTCTAAACTAAACATTATTTACTATTTATGTGGTTTAATTCGAAATTATTTAAATTAATTTTTTCATAAATCGCAATTCATCTTGTAAGAAAATAATCTATTGATATTTTGATAGCTTGGTGAAAGACATTTAAATTTAAAAAATTATACTAAAAAATTTAAAAAAATATCGAAAAGTTAAAAAGTTCGAAACTAGCGGCTCTGAAAAAAAAAGAACATATGGTAAAACATGGCGTCTAGTTATGAATTCTAAAAAAATTAGCAGCATTATTGTCTTTTTTTAAACATCAAGTTTTCTTACTTCATCCCCATTTTTTACGGTAGGTAAATTTAATATGTATTCCGCTATGAATCAAATTAATTATGTAGAAAGAATGTGTATCATGATAAAAATGTCACATTCGGGTGTTTTCCTTTGTTGTATGAAAGACAGCTCTTCTTGAATCGATTTTTTGTTTTTTAATGTCCGATATTTTGCTATTTATTCATTAGTAAATTTCCGATTTTTTCTATTTTAAACTAATTTTAATATTTTACATTTTTATTTAGTGGTCCAGTTTGAAAATATCTGGGTATTATTTTATTTAATTGGTGTAAATAAGTTTAATGGGTGTCGCTGTTTATTAGTTTCTCAAATTCTTCATTTTGATGCGTTTATGCCGGCATTGTTTCGGCTATAATTTTCCTTTTAAAATATATGTATAGTCGAAGACAAATTAGAATAGAAGGCCAAAGGCAGTTATTATGATTCTTACTTAAAACAAAAACAAAAAATTAAAAAAAAAAAAAAAAAATCAATATTTATGCAGAATTCGGACCGTGCTGAAATAATAACGTTATTATTTAAGAATACGATTCTTAAGTTGGGGGTGGGAGGGCGTTTTATAACTATTCTGTACTTTCACATTACAATTTAACAAGAAAATAGATATCGTAATAACTTGAATTTAACTTGGAAAGCACGTTCCGTATTCTGCATAAGTACAAAAAAAATTCTCTATCACACACACACAAAACAATATTAAAAAAACGAAAACAATATAAAAAAAACATTTTAATTGTATCCCAGTCTTATTGAAACAGATTCCATTCTTTGTTTTTTCTTTGATCTTACTAAAATAATTAAATATTTTAATTAAAAAAAAAACACACACACACACACACACACACACAAACGGTGCTAATGCAGAGAGTGATCTGCGCTATTTTTTAAATCGTATTTCCACGTTTAATTAAAGTTTTATGATATGTTTTTTTTTATTCAATTGTAAGAGTACAGAATAGGTACAAAACACCCTCCCTTCCCCATGTTAAGAATGGCTTTTTAAATAATAACGTTATTATTTCAGCACGGATCACTCTCTGCATGAGTACCAAAAAAAAAACAAAAACAAAAAAACATCCGTTTATTAATAAGAAAAAAGAATTTCTACTTTTTTGGTAAATGTGACTATCGGAATATTCTGACCAAAAATCACCGCTAAAAAATCGTCTCCGTCCATCAAACTTAACCACCGAGAACCGCGCCGGAACACGGAAACAAAATTTATTTTTATTATTATCAGAAAAGATGTATTTCCCTTGTTATTATTTTAGTAAGAACGAATTACTATTTCGTTATCTTTCTTATGGCTACTCATGCATGCAGTATTGCAGTCATGCACTTATTGATCCGCGCTGAAATAATTACGTTATTATTTTGAAAGCCATTCTTAACATGGGGACGGGAGGGTGTTGTGTACCTATTCTGTACTTTCACCTAACAATTAATAAAAACAGACATCGTAAAACTTTAATTAAACTTGAATATACTATTTAAAAAATAGCGCGGATCAATAAGTGCACTCACTAGCACTTTCTTGTTTTGTTACCTTTCTTACTAAAATGAAATAAAATTATTAATTCTTTTATTTTTCCATGCGTACCTATTTTACCTTGTTATTATTTTAGTAAGAACGAATTACTATTTCGTTATCTTACTAAAAGGAAAGAAAACGAAAGTAAATATCTTTTTCATAATAGGCCAACCACAACCAGTAACCACCCATCCAAAAATCACTTGGGTTCAAATTCTGTAGAAGTTATCAACATTTTAAAGTGCACTGCTTGACAAATATTGCTTGTTGAGGTGCAATTTGATAATACTAGTACAATATTACATTTTCGACCGATTTTCTTTTGTTTTTGTTAATTTGATGAAAAATAAACAATAAAAACATTTCATTAGAAAAGGTAGAATACATAAAAAAAATAAATACATTGTAAGTAATCTATTTATATAAAATAAAATCTAACAGAAGTATGTGTGAGTGCATATCTTGGTTAAAAGTCAGAAACTACGCAAGATACAATTATAAAAAAAATGTATTCAGTGTGAACTCGGCCTGGTTATGGAAATATTGTAAATAATATGCAAAATAAAATAATATTCATTCTCTTGTGACCACTATGGACCAAAATTTTGAAACTGAGCACTCACTTTAAAATCTCTAAATATTGAATTTTTTCTTTAAAGTTCCAAAGAGATGAAAATTTCTAAGTGAAATAGTGTCAAGTCTGTTGAAATTAGAATTAAAAGAAAATCGGTCGAAACTAATATTGTCAAATTCCACTTCAACAAGCAGTACTTGTGAAGCGCTGAAGTGCTTAAAACTTCTACAGAATTTGTACCGAAGTGATTTTTGATGGGTGGCCGGTCTATTATGAAAAAGATATTTAAAAGCAACACATTAGACCAAATATATTTCCTGGTAGTAACTATATAAAGAAACAGACATTTGAAGAAGTGCTGATATCTGTCTTATCTCCTCTTTGAATTTCTGACATGTGTTTATTGTCAACAAACTCTTGGCCTTCGGGTCCAGATCAAAGTGTAGTATCTGTTCCGGCAGATACTGCAAGCAAAGACCATATGTGGGGGCAACCCCACATATAAGACCTTGGTCAATGTAGGGGCAACCCTTCATACCAATTGTCACTATCCAGCTCCCCTACTCCCCGAGGAGTTGGTCCCCATTTCCCCTCCACTCCTCACATTAAAAATCGGCCTTGTGCCTAATTTGCTCGGTGGGGGAGCAAATAAATACCATCTGTTCCGGCAGATACTGCAAGCTATGACTAGCTATGACTAGCAAAGACCAGATGTGGGGGCAACCCCACATGCCTGACCTTTAACCAGCTCCCATTTCCCACCTCTCAGGAGCTGGTCCCCTTTTTCCCTTCCCCCTCCCTTCACTCCTCACATTAAAAATTGGCCTTGTGCCTAATTTGCTCGGTGGGGGAGCAAATAAATACCATCTGTTCCGGCAGATGCTGCAAGCTATGACTAGCTATGACTAGCTATGACTAGCAAAGACCAGATGTGGGGGCAACCCCACATGTCTGACCTTTAACCAGCTCCCATTTCCCACCTCTCAGGAGCTGGTCCCCTTTTTCCCTTCCCCCTCCCTTCACTCCTCACATTAAAAATTGGCCTTGTGCCTAATTTGCTCGGTGGGGGAGCAAATAAATACCATCTGTTCCGGCAGATGCTGCAAGCTATGACTAGCTATGACTAGCAAAGACCAGATGTGGGGGCAACCCCACATGCCTGACCTTTAACCAGCTCCCATTTCCCACCTCTCAGGAGCTGGTCCCCTTTTTCCCTTCCCTTCACTCCTCACATTAAAAATTGGCCTTGTGCCTAATTTGCTCGGTGGGGGAGCAAATAAATACCATCTGTTCCGGCAGATACTGCAAGCAAAGACCATATGTGGGGGGGGCGACCCCACATATAAGACCTTGGTCAATGTAGGGGCAACCCTTCATACCAATTGTCACTATCCAGCTCCCCTACTCCCCGGGGAGTTGGTCCCCATTTCCCCTTCACTCCTCACTTTAAAAATCGGCCTTGTGCCTAATTTGCTCAGTGGGGGAGCAAATAAATACCTCAAAGTGTAGTATCTGTTCTTCAGATGCTGCATTTCAATTTCTTGTTCTCTGTCAGTGGAGGAGCAGTCCTTCACGACTAAGACAATTTTTATTTTTGTTCCTTTTCTCCACATTAAAAAACGACCCTGGTGTCTAATTCTGCCTCATGGGGAGACATTGTAAATAGGAACAAATTAGTCAAGGATGGGTCACCGTATTTGAAAAATTATTACATTTCACTCATCAAATTTTACTTCTTAAAAGAAAACCCGCCGACAAATTTTCCATTTTTTTTTTTCATTCTCTAAAAGAATTATGAGTTTTTGATTTAAAATATTTTATTTCTTCTTTATGCAATGAATCTTTTTTTTTCAAAAATCTAAAAAAAACATTGAATGAAATAGAAAAAATTAACGTAGGTTTCCAATTTTTACAGGACAATATCCTCAAAATGTGAGGTTTAACTTTAAAAAAAAAAATCAACATGTTTTTTTTTTTTAAATATAGGTTTTAAACTTTTGACTTTACAGGTAAATTTGCACATAACTATTGTTTGGTTTTTGTTTTAAATTAGATTATTTTATTTATTGATCTTTTATCTTCAATGTGTGATATATAAACCTTAGGTGAGAAAATTAATTATTTACTTTTTAATAGACATTTCAAAATGGGGTGGGGGGAATTTAAAAAAAAAAACGTTTGTCTAGAATATTATATTCAGTTTATTGGAAAGAGCATAAAATTTCACATTAAACCTGAAAATATTTTTAAAAAATTGAACCAATAGAAAAATTTTGATAGATTTTTAAATTAAAAAAATAGAAAAAAATTTAACTCGTAAAATTGAATTCATTTCATTATGTAGAAAAAAATATCTGTATGAGCGCGTGCATGCATTTTGTAAACACTTTTTTTTTTTTTAATAAAAAATAATATTTCTATTATTTAAAAAAAAAACCTTAATAGTTTATTTTGGAAGTATATTCCATAAAGAAATTAAACAACCCACTTTAAAAAAAGAAATTACGAGTTTTGTATATTTTATTTGCAGTTTTGTGTTAAGCGTGTCAAAAATTCCCTCAAAATTCTGACACAGCTAGCGATGATTTGACCAGAGTATTCCGACAGTCACATTTGCCATTTTTTTTTTTGTGTTTTGTATGCAACACAAACAACAAAACATCGTTTGTATGATGAATTCGATGAAAATAAAATTTAAAAAATATTTTTAGAGATATCTTAATTCTATCTAATTTTAAACTCGAAAAATAATTTGGTTATGTCCAGAAATTCAGTACGCAAAGTTATGGCGTTGGAAATGGACTCCGTTTACCAAAATATGGAATGGAAGTCAGTAAACATGAAACGAAATACAAAATCATATGGAAATAATTTATTTCCAAAAATTATTTTAGTTTTAACACTTCTTGTGCTATCATGAAAGAATAAAAAATAATAAACCTTCATTTTTTTTACATTTTTATAAATAGTTCTTTTTTGTTTTAATACTTGTGTATTACAAAAAAATAAAAGAAATAATGAGAATTTTCATTATTTACATTTCTATCAATGGTGTCTTTTTGAGATAACATTTATGTTTTGCAGAAGTTTTATCTCAGAATTTTGTCATAAATAATGTATGATAGTTAACACTTGTGTTATCCAAAAAAAGTTTTGGTTTCGTAATTCAATTGATGGTAGCTGCTTTGTTTTATGATACATTATTTATGAAAAAATTATGTGATAAAATTTGTGAAAATTTTAAATTATTTCTTTATGAATATATTTTTAATATTTAGAAAATTATTTATAGAAATGTAACTATGAAAGTTTAAAATACTTTTTTGAAATAAAACATTTCCATATGAATATATTTTAAATATTAAAAAGATATATTTATAGAAATGTAAAAAATAACAACCATATTCGTTCCTGAATCCCGCAAGACTAAGAAAATTTTGAAGATTTTATACTCATCCAGAACATTGTGCAATTCTTCACTTAATTTTGCACCTGTGTGTGCACCAAGAATGGAACTCTAAGCACAATTCAGCACTGTTCTGAGTCATTTGAAAACCAATGACTTGTCAAACTCAAAAAGGGATCATTATTTGTAGCAGCTGTCTAAATGTCTGTAGTCAAAGAAATGCTGCTAATTTCATCAAGAGATCACTGAATTTTTGTTTTTACTTTTGTAAATAAATTGAGAATACTGTAATTTGGACAAAGTTTTGCAATAAGCCTTTTTTTAATCCAATGTCAGATGTTGCAGAATATGGTTGCATATAAAAAGGCTGACTGGGAAGCTATCAGAGATCTTATCAGAGACGCCCCATGGGGAAATATTTTTTCTCTTCCTGCTGAACAGTGTGCAACTGAGACCACTGAATGGTTCAAAACTGCAATCGAAGCGCATGTTCCCATGCGGAAATTCTATAGCAAGCCCCACTCTCCCCAATGGTTTACTTCGACTTGCGCAACTGCCATTGCTCAAAGGCAGCATGCATTCCGCAGGTTTAACCGACATAAGTCCAGTTCAAACAGACAAAAGTACATAGAAGCTAGAAGTAACGTTAAGAAAGAAATAGCGACAGCTAAGAGGGAATTTACGGAAACCACTAAAAAACGCATCGAAGCACAAAAACTAGGAACTCGTGACTTCTGGAAAATCTACAACAGTGTAGTAAATAATGGGCAATCAACAATTCCCCCACTAACCAACAATCACGAGGTTCTTTGCTCAGCAACCAAAAAGGCTAACATGCTTGCCAGTCGGTTTGCCTCCAACTCTACACTGGACCCTTCCAACCACCCCCTACCTGACTTTCCTATGCGGACAGACGCCACACTAGACGATCTGAAAACCACCCCTGCTCAGGTGCATGCTATCATAAAAAACCTTGACACCTCAAAAGCATGTGGACCCGATCTTATCCCAGCTGTGCTATTAAAAAAGTGCTCAGCCGAAGTAGCTCCAGTTCTCTCCAAACTTTACAACAAATGCCTTAATGAAGCTTGCTTTCCGGACTGTTGGAAAACTGCTTCTGTTGTACCAGTATTCAAGAATTCTGGTGAAAGGACAGACCCATCAAATTATCGCCCCATTAGCCTCCTCCCACTTTTTGCCAAAATATTTGAGACCATAATTAACCATGCTCTAGTCCATCATCTTACAGATGCTAAACTACTGACTGACAAACAATATGGATTTAGACAAGCCCGTTCCACAGCAGACATCCTAACTGTGATCTCTGAACGTATATACCATTCACTGGACAAAGCGGGGAAGGGCAGAGCGGTAGCTCTAGATATATCTAAGGCTTTTGACAGGGTATGGCATGAGGGTCTCCTCAGGAAGATTAGATCTTACGGTATCACTGGTAGAATACTTAACATAATTAAATCCTTCTTAGATAAGAGAAAAATCCAGGTTGTCCTCGACGGTCGTACGTCTAAACAATATGATATAAATGCCGGAGTGCCCCAGGGATCTATCCTTGGTCCTATGCTGTTCCTGATATTCATAAATGACCTCCCCGACAAAATTGCCTCTGAGATGGGTATATATGCTGATGACACCACACTCTATAGCAGGCACGACAGGAAAACAAATGAACATATATCTAAAGTAATGGCAGAAACACTAGAGGATGACCTCCAATCAGTAGTGGAATGGGGACAAAAATGGATGGTAACGTTCAATGCCACCAAGACAAAACTGGTTTCATTCAATAATTACAAGAAACCTTCTCTACCACCTATAGCAATGGCCAACAACTCTTTAGCTGAGAGTATGTCTTTCAAACTCCTTGGCCTAACGTTCACAGGAAACATGAGTTGGAACAATTACATCGAGGGCATTGCCAGGGCCGCTGCGAGGAAGGTGGGCTCTCTCTACCGTGCTAGAAAACTTCTAACACCCAAAAGTATCCTGTACCTCTATAAGGCCACTATTCGCCCATGTATGGAGTATTGCTGTCATATTTGGGCCGGTGCATCGGCTACTAGTCTCTCGCTCCTTGACAGGGTTCAAGAGAGAGTCGCAAATCTGATAGGCCCTAAACTGGCATCAAAACTTCAGCCTCTGTCCCATCGTCGAAACGTTGCATCCCTCTGCCTGTTCTACAAGTATTATAATGGTGAATGCTCTGAAGAACTGCAAGCACTTGTGCCCCCACGACGTGAACACTCTGGACAGACCCGACAAGCTGCAAAATCCCACCCCCACACTGTAGAGATCCCTAGATGTAAAAGATCTTTCTACTCCAGTAGTTTCTTCCCCAGAACTGCTAGACTTTGGAATTCCATTCCAGGTCACTGCTTCCCCAACTGTACTGACATGCATAAGTTCAAGTGCAACGTGAATCAACATCTCGCTGCCCTAATCCCTACATAGTACCCCAGTAGATGTTTCCCCTGATAGTAGCCCCCTACATTAAAGTGGCAATGTGCCTTGTTTGGGGTGAAAATGTAATAAAAAAAAAACAAAAAAAAACAGCAATCATTTCTCCTATCAGATAATGAAGCTCTTGTGATGTGTGGTCGTTAATATGCCAAACTTTCTTTTAAGCCAATATTGATTCTATAGTAGTTTTCACTGGAGGCTCATAGTTGCTGCCACTTGTTCCTAGAATTTCTGTCTCTGAATTGTGCTTCCTTTTCTTTTCTACAACTTTTGCTTCTTTTGGATGAACCTTTCCTAGATGGTTTAACATATTAGTCATTGCAAAAATGTTTGCTGATTTGCCATCCTTTGATGTGATGGTTTGACATAACTTGCACACAGCTGTATTCTTATTCTTGGAATTGACATCAAAATATATCCAGCAGAAACTGGTTTCTATAATGGTTGAAGGTTGTTGTCAATATTTAACAGGGCTCTACATTGCGAGTGAAACAGTCGCATTTGCGACTAGAAATAATGAAACAACTTTTGGCGATTGTATTTCTTTCACTGACAATTGTCCAAAGCTCACTACTGGAAGCATTACAAGCGTATGCTGTATTTTCGTGGACATCGGCAATATTACATACCTAATGTGCTTCAAGAAGTCATATCTTTTTTCATTTGTGGGTCAATTTTTAAAAGAATTACATTGATAGAAAGAGAATTGAATAAGCATTCCAATGATGTTAATTTATTTTTCTTTTATGCGTTCAATGTTTTTATGCTCCAAGTTAAAAATGAAAAAAAAACGGTAAAAAATGATGACAACAAAAAGGGAAACACTTTTTTCAATGTTTTTTCATTTTATACGTTACGTTTGGAGACATGTGCGGGGTTAAATTTGATTGGATATGGTTGAAATTTTACAGGCTATATAAACAGAAGTCCATCTCTACTGGTGTTTGATTTTTCTTTTTACGACCACAGGAAGCAAAGTTACGACCGAGCAAAGTTGAGGAAGAATATTTTAAAATTGATAAGATAAATCTGCATATATCATCCATTTTCATATAAATAATAGTTTCAGAATTATTTTCATGTATAATATGTAAATATTTGATAGTTATTAATTGCACGGAATTTTCTTTAAAATGTTATCTTTTATAGAAATCAAATTCGCTTAAAGAAAAACGGTCATTAAGCGCGTCATGCACTGAGCTGACTAAAGTATTCTCTTAAAAATAGAAAACTCTCTCACTAGACTAGTCATTTTTTATTGAGTTCGTCAATTTAAAAAAATTATTTTCAAGTTTTTCAAATTTGATTTCCAAACAATACTATTTTGTTTTTAATGCTTTTAGTGCGTGTGTACTAAAAGTGTTATAAAACAACAAAATGTACTAAGTACATGCGTTTAACTTATTTGTACTTAAGGTAGAATTGTGTTTTTTAGTGGTCAAAAAAACAAATATATAACAAATAAAAGGTACTTGTGCACTTATGCTACCATGCTGAAATAATAACATTGTTATTAGGAACCCATTCTTAATATGGGGAAGGAAGGGTGTTTTGTGTTAATTATTCTGTACTTTTACCTAACAATTAAATAAAAAAGATATTGTGAAACTTGAATTTATTTTTAACTCATAGTCAAGACTATTTTTTTGAATCTGTAAAACAAACCCATTTTTTTTTAACTGAGGATATCTAAATAATAATAATAATTAGGCGGTTTGATAAAGAATTTCATTTTGTAAATTTTTACCTTGTTTCCACCTTAACATTTTTCTTTAAAATGACTACCTTTAAAGGTTTTCGAGTATACTGAAAACGAATATCGCATTTAAATTTTCCGCAAATAAGTAGCTTTCCAGATATTAAGCAATGCCATTTCTTATGTTATTGCTGGTGGTCATCTTGGTATGCGCGTTTGTGCATAGTTTCTCGGGGTTGCGTTTGCGCGTATCAAGACGACCACCAGCGATAACATAAGAAATGACATTGCTTAATATCCTTATTTATTTGCAGACATTTAAATGCAATATTCGTTTTCAGCATACCTTAAAACCTAAAGAAGTAATTTTAAATGTTAAAGTGGGAAACAAGGTAAAAAAATTACCGTTTTATTTCTTTGTTTACATAGTTGAATTTTCAGTAAAACAATAGAATAGAAATGACAAAAAATATCATCAACTGGTGAATATATAGTTGTTGCTTATCAGGATTCCTGGTACTGTGAAAGTTACATCGAGGATTACTGTAGAGTACGATTTAGGGTTGCATCTCAGAAAATAGGGGTATATTTTGTGCCAGATAGAGAGGATTAACAAAATTGAAAATTGGACTGGTCCCAAAATGCATAAATTCTAGTCGACTATGGGAACTTCCATCTTTTACAGAAATCCAAAATCTATATCAAAATTTTTCTTTGATTTATTTCTGAGATTAATTCATATCTACTCAATTTATTTTTCCTTTGAGGAGAGTAGTAAATACCGGCCATGAATGCTCTTTAGGCATTCAATGACTACACCCAAGATTAAGCTCTCCTTTGGTGAGGAGGCATGAAAATGCCTATTCTCAATAAAGCTATATTTAAATACTACTATAATACTTAGTTTTGTTCATAAATAGACACCCACTGTATGATACCATGTGCCAGTTTAAAAAAAAATTGAAATTTGTATATTTAAATTTATAATTCATGGCTTTTGGTAAAGAAATACATCAGATTTGACTGCATAATCAGAAAGAGCACACAATTTTACATAAGACTGCCAAGTTTCAAGAGAATAGCTTTAAAAATAAATAAATGGTAGCGAAATTTGAAATGTTGAGGTCCGTAATTTAGCCCGCGGAAAAATCTAAATTTTGGCACTTAAAATCATCATAACTTTTGAACTACTGATGGTATTTGCATAATTCAAACGGTTTTAAGCATCTTTCACATAGCTCTTTTTATGCGAGTTGATAAAATAACAATTATCTACAAAGAAAAAATCAACTTGTAATGCTACTACTGAGTGAAAAATATATTTTCAACTTTTTTTTTAATAAAACGAACAAAGTTAAATTATTTAAACAATAAAAGTTTAAAAGAACAATATACTTTTTTTTTTAATGAAGGCTGTTTTTTTAATAAGTGCTATTCTAAATATTATATATTTTTTTAATAAGTGCTATTCTAAATATGCAACAAATTTTATGTCAATACTTGAAAGTGTAAACATTCTAATTTTTTCAGATGTTTTAAAAAACATCTGAAAAAATTAGAATGTTTACACTTTCAAGTATTGACATAAAATTTGTTGCATATTTAAAATAGCACTTATTAAAAAAATACAGAAAAACTTTCCCATCCCATCCATAGCCTTTGAGCCCCTGGAGGGGCATAGGCCATCTACAACTTTGTAGATGCTTTTGTAGCTAGGAGTCCTTTTTACAGGGTGAGGGTGCTGGCCCCATGCCCAACCTTCCCAGAAGGTACATACAGCACCTAGCCTTCCCAAATGGTCACCCATCTGGTACTGGCCAAGCTCAACATTGCTTAACTTCGGTGATCTGGTGAAAACCGATGTGTCAACGTGATTATGCCGTACAGAAAAAAACTTTATTATGTATATAATTGTAATAGAATGAAGATATCATATTCCAAAAGTCATATGGATTTGGCTAGTAATTTTTCTATTTGGCTAGTAAATGAAAATATTTAGTTGTCAATGATCAACTAAAGATAAATTTTTCCATAGAGCCCCATCTAGTTAATTTGTTTACATATTTAAATTACTTGTCTGATATCTAACTAGTAATTTATCTCAATAAAATATACATTATCTAAACCAGAAAAATAAAAAAAATAAATATGTAATGGTAGCAAGAGTCTGAAAATGAGGAACAAGAATATGACTGATGAAGAATGCTTTATTTTTGGTTTGCACATCATTGCAATTTACTGCACAATTCCTCAACATGAAAACTAAAAGATGAAGTAATAATTTTCTTTGACAATGATTTAAAATACAAAATGATTATGTTAATTCGATAGGAAGAGAAAGGAGGGAAATTTTCCATCTATTTGCCTCAAATTCAGTACAGTTGTAAAAGTCTATCTGTTAACAGCGCGTCATGCCTGTTTTTTGATAATATAGATGATGCATGTCTTTTTGATATCACTGGCAAGCAAAAAAGGGATTTAACTCGTCTTCATCTTTTATATAATAAAAGAGGAGCAGTTTTTCCCCTCTGAACCAAAATACCATAGGTTTACAACAACAGATGGCACATACAAATTTACTATGTTTACGCTATTAGCCATTACCTTATTTAACTATCAAAAGCCATTTCATACACATTATTTCGTAATATTAATACATTACATTTATTCCCAGGAGTGCCATCTTCATCATCGTCATAACCTACAGAGGAAGTAGCTCAAATTTTTTTCCCCTCTTCCATAAGTCCTGTTATGACCTCATTCAACACCCTGTGCATTTATATTTTTTCCTACTTTTCAAGGTCTAAGCTGTCATTAACTGACTAGTAATTTCTTACACATCGTATACTCTTAATGTTTTACCACTACTCAAATAATGATTTCCTTCCTCCTACTATTCCTTACAATCTCATTGGTTGACATCTACGTATTCGGACATTCCGGATTGACCAAAACATCATTCAAAAAAGAATGCTCCAAAGATTAACACAAACATGGCTTCCCTGAATAGAACCGTTACATATAAAATACCCTGATTATAAACTTTGTCATCTCGAAAAAAAAAATTGATTCGCACTACATTTTAATTATTATCAGTACTATTTTCGTATGTATTTTACTAACATGTTTCGATATCCTTATTGCTTATTTTTCGTGTTATTTTACCAAAAAGAAATTGGAGTTTTATATTTTCATTGTTGTTTACATTTATTCCATTTATGGGGACAAATAATTATTAATTATATTTTATTTTAGTAATAAAGATACATAGATCGGGGATTTCCAAAAGCGCCAAAATTTAACCCACCTTTTGAATGGTGTTATACCAAATTGATTTTCTCTCAAAAAAATGTTTGCACCGCATTTCAGACAACAATCCGCAATCCTAAAAATGGATATGCACACTATATTTGTACACTTTTTTTTTTTTTAAATGATTTTTTATTTTACAAAAGATAA
Organism: Euprymna scolopes; assembly: GCF_053919585.1. Classification (NCBI taxonomy): domain Eukaryota; kingdom Metazoa; phylum Mollusca; class Cephalopoda; order Sepiida; family Sepiolidae; genus Euprymna; species Euprymna scolopes. The sequence continues at coordinate 79,615,630 of NC_136483.1, forward strand.
AAGTACAAGCAATAAATAAAATAAAATAAATAAAAATAAATTTTTTTTCTTATATATGTTTTTTCAATGAACTAAACAAAATTGGTTTACAAATAAATCCTTTTTAAATAACTTTTTTTTAAAGATGTTTTTTCAATGAACTAAAAACGATATATTTTGGAAATACAATAAAATTATTAAAAAATTTATTTATTTTTTATTTTATTTATTTATTTTTTTTTTTTAGAGAAGTCATTTTTCCTATACACCGGTCGGGTGGTGTGCTTGTTCTTTTTGCGCTTTTAGAAATCCCCGATCTATGGGCCACTGAAATATAAATCTGCTTAATTTCACTTAACCACGTTATTTAACAAATACAAAAAAAAAAAATGAGAATTCTTTCCAACTTCGACCAATCCTTTAAAATTGTGACTTATATAGGTTTTTTTTTTTAAAATTTCATTTAAAATTCCGATAGACAAGTAGTTTAACATATATGAAGAAATCTTAGTTTCAAAAGAGGTTTTCGGGGTGCTGAAAATGAAGATGTTTAAAATTCCGGCAAACGAGTAGTTTAAAAAATATTAAATATTGTTAGTTTCAAAAAAACTAAGGGATCATTTGTGTATAATAATTTAGCGTAAAATGAGCACCCACTTTATAGCCATCTTTTGTTGGGGAGGGGGGGGCAGTATACAATGAACACAATTTGCCGTAAACTGAGCACCCACCTTTTTTTGGGGTGGGGGTTACCAGGCATTATTAATCGATTTGATGTGCACCAACCAAAACAAAAAAACTGGGTGCCCATTTTACGTTAAATTGTGTTCATTGTACATTGACTCCCACTCTCACCCGCATCCGGCAAATGACAAAAACAGCAACAGCCGTATTTTAAATTTTTACATGGGGGGTGGGGGTGGAGTGTGAATGCATGCTACCACCGGATAACACTGGTTAACGGATCCTGCTAGTTTAGTTTAGAATATAATTTAATTAATATTAGTATCATTTATGACAACAAAATTTGCTGATAAATCGGCATTAGAAAACCTATTAATCAGCCGATTAATCAGTAATCAGATAATTTGCTAATGGGTACATCCATAGTATTTATATATATCTGTTTATATTAGTGTTGGGATGATTAATCGGAATTGGAAAAATGGAAACTTTTGGGGTATCTGAATTGAAAAAATTTTTGCCAATTTTCCGATGCCAAAAACGATTCCTTTAATCATCTTTTGTTCTTTGATGTAATTTTCGATTTTTGAGCGATTAATGAAATTGTGTTCATCTAATGTCAACTAGTTTTTTTTCTATTAACTTAAGAGTTAACATTAGCTGTGTCAAGAACTCCATTTAAGGAATCCTAAACGCCAGTCATACAAAATAAACATTACGTAATAAATAAATATTTCTGGCATATAATTTTACATAATGTTAGGATTAATGAAGAGCGTGTTTTTTTAATTGAGGGTTGGTAGCCACGAGCTTGCAATTTGAGTTAGTGGTGACCAATCCAAACATGAGGTTAATCTAGGTTTCAGTGGTGTAGTAAACTCTTCCGGTTAGGATGGTTTATCATATATTAGTAGCCTGGCAAGGCCTCAGGGGAGACAACTAAAGAAAAATCTGAAGCAAAATTCAGCCCAAAGCAGCAAAACTGAAGTTAGTCTGCCAGGACGCTATATATATAAATGTAAGCAAATTTGGTCATATTTCATTGGTTTTAAAATATAGGTTCTTTTTTACCAATTATTATAAAATGTTAACCATAGAATAGTATCATAATTTTCAAAAAGCCTGCAAATTTTCATGTAGTTTTGTCCCATAGAATCAAAGATATGAGCATTTCAATAATATTCAATTTGACTATGAGTGTGTGTGTGTGTATATATATATATATATATATATATATATATATATATATATATATATATATATATATATATATATATATATATATATATTTATTTATTTATTTTATTTTATATTCTTTTCTTATTTTATTTTATATTATATTTTATTTTATATTATATTTTATTTTTTATTTATTTATTCTTTATTTTCTATTTATTTATTATATATTTATTTATTTTTATTTTCCTTTTTTATTTTTTATTTTCCTTTTAGTGTCGTTTAATAACTCTTGCGGACATTTTTTTTAAGTGATAACCTGTACATTTCAGTTGACCTATATTATTTTGCCCTATATATATTTTTGCGCCTTTAACATTTCCTGTCTGGGTCGTTTTGACTTTAGTTTCCCTTTATTTTATATTTAACTTTATCATTTTTTTTTTTCTCCTTTTTCTTCCTAGATATTTTTTATTTATAGTTATGTCTCGGAAGTAGAGTGAAAAGCACATCTTATTTTTCTTTTATTAATATTATTTTTTTTCCTTGTACACATGTTTGTGAATTATTCCATGGATTTCTGCCTTTGGATTATTATGAACCATCTTCTTCCAATTACGGGATGGATGTCTTTGGATTTTACTTGTACAAATGGAAATTCTTTTAACTTTCTTAAAGTTTTACATTTGGATTTTACCGTTACTGGATTTTTTTATCTTCCACCAGACTATCCATTCATGTGTAATCACCTTTTTCTTTACCATATTCCCTCTGCTTAACTTATTCTGTTTTCAAGTAAGATCTTTGACTTACTTGTTGTTTCATCAAATACTTCTGCATGCAAAATCCGATCCCGCATTTTGCTAATTCCTACCCTCTGGAGAGTCTTTCTTCGAAACTCCGCGGATTAAGGACTATCCATTTATCTAGTGTTTCCTTTTCAGATTAAATATGTTTTTAACTCATTTCAAAGTGTTTTTTTTTTTTTAACATATTTTATTAACTGTTTGCTCATATATATATACACAGACCACCTTTTTTGGCAATTTTATAAGTTCCAAATCTGAGCAACAATTGATCAGAACAAATGAAGGCTTGTTGGAAAAATAATGACCTAAATTGTGTAGTGGGCTATTTGACATTTGCATTATTATCATCCAGAGCCTATTTTTTGGCACTTTTTTATAGCCATAAAATGTTTTGGTAAAGGTGCAGTATCTTTCCACCCTCAAAAAATCCTTTAAAATTACCACTATTATAGGTTTTTGACGCTGCTGAAAATGAAAATAACGTTTAAAATTCCAGGAAATGAGTAATTTTAAAAAAGTAGATCACTTTTCTATATTAATTTAATGTAATATGAGCACCCACTTTATAGTCATTTTTTTTGGTTGGGGATTTGTTGTTTTAGGGGTGGTATTTATTGTGACCTGGTAGACCAACACAAAACCTACCTTAAAAATCTTGTTTTCTATAGGTTTTCGGGTGTACTGAAAACAAATATTGCATTCAAATTTTATGCAAATAAGTATTTTCTGGATATTAAGCACTTGCATGTACAAGAATGGCCACCATTTATAACATGAAGAATTACATTGCTTAATACTGGGAAAAATACTTATTTGCAGAAAATTTTAATGCAATATTTATTTTCAGCACACTCGAAAACCTATAGAAAACAAGTTTTTTAAGGTAGGTTTTGTGTTAGTCTACTAGGCCATAATTACCAAGTAAATGCCATCCCTACAAAAAAATAGCAGACGATCCCCCCCCCCCCCAAGGTGGCCATAAATTAGGTGTTCATTTTGTATTAAATTAATATAGAAAAGTGATCCCCCACTTTTTAAAACTATTTCTTCATATCTTGGAAACTTGTTTCCTGGAATTTTAAACCTTATTTTCGATTTCAGCACTCTCGAAAACCTAGAATAGTGGTAATTTTAAAAGATTGTTTTTTCAAATTTTAGATCTGGTAAAAATTTCCTTATTTAGGTCTAATTGTCCAAAAATACAGAAACTATCAGAAATTGAGTTTTAAGGAAGACTTTTCATTAACTTATATTGTTTTTCTTCGTTTTGTGAAACATTGTTTTTTTTTTTAAAATTCAGTCGTTCATTTAACAAAGATCAATAATAACACAAATATCAGTTCTATTGCCGATTGAGACCATTTGCAATGTGATGGAGAAGCTTTTTCTAAGTTTTTTCCTATTTCAATATAACATTGCCAAACCTGAATCTGTAAAAGATTTTGAACAAAGTTTCATAATTCACTACAAAACTTTCTTTTCACAGTGATCTCACTAAGCATCCACAAGATGTGCAATCATCCTTGGAAACATTTTAATATGACTAATGTTAAATTCTTAGCTAGGGTTTACAAATTTGGACTAGTAGTATGTGCTTGCCAGTGTTCAATTCACATGAACATGCAATATATCTTTGTGTAAATGTTGGCTCAAAGTCACTCTATTATTACTTTAAAAAACTTAATCAGTTCAGTGGATGTGAAAAATACTATTTAGATCATGCACTAGAAATTCTCAATTAGTTCTAAATTAGAGAAATCATTTATTGAATCTTGCTATATGAAATTGTGAATACTTGAATAATATCTTTGGAATTAATTTGTTTTTCTCAATTATGTCCATTTGAGCCACAAAGTGAATACTCTGAAATATTTTGATACTGAATGGGCTAAAAAGCAGTTTATTAATCTTATTATTATCTTCTCGCAAGTAAATGATTATAGATCTGATTATTTTTCTTTTAACATGAGAAATTAACCTAAAATTGCACATAAAATAAATTTTTTTTATAATTTTGAGCAAGGAAATTTAAGGTAAAAGCCAAATCCAGACAATTAATATTTTGTGAATTTTGATGCATTAAATGCTTTAAGTTTCAAACACAAAAAGCCTCAAGTATGTCAAAAAGAATTTCTAATGCAAACTTGAAATTTTGCTTTGAAGCAGAATTTCACACTTCAGCTATAAATTTCAACACACTCACCGTCTTATCAAATCTGAGGTGGATGCTATTTTAAGTTGTTTGAATTGTTTATAAGTTTTTTGAATGCTTTGTTGCCTTATAAAAACATGTGGTTCTGAAATAATCCTCATTTAAAAATTATCTAATTTTACCAAATTCATGAATTTTTCTAAATTTATACTTAACTTGTACAACATTTTAGAGTTTTGCAATTTTGGCGAAATTAGATGAACATAAAATGACCCTCACTGAAGCTATAATGCTAAATCTTTTTTTTGTTTAATTAAAAATTTAATCTATTTGACAGAAAACTATGCATGAAATGGAATTGTTAAATTTATTTTTTTTCCCACTTCTGGACACACTGTGCAATTTTGAACCTTAGAATTTTTTTTTTTGTTTTTTTTTTTGAGATAGAATTATTTATTCTTCATTTTTTGAGATACCTTTTTATTTTTCATTTTTTAGATCCATTTCACCCCCAAGCGAATCATCATGCCGAGTAAAAGAAAACGCCCTGCACCAGTTGTAGATAATAAAACTGAAGAACCAGAAATATCCACACCAGTTCCGAGTAAGAAAAAGAAAAAGGCACCTTATGATCCCGTAAGTATGTAGCAATATTGTCAGCATTCCTTTTTCCACCACAGAAATAGCATACAAGTTGGCTGCGCTTCGACCGGTGTGGGCGTCCATTATCACTGAGGGCAGTGTTTGAATCCTTTTGCATTGACCCCAGGAAAGTATTTTTCCCCAGTTTCTCTGAAAAACTGCCCCCTTCCCCCATCCCCGTTACATAAGTGATACTCAGAGATTAGCCTCACCACACATGCACTTCTTTTGACTCGTACAAGTGTTTATAATTGGTTTGCGAGGAACAGTTGATATCTGTCTATTTCTATGCATGGACACATCATTGGCAGATGTCATTAACTTTCTATCTCTTGACGAGTTGTTTTCTCATGCTTGTTAGGCACATCATTGTCATCCCTGATCTGCACTGATCCTTTGTTTTCTCAGGAGTTGTTACTAGCATTGCTATCGAATGCATTGGACTTAAAAACATGGCACACCATCTATGAGGACAATGTATAGGTCAGTCTTCCCAATAACTTGTCTTTCACAATATCGAGTTGTGCATTGGCTGTTGAGAGTCCTTATACGTGATCTGCCAGTTATTACAATTTTTTTGTTGCAGTGATTTGTTCATTCCACATACAAACTTTATATCTGTATACTCTTTTGATGGATGTGGTGGCTTGCGATAGACTATCATTTTGTAGTGATATATGGCTTCTTTTAAAGTGCATTGTTTCCTTATGGCAATATATTTTACACGACAGTAGCCATGTTAAAAGACTGTGGACTCCTATTCCTGCAAGTTTTCAATGTTGCGTTTTGGAATGTGGTATTGTCCATGAGTATTTCAGCAGGAGGGTCAGTTAATAATGGCTGCCAAATACAGTCAATCCGTGTTAAGTAGGGTTTTTCCATCATAATGGATAATGTGCATTTCTATCCACTTTTGTGCATCTAATCTTCTTTTAGGCCATTGTTTTAGTGCCGGGTCAATTAACTGATAGTCATAGAACTCTTTCATTTCCTCTTTTGAGACAACAGGTTCAACCTATTTTGAAAAAAAAAAAGGGTCTGCTTTTATTTTTTTTACATAGGCATAATCACTTATCAAGGCTCAGAGACCACTCGAGGATAAAGGTTAAGAGTGTACAGTAGTAGTCAATTGGACAATATAGTAATCGTTAGTAATGGAAATTTGGTAAATTTGTTAACTTAAGTGGAACGACTCATCAAGAACTTGTTTACGTTGGACTTGAAGACAACCATATTGTAGTCAGCTGGAAAGCAGGAAAATGGAAGACAATTCCACAGGCATGCAGTTCTAAGAAAGAAGCTTTGTTCATGGAATCTACATTTAGTGTTTTCAGCTAAGAGTAGGGGGAATTATTGAGAATGTTTCTTGTGAAAGTTTGACGAGGGGGGAATAAAAATGTCAATATCTACAGAATGAACAGGTATATAAAAACTATGTTAAAAACAGTATTTCCAATATAAGTTAAAGTTGAAGCTGTAGGGTATGATATTAGAGACAAAACATATGAAATAAAACATTGCAAAGTAGAGTGAAAAGATTTTTATTTTTGGCCTGTGGGTTGACTGTATTTGGAAGATTTTTAAAAAAATTGTTTTAGTTTTATCTTATTTTATTTTTGATTTCAATAAATATTTGATTAATAGTAAATAAAAAATAATTTGGTGTGTATTTATCAAAGTTACATATAATGTCCAACCTTCTTCATGTGCATCAACACACAGAAACAAGAATTTGTCTGATAATTTTATTAATACAGAGATTTTTGACATTTTGTTTTTCCAATTCTACCTGTTCTGAATTGTGTTGCACAGAGTATTTCTGATAATAAATTGAATGCTAAGTTATCAAATTTCAAAATGGCTTTAAAAGTCTTAGAAACTGAAAAAGTAATTTTTGCTTAGAGATAAATCAGAAATTAAAGATATCCAAATAAAATTGTTATAATGATAAAAGCAAATTTTATGATTTGAAAATTATTTCATAAAATCTACTTTTATTATTATCTCTTTTCATTACTAAAATCTATTTCCCGTTTGATAAAGCAATTGTTCATAGAAACCATGCTGTGTCTTTTCATACACTGGAACTTTTTATGGAATTTAGAAGTGAACCATTAATGGAATGATAACAATCTATCTCTCTGGATTAAATAAAAAGTTCAGTTCCAGTGTTCAACATAAAAATTTCCAAGTTCAAAAAGATGCACATGAAGAAGGTTGGACATTATATCAAAGTATGAAAAAAAAAGTATTTTTTTATGACTGGGAAACATAAAGACAATGTAATTGATAAAGGAGACCTAATTCACATAATCAAATTTCTAGCCAGTCTCAACCATTATTAATAATAATCCTCACGTTGTTTCACTATCCTGACAAACTTATTAACCCTTATCCATGAGTGGCCTATAGGTCTTGATATGTGCTGACTCGTTAGTACATTAAAAAAAAATTTATTTTCTTATTTTTTTCAGCTGGAAATTTGCCAAGAACTCTATGAAACTATTCGTAATCATAAAACAGATGATGGTCGATTGCTGTGCGAAGCTTTCATTAGGGCGCCAAAACGAAGGTAAATCATTTCGATCATTTATCAAGAAGCAACTCTTTTATATAACTGCCAACAGGGTTACCTGGCGTTGCTCAGGTGGGAGGTTGAATGCATAACATCACATGCAACAGAATAAAAAAACTAAGGAATAACTTTTGTGGGTACATTTATTTCCGAAGGGCTCCAACAAGATCTCCAAAAAGACAAAGTTCTTGCAGTAAGCACAAATAACAGGAATGTTTCACACAGAACTAACGTACATAGACTGCAAAAGAACTTTTCCAAAAACTTTGATCTGAACAGCATTAAAGCTAATGCCAAATGATGAATGATACCTGTTTATATTGAATTTAAAATTACTCATTTGCATAACCAGCCATGACTCTGTTTATTGTCCAGGATGTTTTCTTATCACTGAGTGTACAAAAAAATTATTTGCATAATTTGACATGCTTTGCTGTTCTAGATGTTTAGAATAATAAGCATTCTTCTTTCCACTATGGAGATAGTACACAAATGGTCTGTGTTTCAACTGGTATGGGCATTGATTATCATTGTGAGCAGTGTTTGAATCATTTGGCACATGGTTCAGGGAAAGTAGTTTTTCCCAATCAATTGGTGCAAAAGATGCATGTTCTTTTGCAGGGTCATTCATCCCCATGTTCATTATAGAGACTAAGAACTAGATTTTCATTGTCAATTTAGTAAAGTTTACCTGATGTCAGCCAAATTCCCCAAAACTATGTAGAATATATATATATATATATATATATCTATATATCTATAAAAGTGAACGTGTCTGTACATTTCCTTACGCAATAACTCTGTCAATTTTTAATCTACAGACTCGAAATTTGAGATACAGGGTACTGAGATTTGGGAAAATCGATGTGATCAGTTTTTGGCCAGAAATTTGGCTTTTAAGGGGTCAAAGTTCAACGATTTGACCTTTGAGAACTCTACCAAACTCCTCTGACAATTTTGGGTCTACGCACTTGAAATTTTAGATATAGGTTCCTTGGACATGGATCTAACTTAATAACTTGATTTGAGCCCCAAAAAATAAATTTTAAGGAGTCATAATAGGGTTCAAAGTTTTTTAAAAAATTGACCTCTGCAGTCTCTTCCAAATTACTCAGACAATTTCTGGTCTAAATATTTGAAATTTTACATAAAGGGTATTCAGAGATAGGGCAAGCTTTTTCATCAGTTTCGGTCGAAGACTTTTAGTTACCAATATATAAATGTATGTATGTCTGTTTGTATGTCTGCCTTAAACTTTTAATAGAGGCGACGGATTTTACCAAAATCAGAATCGTTTTAAAGTTCGACCTTTCATACGACAAATGTCGAAAAATTGGCTAAAAACATTAATATGTTCCCCTTCAACTAGACACTTTTCTACAGGGGTGGGGGTGGGGTCATTTTTTTCGCCGATATTTTTTAAAGTTATCCTCTCCTTTAGATTGTCTAGTCTTAATTTTAAAAAATGTCGCTTCTGGTTTGGTGGTGGTCGTAACAGCATAAACGTTAGGTTTTACCCCGTTCTTTTCCTCCTTTGCGGTCCGAGCCTGCCTTCCTACTACCGCTTTTTTTTTTTTTTGCTCAACATACACATCCAAACACCCGGGCAACGCCGGGCTGAAATGCTAGTATATATATACATATATATATATATATATATATAAAAATTAAAAAGAAATTAAGATTGTAATTTGAACTGAATAACTTCAAATTTTGGGTGAAATAAAAATTTAATATGTTCCTCCTGAGAATTGAATACAGTGACTAAAACTAATTGGGCGCCATGATGTTTCCTAGTATTGCTAGTATATGTTTGTAGGTTTGTTTTGTGTGGGTAGTCATCAGATGAAAAAAAAAAAAGAAAAAGAACTATTGATGTCTAGCCCAATTTAAAATAGAAAAATTCATTCCAACTTCTGCAAACTTAAAAAAAAAAAATTTAACCTCAGAATTGTTTTTTTTTTCGTTAACCCACACTGATTTCTGTATCTTTTTTTTATTTATAAGAACCTTAAAAACAAATTTTCCTTTCTGACAGTGTTTTGCTGTTGCTCTAATGAAATTGTTTGTCTCTTAGGACTGCTGCCGATTACTACGATGTGGTAAGCACGCCAATCGACCTCCTCAAGATCCAACAGAAGCTCAAAACAGATGAATATGAAGACCTGGAACAATTTGCGTCTGATATTGAACTCATGGTCAACAACACTAAAGCTTATTATCGAGTAAGTGTTTTAATCTCTTGTTTTCATTTCTTACTTATTGATTTTTATTTATTGATTTTGCTTAAAATTCTACCATGATTTGTCAATAGTATGCTCTTTCCATATGGCTCTTTGTAATAGAGAAGAAGAACCATATTATTGTTTCTTTTCCATAATGTAATGTCAAAAGTCTAAAATACTTCCACCTCTCATGATGCGCTTGTTTGCATAAAGTAGAGTTATCATCATCATATTCAGTTTAATGTTTGTTTTATATGGTGCCATGTGTTGAATAGATATTAAAAATTGATTTCTAATATAGCCTATCTGTGGCCAGATAGTTATTTATCTATCTTTCCTTTCAAATTCATCTTTAAAACTTTCTCCAGTGTTTACCGTGGCTTTCTCCTGTGAAATGATTCTGCTACCTCAATTGTTCTACATCTGCCAATGTAAGAACTTTCATATATTATTTCAACATGGCCATATCATTGAAGTCTCCTGCTCTGCACACATCTTCCTATATTTTCTAGATTTAATTTCCTCTGAGAGCATCTGATTGAAGTCGGTGCTCGAAAGATACCAGGTTCTGATTGGCTGAGCTAGATCGCAGGAAAGAGGGCATGTTTGAGGCAGTTTCAATTAAGTAATAGTTAGTTGACCAGAAGATCAGTCAGTATAAGTAACTTAGAAAACAGGTTCTAGTGGAAATTTTGTCTGTATCTATTTTACAACTTCTCACCTGGTCAGAGAAATTGGTGAAAAGAAGATGAATAAATGGCATATGTGTGTGCGTGTGTATGTATGTGTATGTATATATATATATATATATGGGTTCATTTTTTTGGGTCAACGGCCAACTAGCACCGTGTGTGTTTTTGTGTATGTATGTGTGTGTTGGGGTGGAGAGGGTTCCCGTAAGCCATGGTGAAGGCAACCTTTCTAGGAGAAGCAAATCTCTGATTTAAAAAACCATAAAGCGGGAGACCAGTACCCGCATTAAGCTGGTCTGCAGTTTAACTTGTTGCTGGCTATCTTGCTCTTGCTTGTTGCTGGATCTCAACATTTTGAACCGAGAGAGAGACTTAGCTGTCGTACAAAGCTAAGATTCTGTAACATCATCTGTGTATAGATATTCCCTCAGGCATTTGTCTATAAAAATGGTTCTGTGACGCATGGAGGCTTGAAATGCTGGAAGCATGTAATAATTGATCTCAATGACCGTCTTCAGTATCATGCTTGCTTGAGCATGCGAATTCACCAGTAGGACTAGAAAAAAAAAAGTCATTTTTGAGCTCATGGACTTTAAGTGTCTAAGGGAGTGGCACTCGTCTGACAAGACGTTGCAATTGTCATATATATATATAAACAGTAAAATTAATTCTTGCAATATGTGTTGGAAAAAATAACTTTTTTTTATTTAACTTTTCTTGCTTTAGTATAGCTGTCATTGTTTTTTTCCTTTTAAATGTTTTATTTCATTATTAAATAGCAATAAACTGTTGATTGATCATGTTACTTTTTAGAGTCTATAAAATTCAATTTTACACCTCAAAATTATCTGTTGTGACAGTTTTTTTTTTTTTTTTTTTATGAATAATTTTTTGTTAACAATAGTTTGTATATATAGTATAATAATGAGAAACATTTGATCTTGGTATAGGGCTTTGTTTTCAATTACATCCTCTTACAGCCATCAGATATGGAATGGATCAATTCATTTTTAGTTTAAACCATTTTTTGAAGCAAGCATTAATTCTGATTCATTTCGCCAGCTTTATTCATTCAATACAATAAAAAAGAAAGAGTAAAAAGTAGACCTTGGATTACTTTTGGCAACCTTATAATTCACACTTTCCTTATTTTATCCTTTAGTGTTCACATTCCATAAGCATTGTTTCTGAAAAAGGAAAGAATTGCTTTTTTCTGGGTCAGATCTATTTATCTAATACTTATTGGTTACTTGAAGGTTTTTTTTTTGTTTTGTTTTTAGCTCCATACATCAAGTGGCTTCATGCCTTGTCTGGAGCGATTTCCATGAAAAATACACAAAGTTAATGTGAATAATCTGTATTTAAAAATTCTTTTCCCCTTTTACTCATTTTTTTTTAGAAAACTTCTCAGGAATACAAAGATGCTTGTGATTTATGGGAAATTTTCCAAGCAACCCGAAATGAACTGTTGTCTGAAGCATTTGGTGAGCCTTCCCCTGCTCCTAGTGTACAGTCCACTACAGATGGTTCTACTTCCACAGTCACTAGTACCATGACTACTACGCCAACTACCAGCAGCTGCACGCCTGTGGCAACCACAGCTGCAGCACCAGTCACTGTGTCTGCCGTATCTACAACTCCGGTTGTCACAACCCCTGTTCCTGAGAGACGGCGAAGTACTCGTAAGAATCCTAATGATAATTGGCAGATTCCGGAGGAAGAAGAGGAAGAGATGAAGACAGAACCACCAGATACTCCGACACACACAGGACCGATCTCCAACGAAGATGCCATTGAAATCCAGCAGCTCTATGCTGCCATTATTTCTGCCAGAGACGGAGATCGGGACATTAGTGAAGTCTTTCAGAGACTACCACCAAGATCGGTGAGTATTAATTCTTTATTTAAATGCACATCCGCCATCATCAGGATTTACTGTTTTCTTCTTTAGCATATCATTTTTGTTTTTGTTACTTTCTTTCTCTTTTTATCTGGATCATTATGTTAAATATTCAGGCGGTGTGTACTGAGAAATCATTTTGACAAGAATTTGTGCATGTAGCAATGTGATACAAGAAATACCATAAAATAATTATCTGAAGTATCCAAAAGTATTTTAATAAAAATAATAAACCCGACATCAAGCATCTGCAACAACCATAATCGATTGTCAACAAGATAAGTTAAATGTTAATTATTTTTAGCCAGAAGTACATACAGGTGCAATCAAGTCACTCCAAGAACAAGTTAATTCATTGAAACGACGATCACTGAATAAAATGCCCTGGGGGTATAGCTACAGTGACAATGCTGTCCAAAGAGGGAATTTGAGATGGTCACAAAGATTATATAATAACTTGAAATAGATATTGGGGATTGTTTGGCAGTGTTAGTAGTAATACACACGGACGAAAAAACGCTTTGGATAATCACAGATTTCAAGGTAGTTCTACTAAAATAGCCATATTTTTTAAACCAAAGCACTTCAAGTCTTCAAATTACTACTGTTTTGTTCGGAAATGAATATACTTTCAAATGAATTAATAAATATGAATGTACATTATATATTTTAAGAGTTTTAAGCAAATAAAGTGATAAAAATGTGAACGTCATAAAATGGCGTTTTCGGTAAGGTTTTGTAATGACCCCCCCTGTTTTCTAAAGGTCCGTACTGTGATTGTATGTAGAATTTCGTCATGAAATTTGGGAACCAAACAGTAGAGGTGTTAATCTTAATACTGTCAAGTGTCCGAAATATTTTTGACCATTTCTTTTTTTGTCGTGTTAAAAATAAGACTTTAATATGACGAGTATCGAACATTTTGAAAAAAAAATTCTTCGGACACCCAGTAGTAAGTAAATCAATCTTTTTACTATCTTTATTAATTAAAAGTATTATTTTATGTTGAGTAGGACCGCGGTAATTGATAATTTAAAAGGACCTACCCGAAAAAAAAATTGTTTCTATTTCTCGAATTTGGTCAAATGAAGTTAGTATTACTAGAAGCAGCAGCAGCAGCTCCAGCCTGTAGAATCAGCGATAGCACAGTGTAAACATGCGTTCTTTAATTTTTATTCCAGAACGAATTAAGAAAAACATGAAAATATGAATATAAATGTTCTTATGTTTAATTAGAGCTATTTTGTTATCAGAATAACATTAGTTTAGAACTATTCGGTTTTCAGAATGTATAATAACAACAATCCCAACCAATTCGGCATTATGAATCTGTTGCAATTTCTCACATTTCTCGTCAAATTTAGGTTTTAGTTGGTTAAAAAAACAAAATAAACTTTTGTAGATATATAGCTTGCATGCACTTTTATTCTTTAAATTAGTTTTGAACAGCGAATTAAAACAATGTTTTACTGCGAACAGCCACAAATGTTTTTTTTTCAAAATCAAAATAAGTATCAAAATCTCGTTTATACATAGATTCGAAAAAGTTGTCAAAAAACAAATATATAACAAATAAATGTTATCAAAGGCAAGATAAGTTACTTTTCTACCTAACTGGATAATTTTCTAGTGTTTTTATTTAATGTAACATGTTTATTCAGCTCGAAAAACGTACAGTGTTTACCGATGTATTGGAAAATTAAAAATGGTGCCCGGCCCGACTCTCTTTGACACGGTAAGTTTGAGAAAAGGAGTTAAAAAAAAAAAAAAAACTATAAAAAATACTGTTAAAAACTCACCGAATATATGTCAGCCTATGTCACGGTAACATATATTGAGCGAGTTTCTAGCAGTATTTTGTCTACTGTTTTATTTTTAACTCTTTTCCCCAAACTTACCGTTTCAAGAGTCGGGCGCCATTTTAAATTTTCCAAAACATCGGTAAACACTGTTTTCAAGCTGAATAAACATGTTACATTAAATAAAAACACTAAAAAATTATCCAGTTAGGTAGAAAAGTAACTTGCTTTTGATAACATTTATTTGTTATATATTTGTTTTTTTGACAACTTTTTCGAATCTATGTGTATAGTAATACAAACTCTCAAAATCTATATCAATATTCTTGAAATTTTAAAAGAAAACACATCAAACTACAATTAGGAAGCTTTTTATTTCGTTGTTTTTTTTTCTACTTATTAAGCGAAAGATATTTTTATAACCTGCTCCAGCGTAGTATAAACGGCCTATGGAATTAACACCTTCAACCTCAAAAATAGAAATCAACAAATTTATGGAATTTTCTTTGAAATTTCGCAACGCAGTTTCTTATTAAATTAAAACTAAATATAACATTTGCTGACTTATTTACCTGTCGAATACACACACACACACATATATATAACTTTCTGTAAAATATTTATTTGAAATGGAAACGGCATTTTGCAGTTAGGACAACAAAACAAAAATGAAGTAACGGTTCGTATTCCTAAAACACTCTTTACCCTAACAATAACACTAAGTTCGAGTGGCAAGCCCCCCCCCCAACAAAATACCTCTGTAAGCCACATACAAGCATCTAAAACAAACAAACAAACAAAAAATAGATCCTTCCTTAAAGAAAAATACACATAAAAATAAATTGGTTAACTGTCCTAAAATGCTAGAATGGCCAGGAAATGGTGAATTATTTTACATTAAATTTTTGTGAAACTAACTGCTCCCCCCTCTAATATTGTTTTTGTTAGCTTTGTCTCTGTCAAGTTTTCAGTATGTTCACACATAATTTTCCTTAGCCCCTACAATTAATTCAAAGTCCGAATGGCAACCTTCCCCATATTCTCATTGCATAGAAACCCTCTTAAAACTACACATAATCATCTTAAAAAAAAAAAAAAAAAAAAGCATGCATATTTTCCCATAGAAAAAAAAACAGTTAACTGCCCTAAAATGCTAGAATGACCTATATTAGGAAATTATTTTACATTCAATTCTAAAATAATTTGTTTATCTTTCATTAAAGTTTTTCATGGCATTTTATACATAATTTCCTAAAACGGTAGAATCACATTTTGGAGGGGTGGTCAGAAGGAGTTGAGTGGGGTTAAACAGAAGGTGTTAATCTACAATAATACCAAAGAAATATTGCAATATATTCATTTTTAAATGGTCTTATGTTTAGATTTAAGTTTTTTGTACATAAAGCACATTACAATTCAACTTTGAGTTCTCCAACTTCTTTTCTGTTTATGGATACATGGCATTTTTAAGGAATTGCTGCATATTTATGCACATTTACTGCAGATTATTTGGAAACCATAAACTTTGGGAGATTTTCAGTTGCATATTCTGATTCCTTGTACAAAAATACACTTATATGGTAAATTTCATTGCTTAGTCTTGTTTTAACAAAGATATGACATTTTTACTGAAAAAGTAGTGTAAAAAATGTGACGAAACGCATATTGTCTTAAAGAGGGAAAAATATCCAAACGTGTGAGGCACAAAAATAGCCATAACTTCCTTAATTTTAATCAGATTTTAAAAATTTAAAAAGATTCTTTCTTAGCTCATCAAGCTCTTTCTATGCATACCAATATTGAAATATTTCAAGCTATTTCAATTTTTTTCATGTGTATTGCTAATGTTAGCCTGAAGTGACTCAACATATCGAATTCTTGTGCATGTATCTCTCCTCCTAATAAACATGACCATCAGCGATTAATAAAAATATATCATATTTTCACATGTCAGTGTGTTGTCATTCTTTTTTGCACAATAGAAATACAACAATTAAAAAGTATTTTTTGCTTACTATTTTTTGTGATAGAATTCCAATGTAAAAGAAAAAATTATTTACAGTTTATTTCATGTAACTCATGTTTCAGTAAAAACAAAAATAATGATAAAGCAGTAAATTATAAGTTGAATCATGCATGAGAAATGCTGAAAATTTTTGGGTTATTCTCCTAACATTTTTGTCAATGTAAGCTCTGACTTTCTTCAAAACTGAATCCATTATTTAATTCATGGGAGTAAATTGCTCTTGTTCTCTATATAGAAGTCTTAAATAATTTTTAATTATATTCTTAGTGAGGATTGAACCATCAACCTCCAGGAGACTGTTACTTAGAACTGGTTATGATTTAGCTCTTTATCCATTAGACATAGGCCAGTTTAAATTTTGGAAGCCTTAAACCTGTTTTTATTTTTAACTGCGTAGTATTACTATCTATACTTGATGGTTTCCATATTGTATTAAATTAAATATAAAGATTCACAAGACCCATCCGAAGAAGATTGGAGATTATATCGATTGAATCATGAAAATAACATTCAAGATGAAAATTGTAATCTGAATAATCCAGGTAATACAAAATTTTTTTGTTGTTGAAAATTAAAATGACGAATATAAACAAATGCAAGAAGATGCAAAGGGGGGTAATACTAAGTTTATAATGTGACACAGAGGAGAAATCTAGGTATTAAAAAATAAAAATAGTTTCGTTTTTTCCATGTTTTAAAAAATGGTAAGAGGTAAGGATTATTTAATTTTTTGTTAGACTAAACAAATCAAACTTTTTCATTATTCTCATCCTCTACTTAAATTCTTTGGCCTTGCTAGCGCAGTTGAAGTTTGAAAATTACAAAATAAAACATGCCTATGGTTGATACATAAACTTTTTCCTTTTTCTTCTATCATAATAATCTCTATTTTTTTTTATTAGTTCAGTTCCTGTTTACTTGCCTCCCCATGAGGGCAGAGTTAGACACCAGGTCAGTTTTTAATGTGGGGAAAATCCATCTTCCCACTGTTTACAGAGGATCAAAGTATCTATTGACTGTACTGAGCATCAGAGTATTGTCCTCTTTTTTTTTTTTTTACATGGGATGCTAATGTAGTATGTGTGCCATCATATGGAACTCCTCTGCTGTAAGACTCTGAATAGGTGACTAGAGATAGCAAATATCATCAATGAAGAAAGAATAAGAATTATCTTTCATGATTTCTTGCTAAGGCTTGTACTTATTTAGAAAGGGAAAAATCTCCTTTCATTTGATAGTTGTTTAGTAGAAAGTGGAATAACTCATCCTAGACTAGATTTTCTTTGAGTTTCTTCTATTCTGACTTTAAAACAAATCCTTTTCTTGTTAAAAAAAAAACAACAATTTCTTTGGAGACAAAATCTGCATATATTTTTCTGTTTTTTGCCAGAAGTATCCTAAATATTATGAAATTATCAAAGACCCAATTGACCTGAAACAGATTAATCAAAGGATTCAAGAGTCGCACTACTCGACCGTGGCAGGATTAGAGAAGGATCTCCTGCTGATGATCAAAAATGCCAAAACATTCAATGAGCCACGCTCCCAGGTTTACAGGGTAAGCAACATCTTTTTCTGGCTGTAGATCTATCTATAACTCTTTCCCCTTTGTCTGTCTGCAGTTATTTTAATAGTTGTTGATTACTTCATCTTCATTTGCATTACATTGGATTTGTTTAACATTAATCTCTTGAATAATTTTAAACCTCTAACAACTTTATCAGGTTTGTCAGCAAATAAAAACAGCAGCAAAAAGAAGTCTGTTTTCACAGATGGTTTTATTTCAGAAAAACATAAATCATTATATCAGTTTTATAGCCCCCCCCCCCCCACACTTATCAGAAACTGTATTATTATATCTTGAAGGGAGTTTATTCCAATCCATTGTTATGCAAATGACGATTTTTCTCTTAATTGTGTTCTCAAAGCAGCATGTTGTCTTTTTGTAAAGTTTCTTCTTTTTTGTTCTCTCTTTTCCTCCCTTCATCCTCCTTATCCCTCAATAACAATTGTGCCAATAGTATTGGCCCTCTTATATTTGTTTAGATGATTTTTTTACTTTTCAGTTAAAAATGAATTTTTTTGTTTTTCTTTAAATCTGGAATCAAGAATGCTTTTCTTCATCTTTCTTCCTTTTTTCATTTCCTTTTCTTTAAAATGCCAGCCATAACAAAAGGTGAGATTTTTTTCAGTTTAAAACGTAAATGTTAACACCTATGCTCTCTTCTTGCAGGTGAAAAAAAACTTCATATATAGTTTGAAATTTTTCAGACTTCAATTGTTTTCAATCTCTTTTCTAAATTAAAGCATTCACAAATAATCTCCTTGGGATCTCCTACACCCAACTTTTGTTCATAAAGTTTGCCTCTTTCTCCTGTTTTCTTCCCTTACAGTTTTAAGATCTAATTATCACCTCTGATCTGTATCTAGCATAAAATTATTCTACACTTTTAGCAGAGGAGTTTTGTGCTTTTTTTTACATCTGATGTTTTTGGCTTTCACAAAAACACCAGATTCCAATTTGGCTGAAGTTTTGTTATAAGTAGATGGATGCAGAATCCTGTTAGATTAATTAGTGATGGTCATGGCAAAAAATCAATGCTACTTGATGCTGAGCTCCCTTACCACATCTAATGTGTTGTTGTCGTTGGTAGTGATGCTCTTCTTGCTTTAGATTGATTGACAACTGAAGGATCTTGTTTTCAATTTTTATTTTTAAAATTGAATTTTTTTGGTTTGCCAACTTTTTTTGATCTTTTTTTTCCCCTCTCTATAACACCATCCTTCTTTTCTTCTACAATTATCAGAAATGTCTGCCATTCATTGGCACTTTATCATTTTGTCTTGTTTTTTTTTTCAAATTATATGAAATATTAGCAGAACAAAAACATTTATATTAGGTCAACCGATTTGACTCATATTTTTTACTACTTCATAATTGGAGTCTGTTAATGCTTCTCATTAGACAAGTTTTGTCATCAACATTTTAGAAGTATCTTTAGAAAAAACAATTTTCAGAATAATTTTGCTTTCAGTTGGTCTTTGAAACAATTTCTTTGGAGACAAAATCTGCATATATATATATATATTTTTTTTTTTGACAGAAATATCTCAAATATTATAAAATTATCAAAGACCTAATTTAGATAAATTTAAAACTTGCATTTTTTTTTTTCTTTTTTAAGTAAAAAGCACCATTTTTGTTGATTTTATTGCATTTTCACTCCCTTTCATCTACTTTTCTCTCTTACCATATGCAGATTTTCTTTTTCTCTCATTTCTCAGAGTTTTGTTTCAAGGAAATTTTCCTCATTTATTATTTTTTTTCTGCTTTCAAAGAAGAAAAGTTTTTGTTTCTTCACCTTATTTTTTTTTAAAAGTTCATTCTATTTTGTATTTCACTTCATTTGTTTGTTTTTTTCTACTCAAGATAAATCTGTTATCTTTTAAATGAATACACTTCCCACAGTAAGCTAAAATAACCAAAAGAAACTTAATTTAAAGTGATGTGTTGCATCATATTCTTCTGTTCCATTTAATTTCTGTTTCCAAAAAAATAGAACATCCAACAACAAAAAAATTCAACATTTGTTATCTCAAAATCAATTCAAATATTTGGTTATGAGCATAAAATTAAATGAATCTTTGATTAGTTTTGTGTAAAAACAAATAGATGAAAAAAATCCTGTTTTTTAACTGTTTTTTTTAAATCTCTTAAATAATAATAACTGAAAACTTTAGCACGCATTTACTACTTGTCTATCTTATAAATATCTTTCTAACGTTTCAAATAGAAAACTTTAAAAAGTTTGTATTAGTTACACTTCTATGCACACATCTATAAACATGAAAATCAACTTAGATTTGGAACTGAATCAAACGAAGACAAAACTTGGCATAATAAAAGACTAAATATGCTTTCAGAGTTAGACGTAAGGTCGATTTTTTAATATAAAAAAAAAAATACAGTTCTCCAAAAAGGGTCACTCGGGAATAACTCTGATATATTTTAACATTTTACACGGTTAATCAAATCTTCAGAAGTGTCTTAATAAATTCCTGAACGTTTTTATATATTCAAACTGACCAAGAAAACAATTTAAGAAAGAGCTAATGTTTTTCTTTTCTTAAATGATATGGTGTCATTGGATAATGTCATATTTCCTTTGCTAAAAATACATTGTGTATGTATGACATGATTATATTTTCTTGGGGGTTTAGATCTTTAAAATAATATTTTTCTTATATATATAATTACCTGTAAACATACTGTTTCGCTGTATCATAGCTCTTCGGTCTGGCTAAAGAAACAAGGGGTTGCAGCTGAGATCAAAACTGACCATTTTGTCAACAGGCAGTCATTAATACAAGCTGAGAAAGAAAGGGAAATCTTAATGCTTATATAAGCATTATCAGCTGCTTAGAGTGCTCTATTTTTTTCTGAAGAGCTATGCTATGCATAATTGTTAACAAATATGTAGGAGGTATATATCATCATCCACAGATACACACACACACATTTATGGTAAGAGTTTGTAAACAGTTTAAATGAGTTTTTATACAAATTTGACAAATTTGATAGTTTTTATACAAATTTGATAGATTTTCTCTCTCTTATATTTTTTTGTTTCAATTCATTATTCTTCCCCTTTTCTTGTTTTCATAACAAGCAATGGAGAAAATCCACTTTAACTTAATATTGCATATTTGTATAACTGTACAGTTCATAAACCAAACATTCGATTTTTAGGTACGACGCTGGAAATCTTCTTCCATTAGTAATTATATATATTCAAGGCTTCCTTCTGTTTTAAGAAACAATGGGTAATGTAAGAGTAGTTGCTCGATAAATGTACAGTGAAGCAAGGGTTGCACAATCATAAACTCTTCTGAGCCAACTGTTTAAATTCAAAACAAACCGAAACAGTGTTAATATAAGCAGAGAAAGATTAGTTTTATTTCAAAGGTGTTTGAATGCTTGAAAGTCTATACTAAATTGTAGCCACAATAAAACTTGTACTCTGCATGCCAAGCCCATAGTTCATGCCCTTACCCATTACACCTACCACTTCCATGATATGCCATATTTTATTTATAGTATTTTAATTTTAATAAGAATGTGTATGTTTTTCAAGGCTCAATGAATTCAATTAAAAAAATGTGATAGATAAAAAATAACATAAACAAAAATGATCAAAATATTTGTGTCATTAAATGATGACACAAATATTTTATTTTAAAAGATTTCAATGTTTTTGTTTTCTGTATTTTTCATCATGTATCATGCTGTTAGGCAAATAAATCTTCATTTAGAAAGGGACACAACTTTTGTTAACGATAAGCAGAAATGGAAGCATATTGTGTAAGATGGCCACTATAAACACACAGTTATTTCCACAAGTCATCTAATATCTATTGTTATTAATATATATATCCATCACATATAATTCACATCATAAATATTATCATGATTATCTGAAATCTTGTACGGTTTATTTCATAAACATTATATCCTAGATTGTACAACTAAAAAAAACAATGGCCTATTTACTATTCTTGACACTTTTCTTTGGAAAATCAAAATTTTTCTTTTTTTCTTTCTGAATATTTTGTATAAAAGGAGAACGAAGAAGAGTCTGAAGAAAAAATAAAAATGAATTACTTGTTTTTCCTTTTGGATTCAATTGAATGCTATCTTTTTCCTCCTTTATTGTTTTCTATTCCTGATATCATGGAAATGGTGTAATGGTTTTGGATATCTCTTTCCCATCTCTTTCCATCTTTCACTTCCTCTCCATTCCTTTTCCATCTCTTTCTCTTGCTTTTCCATCATCTCTTCCTTCTCCTTTTATCTTCTTTACTCTCCCACTCCTCCCTTCTATCTTCTTCCTCTTCCACTCCTCCCTTCTATCTTCTTCCTCTATCTTTTACTCACCCTACTGTCTATCTTCAGTTTTCTCTCTGTCTATTTTCATTCATTTCATTCTCACCTAACCTCATCCATGTTCACTCCTCTGTTCTTGTTCATCTTCATCCTCTTCACCTCCTCCCAATCCATCTTCATACTAATTCTTCCATCTTCATCATCCCACTCTTTCCTTCCATCTTCCTTATCCTTCCTCTTTTAGTTTTATGATTTTCAATTAGAAATGGCTTTTAATTTTAATTTATTTCCTTTATCCAATTTTTTTTTTCTTGATACATTTTTGTTAGTTTTTTTAAACACTTTATTAATGGCTAAACTTAATATGCTAGAATTTACAATTATTCTTGTCAAGTATTTCACAAACTGTAGTGACATTATTTTGTTTCATTTTATGGACCACTTCTTTGATGCCATTGAAATTTATTAATAATAACAAAGATTTGTAGTAAATTTTCATTGCTTTCACATGGAGCGAATCACCCAATTACTTGTAAGTTCTTTTGTTTTCATAACAGTTTGAGATTTTATAAATAAAATTCTTGTTTTTATGCAGATTACTTTGTTGAAGAGATATTTTCTTACAATCAGAAAGAATGAACAATTAAATTAATTTAATTACAATTAAAAAAAAAAATAAGGAAAGATCTATGTATACATATACAAAACTTATTTGTATTATTTACACTTTTTCTTTATTTTTAAAAATATTTTAAAGAGAAATAATAGAGAAAAAATTTTGAATATTTTTGCTCTTGGTGACACTTTTCAGGTGATAATTTTATTTTTTATATTTCAATGAAAAGAATTTTCTTTTTTTTTTTTATTATTGTAAGATTTGAAATGTGGAAAAAGTTTTCATTACAAATTCCTGCCTATAAAAATAAATTAAAAAAAAGAAAAGGAATAATTTTCTGAGCTTTGTAAAGGAGCAGTTTAAGTTTAGGCGGCATCCTGCGTGTTTTTCCCCCCATTTTTTTTTTTGGATGTAGAAAACCTTTCGACAAAGAAACACGCCGATGAGAAGCTAATGAAAAACTGAGCTGATTTAAAAGGTAAGTAAGATATTCTAGAATTCTGAAAACGCCTTTTTGCTCTCTTGCGCGATGTTATCTAGCATAATTATCATCATTATCCTAATCATCATCACCCTCACTCTCCTCCTCTTCCTCCTCCTTTGCATGTTTATCATCTTTTGCTAATCCTCACAGGGTGCAATTCCTGATGTTTGGATTTTTTTTCTTTGTTGGGGAGATGTTAGAGATAATTTTTCTGCAAGTGGTGCTCAATCGATGGGATGGCATTTGAACCTATTTCCAGTTTGACTCTGATTATTTAATTACAAGACCCCCCCCCCCAAAAAAAAAAAACGCACACACACACACACACACACACACACACACACACACACTAAAAGAAAGAACTCTTCCATTTTGCATATTTAGAGGAGTCATGTAAAACTTACAAGCTCATGATTGGCTTTTTTTACATGACTTTAAAGATGCAATCATATTTTAGATTTTCCAAAGTTAAAAAAATATTTTTTCTCTTTTCTTTGTATCAGAGTTAAAGTTTTTACACTTTTCAAAGATGTCAATTCAATCATTGAAAACTGTGTGTGCATGTGTTTGCAATTGAACTATTTATTGCATCATATTACTGTGTGTGTTAATTTACCACATTGCATGAGGGCTGGATGTGACACAAGGTTTATTTAATGTGTGGATATACAACTCTCTTTAACTCTAGATTGACACAAACATAAAATTTACCTCAGTTTAAAAGAATATTGTCTTCAACTGAGAATAGAGCAGATACTACACTTTGATCCCAACCCAGTTATTTGCTTGTTTTCCACTTCAGCAAGATATGCTACAAAGCCGGAAAATCGGGAAAATTACTCTGGTGAGGTACAAAACTAAGTATGAATAGACCTACCAGGATTCAAGTGATTAACAATAACCCCCTGGCATGAACTAAGAGCGGATTTAATGCTTGGGAGGGTTTAATTCCTCGGACCAAGCTGCATTATACTTCATCCTGATAAAGAAGAGTTTGGTACTGCCATAGGTTTTTTAGATTGATTGGCAAGGCAAACCTCAAATTGGTATAAAAACAGTTGCCGGTGCAGCAGGAAGCACTTGCAAGGCCAGTTAGGCATCTGATACAAGGATTAGCCCTACATGTGTATGTATATGTGAGTGTGCTTGTGTGTGATTGTCTCCCTTTTATAAATGTTGGTTTTTGTTATTTTGAGTGGTGATTAACCATACCTATTCCTTCCATTAGCCCCCCCATCCCTCCCCAATCTCATAAGGTTTAATGTTTTATTAGTCTACTCCTTGAATTACCTTTCACAAGTACAAGTGGAGAGATTTTAAATAAAACACACAATCTTGAACTGCTTTTCTTCTTTTTTGTTCTATTACTATATTATCTTTAGTTCATCTAAAGAGATATGAGGGTTTTTTTCTTTTTGTGATTCTTACATCAACAAACTAGTAGAGCATTGGGTTTTCTTTTCACAGACTGGCTGGCCTCCCAACAGAAACAGCCCCCCCCCCCCTATTTTCTCCTATGGCTGTTTCATTATCTGTTGGTGATCATTTTACCAACGTTATTGATGTAACTTTCTATTGACTTTGCAAATGCTGTACAAGTAATAGTAATGAATGAGGATATTAACAATTGATAGAATGCAAGGTAGTTTCATCACTCCAGAAGTATAAAAGCTGCAAAGCAGACTGCATTAAATCCATTTCCTGTAATCTCCCTTTTTTCTTTCATAAAAAAAAGAATCCACATTGAGTATTACGTATACACACATATGCGCATAATTGCACACACACACACGCAACACAAATCCAGGTTGCCTGGTGCATAGTGCTTCTGCACTCATTTTTTTTTTTTTTTTCAATGTTTTGTTTTTAATCCCCACCCCCTCCTTTTACATTTCAAATGATATCAGAAGCCCTTTTCTGAAGATTAACCCATGTTATCTTCTTTATGAAGTTTCTTATCTTTCTATCCCAGAAAGGAGTAACACATTTTCCCATTCTTGGAAAACTTCTTTATATTTTACTTATTTTCTTTTACTCTTATTAAATTGTTACCATCAAATATATTCAGAATAAGGTTTGTTTGCTATCTTCCCTAGAATCATTATTCAAAAATACTTACAGACAAAACTCACAAGCACATTCTCAATTTATTTTGATTGATTTCAATTGAAAATCTACAATTTTTTTCCTTTTATTTGTAAACTGACTTTAGAACAGCCACTAAAATTACCTGAAAATGGAAGCACCACTTGTTGCTTGACAAAAAAAAGCATTGTTTCATTTGCATTTCTTTAAACTTTAAATTTGACTCAATTAAATTATTCTATTCCAGAAAATAAATGTGTCCAATATTCAATGTCTCTTTTAAATTTTAAACAAAAAAGTATAAATATTTATTTTGAAAAAGGTAAATCATAGATCCTGGGAAATACTGAGGGAACTGATGCAATTTTTGCAAATGACTTTGTGACCATAAAAAGGCACTAGGATCCTCATGCCAAAAAAAAAAATTTTTTTATGAGGGAAATTTCATATCAGAACAAATACAGATTTCTTTAATTACAAAGAGAAGTAAAAATTCACCAATATTTTGGCTCCTAGTGCTTTTGCTGGGGTCATAAATGTGAGAAATTACGAACAGAATTGCATGATTTTGAATTATTTGCTTGATATTCTTTGAATGCCACTCTCCAGATTTACATTTGTAGTTTGGAGCACAACATTGGAATTCAGTTTTAATCATACCTGATCATGCATGATCATTAAAGTTTTTGCAAGCCTGGTAACATTTGAATTATTTTGGTTACTGCACTATCAGCAGCTGTGTATTTATATTTCATACAGCAAATGTTTTTGACTGCTTCCACTGTGTTATGGTTCATTTTAAAGTGTCATTACATAAGTTTCTGAAATAGACTGTTGTATAGTCATCTGTGACACCACAACAATGGGAACAAGTCCCTTTCTACAGCTTAAATTACTTGAGTCACATGAGAGATGCATAACTACCCAGCTCATATTCAAATATTCCAAAACTTTTGACTATTTACCCTTGTATTATTTCTCTCTTTCTTTGAGCTTTAATTTGTTCTTTTAAGAATACTTTTTAAATGTTCTGTATATCCCCCCCCCCCATCACCCCTTCTTTAAATGACCTTTTGACATTATCTATTTGTTTTATTTTGTGTGACAAATGCAAAGGAATTTCCTATTATATTCTGACTGGGACCCTGGATATTGTCTTGTAGGAACTGAAAGCTGACAATCTACTTGAAGATTTTTTCCTCAAGTTGACTGCTCATAAAATAAAATGAACAGACTACTAGATGTCCATTTGTTGGGCAAGGAGTTGCTTTTAACTAAACTGTGGCTAAACTCACCTATCAGAATCTTATATGTTTTTTGGCTAAAATCTAGTCAAATGAAAATTCAGCTTAAAATCTTTTCTAAGTCACATGATTAAAACTAACCAATCGGACATCTACCCTCATATGCAGTCGCAACTAACACTAATGGTGATCATTTTTTCAAATATATCTAATAACTAAATACACTATGCCAATAGTGTTTGCATGTAACTATATTAAAAGTATATTACTGTTAAGTAATATTAAACACTATATTGTTTTATTGACTTGAATAAAACCAAAAACCACCCAAGATAATCAATATCTTTTAAGACATATTTATTTGTTGTTGCTATTGCATGTATAAAACTTGAGAGACAGAACTGAATGAATCTAGTCATATTTAGTGAGATGAAACCTGCCATTTTATGTTTATTCAGTTTAAAAACACTGCCAAGTTTAATCTATTTTATTATAATTTTAACAAAAATTAAAACTTTTATTCTTTGATTGACTAGATTGAAAAACAAGGATATTCAATATTAACTGGCACCCCAAGGATGAAAGGCTATCCCTGTGTATATCTCCCAACCCTGAACTCCATATTACAATTTTTTTTCTCTGATCTTTCAGTAAAATGTCATCTTTTGCTGTTTATATAGACGCAGTGATTGTAAAAGCTCCTAAGATAAAAGTAATGCTACAGTTGAATTCTTCACAAAAGTTTATTTAAGAAAAATTGATGGGGCTTTGTTTTCAGTTGCATCCATAGATAACAAACAGACATACCCCATATATATATATATATATATATATATATATATATATATATATATATATATATATGTATGTATGTATGTATATATAGTGTTCAATATTGGTCCTTGCTTTCTTTACAAGGGCTTTACTCTTCTAGATTTATAAAACTTAAATTTCACCAATTAACCTTTCCTCTTATAATACAAAATTCTGTCCCTTCTTACAGTTCCCTTTTCTCAAATACTATCCTTCTTCCAAATAAGCATATTCTCCATCTTTCATTGTGGTCATTCTGTTCATAAACATTTTTTCTTTCTTCCACTCATTTTTTTAAATCTCCTCCTTCAACCTTTCCATATATCAATATACTTCATCAGCCCCTTCCTCTTCAGTCAATAAACTTTATCTTTTTATACTTTTTACTACTCCCCACCCTGCTAAAAGAACCTTCCATTTTTCTTTTTATTTGATTCAAATCAAAGACGTTTAAAACAATTTCTTCTTTTTAAAGATTTTGTATTTTCTTTTTGTCTTTTCTTGCCTTTCAAGATATATATTATTCCAGGTGTAGTTTTGTTAATAAAGATTTAATAAACAATTTTGTGAATCTTATTTTGTTTATATAATAGTGCTCAATAGCAAGCAGAAAGAGGGATTAATATTTTGGCTAAGAAAATTTATTCAGGGCTTTTCAAAAATGTATGTAAATTTTCTCTTAGGCAAACTATTAATCCTTCTACATATGTTGAACATTTATAGAATCATGTATAATATCTTTTCGGATGACAAATTCACATTTAATGTTGTTCATGCAATTAAATATAAATTTGTTAAGCAATTAAAATTTGTTCAGCAATTAAATCAAAATATATTCAAAGTACTTTCTTCAGAAAGTAATGGTTAGTGTTTAGTCTGTCTCTTTTGGATTTATTGACTAAAAAATAAAAATTTAAGTGTTAAAAAGTCTAATATAATTATGATAATAATAATAAAATATACCAATGTTCATAAATCAAAAAATTATGGTTATTATTCCTGGTAATGTTGGAATATACTTATTATTCATGATGTAAAATTAATTTTAAATACAACAATAACATACTAGGATGCTATTAACTATTCATACTAATATTACTAAACTATCTGTCTTTAACCAGTATTTATTTTGTGGAGTCATATTGCTAAGAGGACGACTTAGACAAAAATAATTCCAAATATATTCAGGTTTACAATTTTTTTCATCAAGATTTAAAAAATTTGGTTTAGTGTTTCGATATTTTTTATTTCAATAAATATTTGATTAAAAGTAAATAACAAAAATAATTTGATGTGTATTTATAAAATTTACGTATAGATGAGAAACACAGTGATGCATATAATCTTGTCAGATAATTTTATTGATTGCACTATTACACTATCTATCATAGTGCATTTCTCTGCTGAAGATGGTTTATGTAGAAAGACTGAAGTATTTGAGTAAACATCAACCATCACCACTATGGTACCTTCTGTAACTAGTTCCTACTCAACTTTAAAAACGTTTGTACGATTTCTCCTCAGAGTTCTATCAAAGGGGTATAACTTGTTTATCACAATAAAGCCTTTATTTCATTGGTGCAGAAAAATTTATTTCTTGATGTCAAGAATATTATTTTTTATGAAGCATGAAAAGTGATTGACCTCAGACTTAAGTCCAAATATGAAAACAGAAATTGGAATGTTTTGTTGAGATTAGGACACATCATTCTATGTCCCCTTACAAAGATTAAAATAAATATGCCTAGAATTCTTATTCAAATTTTGATTAAAATCCATTATATAATTTTGACTTTAGAAAATGTCTAAAATTTAAGACTTAAGCTTACAGGGTCCTATAAATATAAATTGAAACTCAAGAAATTCTACTTAGTGTCTGTTGACTATGGATCAAATTAATGCAAATCTGAAATATTATAATTTTTAAATGCTCATATTATGCTCTCTAATAACCCTTTAAAATACTCAAAAGAAACTAAAATTTGGATAATTAATTGATGTCTAAAACCTATTGTTAAAATTTCACGAAAAATGGTAGGTATATAAAATCTTAGAACATCAGTGTGTTTTGATAACAAATAGTTTTTATTTCATTTAAATTCAAAATTTTGCTCATAAGATTATATGTATTGGCATGTTGTTTAAACAAGAACAGTCAAAAACACTATCTTATATTATTTGGATTACTATTTTCATGTTGGTTGTTATTTTCAAAATATTCTTATTTTGGTTATTATTTTCAAAACATCTATTTCGAAAATGGCAACCTAAATTAGAATTGTAGTCAAAATAACTCCAATAATTCAAACTATCAATTCTCATTTAAAAAATTGTGAAACACTAATGATTTTGATGTTTTGGATGCTTTATGAACTTTTGTGCATCTAAATGTCAAATATAGTGAGCATTTTTGTGCTGTTTTTTTTACTCATGTTCACCCCTAACAAGGCATATCGCCACTTGGCTGTAAGGGGCTACTATTTCGGACCATGCCGAGGAAAGATTAACATGATGTTGGTTTACATTACATTTAAACTTCTGCATATCAATAAGAGGGGCGTGCAATAAGTAATGCCCCTGATCCACTTCTCATAGCAGTAGAGCAACGAAACTTGGCACAGTTATTAGTCTTTCTCTACATAGGAACCACCCAGAGTTATGCATTTCTCCCATCGTTTGATGCAGCTCTGGAGACCGTTTTTGTAGAACATCCCAGGTTGGTCCTCCAACCATGACGTGACTTCAGAAATCAAGGCTGCATCATCTGGGAAATGCTTTCCTTTCAAAAACAACTTCATGGCTGGGAAGAGTTGAAAGTCAGAGGGTGCAAGGTCAGGAGAGTAGGGAGGATGGAGGAGGATTTCATAACCACACGCTCGTGCTTCTGATCTGGCGACATACGAGTTGTGGACTGGAGCATTGTCCTGCAGGAGGAGGGTATCTTTGCTGATCTTGCCCCGCCTCTTGATTTTGATAGCTTCCCTTAATTTCCTCAAAAGGCTCCTGTAATTGTTGTACCTTTGCCAGGAAATCTGTCATCACTACTCTGTCCTGGTCCCAGAAGACTGTGAGCATGACCTTGGCAGCGGAGAGCTGCACCCTTGCCTTCTTTGGAAGTAGTGAGTCCAAGTGCTTCCACTGCATTGACTGGGCTTTGGTCTCTGGATCATAGTGATGGACCCAGGTTTCATCCTGTGTAATCAGTCTTTTGAAAAATTTTGACTCCTCTTCTTGGCACATCTCCAAATTCATTCTCGAGCACTCAACGTGTTCTCGCTTCTGGAATGGTGTGAGCAACCTGGGAATCCATCTGGCAGACACCTTAGTTTCCACAGACCCTGTACTAATCTGGACATCTTGGGCTATTTGGCGAATAGTAATGCGCCGATCTTCCAAAATGGCATCTTCAACTTGACGGATAGATGCCTCATCAATGGCAGAAGGGGAATGACCAGGTCTGGGAGCTGTTTCTACAGAGTTCCGGCCATGTTTGAATTCACGATGCCAGCATTTTACAAGGTCATATGATGGGGCATTATCGCCATAATTTTCTTTCATTTAATCAAAAGTCTCCTGTGGTGTGCGTCCTTTCAAATACAAAAACTGGATCACTGCTTGACATTCAACAGGCTCCATTTCACACCTGACTCAGTTCAAACACCTGTAAAACAGAAACCACAATTAGTTCAGAGCTGTAATTTACCACATAATCCGTAGAGATATAAATCATTGCACATGCAAAATTTCAGCTAGATCAGACAACTGGAAGTGGGTCAGGGGCATTACTTATTGCACGTCCCTCGTACAGCCTGGGAAACAGGTAGCAGGAAGGAAATTCCAAAGTCTAGCTATTTGAGGGAAGAAACCATTAAAATAGAAAGCTTTCTGGCATTTAGGGACTTCAACAGTGAAGGGAGTTAGATTTTATTGCTAAGCGGGTTTGTCAAGGATATGTAGGTCGAGGGGGCACAAGTGCAATGAGTTCATCAGAGCACATGCCATTAAAATGTTTGTAAAATAGGCATAGAGATGAAACATTGTAGCGATGGAACAGGGGTTGGAGCTTAGTTGGCAAAGTGGGACCTATTAGATTGACAACTCTTTTTTGAACCCTATCCAAGAGAGAGAGGTTAGTGGTAAATGCTCCAGCCCAGATGTGGCAACAATACTCTATGCATGGACGAATGTTGGCTTTGTAGAGTTATAGGATACTCTCAAGTGTGAGTAGTTTTCTAGTTTGATAGAAGGAACCCACCTTCTTTGCAGTAGCTTTCACAAAGTCCTCAATATATTTGTTATAATTTATATTGCCCGCAAATGTTAGGCCGAGGAGTTTGAAGGGAGAATTCTCAGGTGAGGTGTTATTTGTCATGGATATAGGTGATTGGAGAGGCGTCTTATAATTGTTAAAGGAAAGCAACTTAGTCTTATTAGCATTAAATGTTACCATCTATTTACGGCCCCATTCCACTATAGTCTGGAGGTCATTTTCTAACGATTCTGCCATTGTCTTAGATTTATGTACATCTGTTCTTCCTTCATGCATCCAAGAGCATTGTATCATCAGCAAATATACCCATCTCGAACACAATATTATCAGGGAGGTCGTTTATGAATATCAGGATTAATAGTGGTCCAAGGATCAACCCCCGAGGCACTCCCGCATTAATGTTATGCTGCTTGGATGTACATCCATCAATGATAACCTAGATGGTCCTATTGTCTAAGAAGGATCTAATTATATTTAATATACGTTCAGTTATACCATAGCATTTAATTTTCATTAGCAGTCCTTTGTGCCAGACTTTGTCAAAAGCCTTGAATATATCAAGGACTACAGCCCTGGCTTCACCTGTCTTATCCAATACATGGTATATGCGTTCAGAGGTGGTTGTTAAAATATTTGCTGTAGAATGATATTGCCTAAATCCATACTGTTTGTCAGAGAAAAGATTTGCTTTTGCAAGGTGGTGAACTAGTGCTTGATTGATTTAGGGTCTCAAAGATTTTAGTGAAGAGGGAGAGGAGACTGATAAGGCGATAATTGAGAGGGTCACTCCTTTCAACAGAATTCTTGTACACTGGTACCGCAGATACCATCTTCCAGCTATTAGGGAAGCAAGATTTAGAAAGGCATTTATTGTAGAGCTTAGAAAGTACAGGGGCTAGCTCAGCTGAGCATTTCTTAATTAGTATAGCAGAGATGAGATCAGGCTCACATGCTTTGGAGATGTTTAAGTTTTTTATGATATTGCGGACATGCGAAGGGGTGATTTTTACATCATCTAGTGTGGCTCTAGTCCGCATAGGGAAATTTGGGAAGGAGTTTGTTGACTCTAAGATGGAGGCGAATCACTGGGCAAGCAATTCTACCTTCTTGGTTGCTGTGCATGAAACCTTCTGGGTGTTGGATAGTGGAGGAATTACTGATTGCCTTTTATTCACTACACTATTATAGATTTTCCAGAAATCACGAGTTCCTATTTTTTGCGATTCCATGTGTTCCCTGATTATTTCAGCATGTTTTCTTTTTGGTGTCACTATTTCTCTCTTACAATGATTTCTAGCATCTACGAATTTTTACCTGTTTGTATTTGACTTATGACATACAAACCGGCAGAATGCATACTGTCTTTGTGCAATGGCAGTTGCACAATCTGTAGTGAACCATGAGGATGAGTAGGGCTTGCTATAATACTGCCGTGTAGAAACGTGTTTCAATGCTCACTTTGTACCATTCAGTTGTCTTCTTAGCACACTGTTCAGCAGAAAGAGAGAAGATATCGGCCCATGGGGCATCTCTGATGTGTTCTCTAATGGCTTCCAAGTCATCCCTTTTGTAGTACCTTGTTGTTTTAGTGGTGTTGTTTTAGGCAATGGCTTCTCACCTTGGGGTTGGGATTTAAGTGTGATGTCAACTGATACGACTAGGTGGTCTAAATTTCTAAGTGGACTGTGAGCATTAGTTACACAATCCTCAGATACTGTGGTGAGGAATAGGTCTAGAAGTGAAGCCTATTGGAGTTCATGATCTGGTAGGTGGGTTGGGAACATGACTTTCTGTGAGGGAATGGAGTATAGAGAAGCTATTTGTAGTGTCTAGCTCCATCTGTGTAACCTGAGAAAGCAAGCCAATTTTTATGGTAGACATTAAGTTACCAAACGCATGTATTTGGGTGTTACTATCTAAGGAGAGTGCTGCATCTATACTATGAGAGACATGATTGATTAGCGTACAGTCCTGAGTTGAGGGAGAACGGTAGAGAAAATATAAGTAACTCACGCAGTGATGAAAGGCTAGTTGAAAACACATAAAAGCTTGGTCATACGATTCAAGATGTTACTCTCTAGTTAAAGGAAGGGTATTATGAATATAGACTCCAAGCCTGTGCATATATCTATCTGAGTCCTTACGACAAAGAGGGAGGTATCCTGTCATGTTAAAGTAGTTAGAGGGGAATGCTAAGATATCCAGGGAGTTTACTAAGATGTAAGACTTTACATGATCTAGTCCTCTAAGCCCACAGATATTTTTGAAAGCAAGCCTCAAGGGAGGAGGTAAATTGGTTTTATTTGGGTGGTTATCTGGTTTGATTGTGATATTTGTTTGGGTTGTCATTTCATTACGTTTTTGTTTAATTTCAGGTTAGGGGAAGACTGCTGTTTCAGTTTTAATGCAGACATAAACAACATGGTGATATCTGCAATACTATCATGCAGTAAAATTTTAAATTCAAATAAAAATATTTACTTGTTTGTTAGCAAAATGCACTGATATTCTACTGGAGTACTCCCATTCCCACCGCCCTAAAAAAAAAAAAGAAAAAAGAAAAATAAATGTTTTTCTTTCGGCAAAGTTTTCATAAAGATCCTCCAGTTTTTTGTTGTGATCTTATCTCCATTTTCTCCTATAGAAGCAACACATTTTTATTGCCTGAATTTGATTAATGGGATTTATATTTTTGTTTCTACCTAATTTCTGGACAGAAAGTTTCAAATGTAGTCTTTAAGGTTTGCGAGTAAGAATTATATTTTCAAGACTTTTCCTTTACTTATGATGCTGACTTTGTTTGACTTGTCCAATTTTAAATGAGATTGCTGAAGACAGTCCTATTTTATTTGGAAAGTTTTTCTCTTTCATCTTTCATCATTTGAAAAATAAACCAAACTTGCTTTTGATTTTTCTTGAAAATTTCTTGTCCAATCTCCAGATTCCTCATCATTTCTTTAAATTCCCTATTGAAAATTGTTTATGGAATTGGCTTCTTATGTTTCTTTTTTTTTGTTTTCATTTTTCTATTATTTAGGATGTTATTCCAATGCTTAGCTTACAAAGAATTCTCTTTTCTTCTTAAAGCTCCCATTTTATAAAAATGTTTCATACATATTAACTGAGGTGCTCAACATTGCCTGGGCCATATGCTCCATTTTAATTTCAGTACTTCACAATAATGTGGTGTCAACATACTAAGTAAATATAACACACAATTTTCGTACACTATTTATTTTTTAATCTATTGACTGATTTACGATTTAAGATCTTTTATAAATCTGTTTATACTTAGATGATAGAATTCAAACTTTATTTTCAACCAAATATTAAAAAGCAAAAGCATAAAAAATACTTAATATATAATTTATAGTCTGAATTTGACAAACCTATTTGTAAATCTCTTTTATTAAAAGAAAAAACAAACAACCAGAAAAAAAACACTCTTCCTTCTTGTTTAATTAAATGTGTGGTTATAACCACACTGACACACCTATAAGATTAGCAAAGTTAAGCAACATTAAACCTGACCTGTACTAAATGGATAATTATTTAGGTGGACAAGGTATTGTATATAGCGAATATATCTTAAAACAAAAGGTGTTTGCCCAGAATTCTCTCTATATTAAAAAACAAAAATAAAGAAAAATCTGTATGATGTACATAGAAAGAAAGTATCATGTTTCAAAAATTACGTAAATTGATCAGGTAGTTTTATTTTTATGAATAAAATAATTTCTAAGTAATTAAAGGGAATTCATAGGCATTACAAAAAAAAATCTTGTTTGAATTATGTTGAATTATCTCATTTCTTTCTTGAGACTTTTCAAAATGGTATTGTGAGGTAGTTGCTTCTTGGTTAGCCATAAAATTTTATTTTCTTGTTTAAAAGTAAAAGTACTTGATCAATTCATGAATACATATATCATGCAGATTTTTTTTTTTACATTTGTTTCTTAATATAGGGGGAATTCTGGACAAGCATCCTCGCCAAAAAACAAATTTACAAATCAATCAAATACAAAATGTATTATTTCAGTATAAAATTACTCTATGATGGTTAACATGATATAAAACCCAACAATTAATATTTTGTTTAATGCTTTTCCTATTTCTCTCAAACTGATAATATTTTGGTTAAATATTTCTTTGTGTTTTATATATTAAAAAAAAAAAAAAAACTAATATTTTTCTGTTTTGTTTTTTTTTCCTGAAATTTCGGATGGATTGGGAGGGGAAAAATTGATTGTTTCTGATTTGCCAACAAATACAATTGGATTGATTTTCTTTTCTTTTTTTTTTTTAATCTCCGACGATGATTGCAATCTTGAATAATTTCTAGTTTGCCTGTCTAATGTTGATTTTATGTTGAAAAACATTTAGAAATAAAATGTCCATCACCAAGAGCTTTTATAAAATATTCAGAATTTTTTTTCTTTCAATCAATAACATTTTTATTCTTTTCACTTAAAA
This sequence comes from Euprymna scolopes, assembly GCF_053919585.1. NCBI lineage: Eukaryota > Metazoa > Mollusca > Cephalopoda > Sepiida > Sepiolidae > Euprymna > Euprymna scolopes. The sequence goes on from NC_136483.1 coordinate 79,652,158, forward strand.
AGGGAAGGCAGAACAAACACCAAACTGTGCCCCTCCTCCCTTTCAACGATTTTATCTCAATCCTTAGCAGCAGTTCTTATCAATACTGACCTCCCTCCCTTTTTTGCCCCGGTGAGTGCATGTTATTATTTTTTTTTTCTCTTAGAATTCCTGTAACATGACCAGTACCGTTGTCATCATGAAGGATTCTCTGCTTTCACCCACACCTATTTTCCCCATTCTTACCATTCCTCTTCAAACCACTTTGATTTCTTTCATATCATTCAAGCATATAATTTTTTTTTTTTTTTTCAACACCACTGGCACCACAATTTACAAATCTGAACTTTTCAAGGGGTGGGAGTCTTCTTCAAAATTAAATTAGGTTCACTTTGTTCGTGGGCAGAACTTTATGAGTCCGGATTTGTTTCTCTGGCAGCAACCATATTTCCACCTATCTTTGTGTAAGGAAAACTTGAGATTTTCTGTTGATCTCTTCAGTTTACTATTCTTCAATTTTCTGTAAAACTGCAAAAGCAGGTAAAGTTATTTTTTAATTCCTTCAATTTTGCTGTTTTTTTCTGGCCATGTTTTCCTCTCTTTTTTTTTTAATTACTAGTTTGCCAAAAACAAATGTACTACAGTCATTTTCTGTTTGGAAAAGAATTTATAAACGATGATATTGAAAGTGTCATAGATTTGCCTTAATTTTAGTTTTCAGTTAATAATCTGAAGAATCCTATAATGTTGTTTATTCTTGGCAATTCTAAAATGCTCAAAAAATTTATCTGAAAATAGCTCAAGCAAGAACTGCAAGATTTGTCTTTGTTGTGTCATGTAAAGTGCATATCAAGTCTTATGATTATAGTATACCCATGCCCGAAGTTTGCTTGATTTATGTAGGCATCTGATTTGCATACCATGTTACAGTCTTGTTACAATTATAATCATGGATTTCTTTCTTATAAATGGCATTAAATTGAAATGATTAGTTAATTACTGATTATTATTCCAAGGAAGATTTTTTTTCTCAAATATCAAGTATAAATCTTTTTAGAAAAAGTTTTCTGTTATGCTTGTATCTCTTCTCCAGCCACATTGGTTTCAGATTTGGCGTATGTCTTCTCTAACTTTATCACTAATTGTTTTTATCTTGACTGACTTTAATACATGAATGACTGCTCCTCCCCCTTTTTCAGCCAATATCTTTTGTTTTATCCCATCTTCTCATTGATCAATTCACCAACCTATCCTCATGAAATCTCTTTCCTCCTTTCAGAAGCCAAGCTTTTTTTATTTAGATCCCCACCCCCACCCCAACCTCATTCCTGGCATTGTGCATGGATTTTATTTTCTTTTTAAAAATAATAGTTTAGAGGCTGATCTCTTTCTTTGCTCTCTTTCCAATTGTTCTGGTGACCCTGTCCCCCTTTCCCCTTCTTTTTTCTTCATTTTGTTTGGTGATCCTTTTTTTTTTTGTTCTTTATTTTTGTTTGCTGTCATCTGCTTTTTGTTGGCCGTGTGGTTCCTCTTTTTATAAACAAATTTCTGTCTATTTTTGTTATTTTATCTCCTTTTTTTTCATTCAAAGAATAAAAAATTTTTTTTTGTTTTAGGATGCAGTCACATTGCGAAAAATTATTGCTTCTAGAAAGCATGAATCAGATGCCCGAAAGGCTGTGAAAAGTAGTGCCCGCATCAGGTGAGTCAATTTGCTTAAAAGATAGGGCTGTAAAAATAGAGATGTCTTTATGACAGGCATTTACTTATAAGTTAATCACAATCACAGCAGCAATCAGTCGATTTATATATTTTCTATCTTTTAAAAATTTAACTGATTTTTCTCATTAATTCATCATTTTTCAAAACAGAAATGTTTTTTTTTTATCTACAATTTTTTAGAATAAGCAGTTATGACTATTTGCAATATTTTTTATGCTATGTAGAAAAAGTTGCCAAATCTGAACTAAAAAATCTATCATATATCTCTATAAAGTCACCAGTTGTCCATGCCGAGAGTATTGTGACTACATCTGGGTTGATCCTATTGGACAGGGTGCAAAAAGAATTTCTAATAGGTCCTGCATTGTCTGCCAACCTAAAGCCTCTGTTGCATCATCTCATTGTTACATTCATGTGTTTGTTTTATAAGTACTCCCATGGAAGTAAACTTACTGCTCTTATACCACTAAACAAAATATTTCTCATCAATGTAGAGGTTACTAAGTGCCAGAAGATTTTCTACCCTAATATGCTGTTGGCTTCTTTTCTCAAACTTCTTGTCTCTGGAATTTTCTTCCTGGTACCATTTGTACCAACATGCATAATTTTAAATGTAATGTGATCAAACATCTTACTGCCCAACTCCCCTCCTATGTTGTCCTCCTTATAAATCTAAACCTTATCACAGTAGTCCCTTATGATTTGCTTGGAATTAATAAAAGCAAAAAAAAATGTTCTCACTGTTCCTATTTATCTTTCAGCTAAGTTTTGGTCGCTATACTCTCTGACTTTCTTCAGGTATTTTGTTTGTTCATAGTGATGTTTTTTTCTGAATTATTCTAATATTCAGTGTAGTTGAGCATTATGTAGGTTGAAGTTTCCTGCAGTTTGTTGAGATGTAAGAAACATCAGTATTAACCATGCACAGATAATCAACATATTTGATTATTGGAAAATTGTCACCTTGGATGATTTACTGAAGGCCAGAAGACATGGTCGAAGTGTAGTCGCAAGAAAATAACTAACAATAGTGAGAACAATAGTCCAATAAAAATGTTGTTTAATTATTCAAAATTGTTTTTCCTCATTGAAAACAGATCAGTTGTTAAATTGTTGTAACATTTTTTTTATAAGAAAGCAATGAAAAATTTACTTTTCTAGGCATTTATATTTTGTAATTTTCTTCAATTAAAAAACAAAATAATCTTTCAACAATTTTGTTTTATTAAAAAAAAAAGAAAAGGTTTTCACTTTTCTAGTATGTGTTATTGGCTAAAATATACTCAAAGGATTTTTTTTATTGAAGGACAAAAAATATAGAAGTGAATTAATATGTATATCTGTTGATATGCCTCAAGTTGTAAAATTATTGAGTTGGGATATTAAGCAAAATTTTAAGCAACTGCATTTTGCATCCAGCATTATGACCAATTTTTCTGGCAATAAATCTTTTGTATCACACGTAACTAGCTACTTTGTTGACATTCAGTCAACTCAATTGGGAGTGGCATCTAGCTGTAAGAATTGTTTCATCATGACAACTGAGTGTTTTGTTGAAATAGAGTAACCATCACAGTGGTGATATTGCGACAGAAACAGTTGTTTGTTCTTCTTTTGTCTTGTATTAATCATGGCTCTAATTAATTGAAGCAATTAAAAACAACAAATCCATTATTTGCACTGTGCTCTAATTTCTTTTATTGTTGTATTTTATATAGTATACTTTAGTATTATGTAGATATTATGTAGTGCCAAGCTTCCCCTTGCCTACTGTTGGGATGGGGGGGGGGATTTGAAAAAGCACATCTGTTCAGTTCCATCACTAAAGCCAAAGACTATGGATTCTACTCACTTTCATACAACATCAGCTTTCTTTCATGATGTCATTTGCTGAACACTGTCAGCTTAAATTCTTAACTTCTCATGGAAAATTCTGTTTTTTTTTTTTAAATATAATTTTCATGGAAAAATACACTTTTCTTTCATTTTAACACAACTTATATTACCACACTGAATTTATGACATAAAAAGCTGGAAGTATGTTAAGAAATAAGTAAGTTGCTGGAATCCATGTTTAATAGAGATGTAGTCAATCACCTCAGCAGAAATAACCTTCTTAGTGACATGCAATATGGTTTCCGTTCTGCCAGGTCTACAGCAGATGTGCTAACGGTTATATCTCATAGGATTAGTGAATCTCTTGACAAAGGCTTCCTCTCTAAGGCAATTGCTCTTGACATATCAAAAGCCTTCGATAAGGTATGGCATAAGGGCCTACTTCACAAGATTTCCAGCTACGGTATAACTGGAAATGTTTTCTCAATCATTAAATCATTTCTCTCTGATAGGCTCATAAGGATAGTGGTTGATGGGCAGAAATCAGAGGCCCTCAGTATTAATGCTGGAGTCTCTCAGGGGTCCATCCTGAGCCCAACTCTCTTCCTGATTTATATCACTGATCTCCCAAAACACATACTAAAATCATTTGTTGACATCTATGCTGATGACACGACCATCTACGGCAATGCATCAAAGGCCGTAAATGACAAAGTTCTCTCTGATTCTCTCTCCTCTGATCTCGAGTGCGTGGTACAGTGGGGGAAGAGGTGGCTGGTTACCTTTAATGCATCTAAAACTAAGCTCCTATCTTTACATCATCAACGCTCTGATCCGCATCTGGCATCAATTGAAATGGATGGCTCTCGACTAGGAGAAGCTCCATGTTTTGATAAGCTTCTGAGATTTACCTTTACTCCTGACCTGAAATGGAACATGTACATCAAGTCTATTGCCAAGGTCACTGGAAAAATGGTAGGATCCTTCTACCGCTCCAGAAGATATCTCACTACTGATACAATTCTCTATCTATATAAAAGCCAAGTACGTCCAAGGATGGAGTACTGTTGCCACATCTAGGCAGGAACTGCTAAAAACAGCCTATCCTGCCTTGACAGAGTACAAAATAGGCTTTGTGGCTTAGTAGGGGATGCCCTTTTCTCTTCCGTGCAACTTCTCTCCCACAGGAGAGATGTTGCAAGCCTGTCTTTGTTTTATTGTTACTTCTATGGCAAGTGCTCGTCTGAGCTCCAATCCCTGCCCCCCCCTCGCCAATCTTTCACGAAAAATACCTATCTAGTTGAAACCACTGTCAAAAATTTTCCCCACTCTTTATCTGTGCCAAAATCAAAATGTAGATTCTATGAACAAAGCTTCTTTCTTAGAAGTGCACGTCTGTGAAACTCTGTTCCGTTTGCCTGTTTCCCACCTGACTACAACTTAGATATCTTCAAGTCCAACATAAACAAATTCCTGATGACCTGCCTCCTTAAGTAAGACACTTTATCAAATCTCAACACTAACGTACTGCACACGCAATAACCCTTATCCTTGAGTGGCTTCCGGGCCTTGACAAGTGGTGACCACCTTGTAAAAAAAAACAAAAACAAACTCCCTTGTTCATGAATAGTGATTGTCATTTGAAAGAAAACTTCAACAAGCATTATTACAGAGAAATACTTGTTCTCCAAGCAATCAGCAAAAGTAGTATTTATATATGAATTAGATTTGTTTTAATTCTGTATATTTTTAAAATTATAATGATTAATTTGTTGTGAATTTGTTTACTAAAATACATTGTAGAAATTAATGTAAAATAGTTTCCAAAAGTATTTAAAAAATATTCTTTTATTTTTACCATAATTTTTTTTATTTATACAATATTGTTGTTGTTAGCTTTTTGATTTTGTTAAAATCAAATTTTAAAAATTCTAGGAACAACAACATCAACAACACCACCACCACCACCACCACCACCACCACCACCACCACCACCACCACCACCACCACCACAACAACAACAACAAAACATAAAAACCAGTTTGACAGGCTTTGAAAATTGCAAATATTATTTACAACAATTTAAATAATTAAAGTAATTTTTAAATTGTACAGAATTTAAAAAAAATCGTATTTCATTATTTTTCTCAAATAGTTCATTTTTATTTTGGAGCAGGGGGACAAGTATTACACTCTAACAATATTAGGTGATTTTAATTTTCCCCGCAGGTGACATTTGCTGTCCTAATTGTTGTCAAGAAATGACAATGAATATCAATTTTCTTTCTTCATTAAAAATTCCTTCATGTTTGTTTATTTAAAAAAAATAATTAACTTTTATTTTAATTTAGCAACTGTTACAATATACCAATTTTTTGCGACAAGCTGATGAGACTTGAGTGATGAAAAAAAAAATTCCATTTTTCTTTTTGAATAAAATACTAAAAAGTTGTCAGGGGTATCTTTATCAATTTAGATCAAATCCTATTTTATTTTATAAGTGGATCTCAAACATTGTATTTGTTTTTAGCCACAGTTGGTCTTAAAACAAATGGTAACAACAGCAAAGTTATCCATATCTAAATAGACTCCTGTAATGAAAGCAAAAAATAAATTAAAAACAAAAATCCACTATATTGAATTTTCTTCAGTTTTGGAACAGTTATTTCCAATGAATTTTTATCAACAAAAACTGATAAAATTTGAGAATCATTTTTATTCCTGTACAAATGTGACATCAGCCAAAGAGACAACTGAGAGATGCTAAAAGTAAAAACTGTCAGCCATGTATTTAATATATTTATGTTAGTTGTATCCAATGATTGTAATGTTGGAAAGCCTTCAGAAAAAGGAAAAGTCGCCTGCTCAGTTTGTGGAAAGGGAGTTGGGATCAACTCAGTTTTTTAATAGGACTTGTAAGCATTATGTGCAGTTCGATTACAGATAGGTTAAGGGATAAAAACCAGTTTGTGTGCAAGAAGTGTACAACAATGGAGATGGATGAGAACTTGTATGTAGAGAAAGTATATTTGAACAATAAAGCTATTGAGATTGGCAGAAATTGTGTCACCTCAATAATACCATTAGAATACAGGAAGGAGTTAATGTTGATGTGATTGCAAGAGTTACGAATGGATGGAATAAATTCAGGGGGCTTCTGCCATTACTAGCCAGCAAAGTGTTACTGCTGTTGAACAAGGCAAAAGTCTATCAGATATGTGTATGCAATTTGATAATCTATAAAAATGAAACCTGACCGGTGAGGGTTAAGGATATGTGACATATGTAAATGATACAATGTATGTGTAATGCGGATGTTAAAGATAGGTTTAGATCGAATGATCTCAGAGGAAAATTAAATCTCCATAGTATAAGGACATTTGTGCAAAACAGGAGACTTTGATGGTTTGATCACATTGAAAGACTGGATGAGAATTCTTAAGTGAGATGTAGAACACTTGAGGTAGCAGAGTCAATTGGCAGGGGAAAGTTAAGGAAAATATGGTAAGAAGTAATAAGGATTGCATTGGGAGATAAAGGGATAAATAAAGACCTGGCCAGAAATAGATTAATTTGAAAGTCAATTTATGAAAGTTTGCTAATACATGCCACCATATAAAACAGATGTTAAAATGAATATGATGATGATGATTATTTGCAAACAATGGTTTTTAAAAATGGCATAAAAAGTTTTGCAAAATTAGAAAAGATTCCCTAATTTAATATTTTTCACAATGTACAATATTTGTTCTTTTTGTTTGGCTGACACAAAACATATTTAATTTCCACACAACTCTGCTTGTTTTATGTAATAACAATTATAATAAAAAAATAATAATAATTAGTGAAATCCATCTAGGAGAGAAGTAATGTAGTGAGTGAGAAATAGATTTTGAACTGCAGGTACCTCCAACATGCACCACAGATTTACCCCCACCTATATGTAAAGCGATGTGACTGTAATTATATTTAATATTATCATCCTAACTTCTGTACCATTTAAAGGAAGAAGCTTCAAATAAACTGCTAATATTAAAAAAAATTTTTTTACAGCATAGGAAAATAATGAAAAGCGAGACTAAACTCGTGTTTACATTATTGACACCTTAAAAAAAATGTTCCTATGTAGTGATCATTTTCAAGCCGTAAACATGTTTAAAAAACTTAGCAAAAATCAACTAATGGTCAGATTTTAATAAAATTTTCAATACTTATTCACTTTTAATTTAACTTGCATATTAAAAGTAGGTTTTGTTTAATATAGAGGGAAAAGTTTTTTTAGGTGTTCTTCTGTAAAAACTATGCACAAACACAAAATAATGACGTAGCTGATAGTGTGTAAAATGTTGGTGATTTTAAACAAAAATTTGGGCTTCCCTACCAAACTTGAATAAGTAGGCTATGTAATAAATTTTCACTCGCATATGAACAGATAGATAATTAATACCGAGTTGCTATGCAAAGTGTCATCATTACATAAGTCCACATGTGAACTCAAATTACCAAATCAATACATTAAAAAGAAATAGACTTGAGTTTTAACCAACAGAAACTCTCCCACCAAAGTCGGATCATTGGCTTGAAGCCTGCCTGTAGATATGAAATAAGTAGATAAACTTAGTTGACAGGAGAACTGAACATGCTTTAGGCAAGATATAAAGTAGCTGATTTGATCTTATTGAAATGTTTTATTATGCACAAAGTAATTTAAATTCATCTTGTCAACTTTACATTTAATTTTTGTTAACCATTCCCTTCTTCAAGTCTTTAATGAAGTGTGAAGTATATATATATATATATATATATATTAGTGATGGAATGATGATTCCAATATTTTTCTCTATTCCGATTCTTTATAAATTTCTAACTATTTAACTATAAAGTTCTTATTTTGTCCTGACTATCGCAAAAACACATGTTAAATGTGCATATATTTTCTCAAATGTTAAAACATCCTTGTGGGGGAAAGTAATCTATAGATTTTAGTTTTACTGGTAGTTTAAAATCAATAAATATTTATTATTTTATTATTACTACCAGCTGTGGAAGATTATGTTTTAAACAAAATCAAACAAATAGATAATTAAAGAAATTATTTTTGGTATTGTAAAATTGGCACAATTTTTTCCAATTCTGGTACCAGCAAAAGTTCTGATTTTTCTGATTCTGATTAATCATCTTAACATATATATATATATATATATATATATATATATATATATATATATATATATATATATTAAGCCCCTTCTTTGGGTAGAATACTGTTGTAAATGTATCTCACCTGCTGCTTAATTGACTATAAAGTGAGGCTCACTGTTTTTTTTGTTTATAAATGAACAAGCAGCTCGAGCACTGTAAAAACAGTAGACGAGTGTCTATTTAAATGGACATTTGACGAGGTCATTTATGAGCATCAACCCCATGGGCTGAAGGTTAGAACTGCCAACTATCAATGTGATGTTTATAAGTTCAATCCCTGGCTAGGGAAAGGTGGTGGTCTAGCTGCACTGATAAGCTGTGATACAGCGAAACTACTGTATGTTGATGACATATATATATATATAAATAAATAAATGACAAAATGTCTATATTTTAAATTCCAAAATATTGTCCAGATTACAGTTTATTTCTTTCAACATGTTAAAATGTTCAATTATTATGTCACTTTTTGAATCATTTCCATCTTGACTCTTTAGAAGAATAGGAACTCATCAACTTTAAAAGAAAATAAAAAGAATGTAGGCTTGATTACATAAATCAAGATATATAGTTTTAAGTAGTAACACTACACTTCTAGACAAGATTAAGTTTAAGGCTCCCAAAATTCATTCTAAAATTATCCACATAGTATGACATTGAGTTTTAAGTGAGAATCTTCTAGAGGTTAAAGGTTCAATTCTAACTAAAGGTGATAATAACTAAGAATAACATAAAAAATAACAATTATAGCATGACTGATAGAATGACAATAATCTACTGCTGTGAAGAAAATTAAGGCCACTTTAAAATTCAGTATAAGTTTCCAGATTCAATTATTAAATTCCCATCTTTGAAAAGAAGGTTGAGGGTCACATTGGCTGAAACATTGTGAATACAATAAACAAGATGAATATTTTGATTTTTTTTTCCCTCCAAATCTTAAGAAAGTAGTTTAATCAATTGTTGTCTATTTTTAATTAATTTCCTATTTTCATTAATTAAATCATTAATTTTTCCAAATTAAAGTATAAAAATTTTCAGAAAAGTAACTTTTATTTTGGCAATCAGTATAATTGAAAATTGTGTGATTTTTAGTGAAATTGATAGTTTAAAGACAAATTTGTATCATCCCTTGATTAATTTAGCTTTTTTATTGAAATTTTTTATGAATAAATTGAATTAATGTAAAGTTTCATGTCCTTTGCTTAATGTAATCAACCATTTATTGTTATCAAGATAACACTGCTCAAAGTAATTCTAATGAATAGCTTTTACTCTTATGCATATTCTATTTTTCTTGTTTGTTCATTGTGTCCAATGATGACAGTCTTGACTCCACCATCAATGCGTCCTCACATGGATGTACAGTCCAAGCTGTGATCCACACTATCTGCCACAAGCAGAACAGGTGAGAATATTGACGAAGGATGTAAATATGGTTTTTGGGTGTTTATACACCGATACATATATACATGCAAACATATTTTACAAAAAAAAAAAAAGTCAAAGAACAGATAAACATTGTCTGTTTATATTATTCTTCTTTATGGAAAGGAAGACTAATGTGAAAATAATTATTTTGTTGTTTTTATTTAATAAATATAATAAATAATTTTATATAAATATAATAAATAAATTGTGTCTGAAAATAACAGGACTGGGCTCACAAACAATTTATTTCAATTCCAAATAACAAACTACATTGTTTCCCCTTCAAAGTAATTAATGAGTTTCATGCATTTTCTCATTCTTCTCTGCTTCCATACTGCTGGGATGATCCTCCACTCCTCTATTATCATCCTCTTGATATCCTTTGCATTTTCAAGATGAGTCATCTTGATTATTTTCTTGATTTTGAAGTTAAAAAAATATTTCATAGGAAGGTTGTTCAGTACAGTGAATGTTTTTTTTTTTAAATTTGCTGCTCATCGTTTGTTTCTCAGTGTTTATAGCTGACCAATCTGAAAAAGAAGACTGAAAAAAAAATGCATGTGTAAAAATATAAGAAAGTTAAGATTACGATTATTATTCTGCCAAGGTATCATGTTAGATGATAATGCGATCGACTCGCCCATAGCTCAAACGCCACGCCCAGAGTTGTTATTTTTCAGAAACATTTCATACACATCACGAATTAAAATAAACTGTTTTAAACTAATTTCCAAATTAATGTTAATTTCTGAAAACTAATTTATAACATAGAAAATAACCTTTATCTTGGTTTCAAAATCCGAATCCGTTTAAGAAGGTAAAAAAAAAATTGTAAACAATTCCATGTCATAAGGTGCTGTGTGATCAATAATCATCATGTAAGCTGGCAGTGCCCATCCTTCTCCAGCTCATGCTATTCCACAACTTCTGAAAAATTTTGTCATGCTCAATTTCATTTACATTGCTTGGGTTGGCCTATTGCATATGGTTTTACAGGTTTGGAGAAAGATGGTGACTGATTGGTTAGATTCTAAGCATTCTCTTTTAACATTCTCTTTTCTACATTCACCCAAAGAAGATAAAATGAAATTCTTTTTTAAAATAGAATTTTCTTTAGTGCTTATTTATGTTAGGGATGAAATATGGCAGATCAAAATGAAATAACAGGAAACTTGGTGATCAGATGAAAATATTACATCAAAAACTATATGAACTTAATGAATAATATTTAAATAAAAAATAAAGTTAATTTACTATTGGATTCCATGAACTCCAAACCACATTTGCACCAAGCCATACTGTTGTAGAAGATTATCTCTTTTCTTCTAATATAAAGATGACACTTGTCATTTGAAGTTTGTGGAGTCCAAATAATAAATTAATTTCATTTTTTATTAAAATTCTACTCAATAAGTTTTTGTAATTTTTGTGTATACTAATATTTTCAACTAATATGTATATCCATAAGTTTTCTTGTTATTCTATTTTAATCTACCAGATTTCATATGTACCTTAATATAAATAAGCACTTTTTCTTTTTTGTTTTGTGTTTTTTGATTCAAAATTCAATTTGAGAAAACCCGTAATCGATTCTGTTTAAATTTTCTTGTCATTTAGAGATTTTAATGATTCGACTTTAAAAACAAAGTTATGAAAATTAACATAGCTTCATTTTTTTAATTTTTTTATTGCTAATGGTAGTATATCAGTGTTTTCTGTTGGTATATTTAAAGAATGATTTGGAAACCATGGGTAAAATAGCAACTTCAGTTATATTAATTATGCCCAATAAGTATTGTGTTCTTGTATTAAAATAAACCTAAAAAAAAAAAAAAGAATTGATATACTGTTATAGTGATAAAAGAGGGAATAATTCTAAATAAAGAAAGTAAGAGTTATCGCCCTTTAAAGATTCTGACATCCCATTTCTCCGAACGCAACATCTATATATATAAAAGCGAAAATGTGTGTGTTAGTGTGTGCACTTTTTCTGTATGTCCACAAAAGGCTCAGTTACTTCTATTTGACCTCATTTAGTCATTAAGTGCGAGCAGATTATTTTTGCAGTTTTAACAAAGGAGCTACAACACCTTTTGGCCAAGATCAAAGTGTAGTATCTGTTCTTCAGATGCAGCACTCCCATTTTTTGTTCTCCCTCAGTGGAGGAGAAATCCTTCACGACTGAGACAATTTTTATTTTTGTACCTTTTCTCCATGTTAAAAAAACGACCCTGGTGTCTAACTCTGCCCCGTGGAGAGGCATTGTAACTAGGTACAATAATATCAAGGCGTCTCCATTTATGCTGAAGATCTACACAATGTCAACATCAATATATTACATATGGAAGTGTCCACTGTGGAATTTCCACTGGCCCCACTAGTGAAAGCATTAACAGTATTCTGTGAAAACTATTCTATGGATTTTTTTTTACCAAATTTGCTGGTACATGTGATACAGAAGAAGTCAATATAATTTCTAGCAGATCCTAAGAAATGATATTGATTAAAGAAGCTCTTTTACAGTTAGCATAAAACTTGGTATCCTCTTTTAGGTATTCATTGTAATCAAAACTGAATAGCAACTTTTAAGCTGAATTAGATTAAGTTTTAATTAGAAAAAATCAAAAATTTTAAAAATAAATTGATTTATGAATTCTAAAGATAAAACTGAGAAAGAGTATGTTCTCATTAAGAAAAAAATCCCTTGTGAACTTCATTGGAACTTTTAGATTATGCATTTTAGTTGTGAATAATCCAAGAAATATGTAAATATGCTAATTCTCTTTTGAATTCTATCAGATGATTGCAATTTATAAAGGAATACTTTATTTTAAATCTCTTCACTTTTTTTCCATAAAGTTGAATGGTTTGTGCATTCAGGGTACAAAACTAATTATAACTTAGTTTTTTGTTCTTGTTTTAATGAATGTATTAATCAAAATATTTCACAATGGATATTTTTATTTGTTAAGTTAATTCGATTGTAGGGTAATGTTGGAATATCTCACCCATTTTACTTAGTGTTCTCCCAATTGTTGGATAAAGTCGATTATTGGTTTTAAATGATACCCTAGAGTCAAATTCTAATTTACTTTTTAACATATATAAAATTGGACTTTTACCTTTCATAGACATTTTCTTTTCAATAATTTATTATTCTTAAATTATAAATTTGTATGTTTTAACTTAATTTTTCTTGTACCAAGTAAGATGGATGAGACAATCCAACAGACACTATAGTACAATTTAATCCTTGTTTCATGTAATTTTTTTTTTAAATTTAGTCATTTTTTTTTTTAAAAAGCTTTAGTGAGGTATATGTTCTCTGAGTGCTATTCTAGTACTCCATTTGTATTTGTATGCATATTGAGTTTTAGTATTAAATTGTCTGAAATGCATCAAAATGGATGAATGAATGTAATAAATCAACCTTATCATATAACAGATATCTGGTTTTACTGGAAATTAATGAGATCATCTATGTCTTCCTGTTCCAAACCTTGAACTGCATATTATTATTTTTGTTTAATTTTTATAATTTTCAAATAAAACAACTTATGTAAAACATTCTTTGCTATTATGTTTTTGAATTTTTTAGATGAGGATTTATAATTTGGATTATATGGATTACTATTCTCATCTTGAATGTTATTCACATAACATTTTGGTTGATGTAATCTCTGATCTTCTGCTGATGTATCTTGTCAAATTTGGGGAATCTTTTCATTGAACCCGTGAATGTAAATGGAATTTTGAATAAAACCCTTTATTTAATCAATGCAGATAGCATGCTCCCATTCCATCAGCCATGACCAGGTTGAAATCTTAAATAATTCGCAATAGTATTCTTTGTATTGTCCTGCAGTGAGGTTTGAACCTTCAACCTCCAAAATAGTGTTATTTACGATTGAATCTTACCTAGTATTTTATCCATTACTTTACGCGGAAGGGTGTCTTCAAGGACCATGGTGTAATAGATAAAGTACTAGGTAAAATTTAGTTGTGACACTCTTTTGGAGGTTTAAGGTTCAATCCACTGTGCGAATGTTACATCAGTCCAAATGTTGTACGAATAACGTTCAAGATGAGAATAGTAGTCAGAATAATCCAATTAATTCATATTCTTTGCTGTTTAAGGATGTCTGACACAAACACAAATCCCATGATTTGTAAAACTTCCAAATTAATACCACCATACGATTCCTTGTAAAATTTTACCTGAGAAAAGTTGTTTAATCTTTATAAAAGGCTTTGTTTCCAATTGCATCACCAAAGTAACAGACAGATAAACTACAAATATATCCTTTAAATGTGGTTCCTCTGTTTTTCTGTCTATCTAGTTGTAGGTGTAATTAAAAATAAAGCCCTATACTAAGATAAAACACAATTTTTCTCTTGTAAGCATTTAGGAGAAATTCAGTTATGGTATTACTTTTATATTAAAGTGTTTTACATTAATATTATTGGGTTTGCTTTTATGTTGGATACCTATCAACAGTAATGATGATTTCCTTTTATTAATAACTTGAAAATGAATATTATAGAAAAAATTGTGAGTTGAGGGTTGGGAGTAGGATTATGCAAAGGTTCTCATTTACTCCTGGGCAACACCAGTAATGCATGCTAATATATTATAGATTACAGCATTGTTCAGTTCTATATTTATCGAGATATAAATTTATCATGTTGCTTTCTTCTTCACAATAAGTCACCTAAATTTTTCAAGTGAAACACAAATATTTTCCTTGCCATCGTTTTTCTTTGTTTATGCAAAAAGTTTTCAAATTAAAATGAAAATTGAAACTTTTGATTACAGTTAAGCTTGAATTTGTTTCAAATGCTGTTTCTTTTTTTCTTTTAATTCCTTTTATATTTCTCTTTCTTTTAACATTTTATTCTCTCTCTTCTTGTTCCTGTCTCTCTCTCTTTCTCGGTGTCTCTTTTTTTCAACTCTTTAATATATATATATATATATATATATATATTTTTTTTTTTTCTTTGAATACTAACAAAGAGAGAAATAAATAAATGGCCAGGTCTTAAAATTTATTTTTATCTTGTCAAATTGCACTCTATCTTGTTGTTGACATTACCAGTTGTATGTTTTCATTCCAGAGAACTGCAGAGTATCAATAAAACTTGTTTTAAAGAACAATCCGAAGATGAAAGTGATCTTGGTGGATGGCAGACCCCAGTAACTCCGTGTGAAGATGAATCATATAGTATACAAAAAGACCGAACATTTTGGTCTTTATATTTTGCAGTTAAAAACTATAAGAATGCCATGGGTCAAAATCTTGCTGAACCATTTTATAAGTTGCCCAGTCAAAGGTAAGTATAATTGAAACAAGTTTGATCCTTCAATTCAGCCGGTACTTATCAGGACAAATTTATCTTTAGTTTATCTTTGACAACTAAATATTTTTGTTTATTAGCTAAATAGAAAAGTTACTAGCCAAACTCACGTGATTTTTAGAATATGACATCTTTGTTCTGTGACAATTATAAAGATTTTTTTTTGTATTTTTTTAATAAGTGTAATTCTAAATATACAGCAAATTTTATGTTGATACTTGAAGGTATAAACATTCTAATTTCTTCAGATGTTTTTTAAACAGCCTTTGTTAAAAATGAAGTGTATGTCGTTCTATTAAACTTTTATTGTTTAATTTTATTTTGTTTGTTTTATTAAAGAAAAAAAGTTGGAATGATATTTTTCACCCAGTAGTGAGCTTTGGAAATGAAAGAAATACAATCGCCAAAAGATGAGCATTTCATTATTTCTAGTCGCCACTTTGAAATATTACTCACAAATGCGACTGTTTCACTCGCAATGTAGAGCCCTGCTTATGCAGTGAATGTTGCCTGGCATATTGCGGCAGCTTACATAAACTGTTGGAATATGGTGAAACACTCAGCTAATAAAAATCGCTCAATCAAATGACACTGCAGAAACATTGTTGGAAGAAAATATTAGTTTTAATTGTGCAAAAATTTAAATCATTAAAAGTAAAATGCAACTTTTTTTTTCCAAGTCTCATCTTGAAATTGGAAAAATAATCAAGATAATATACATGTGGTTTTATGATATGGCAACTGTACAAAATTCAAAGCAAGAGTGTACCATCAGTGTGGAACACACCATGACTAATTGGAAAAATTTCCTACAAGACATTTGACAGAAATATTTTCTTAGGAATCCTTGGCAGATTGGAGGTGAAACCCTCCTTCCCATAATAAAAGAATTATATACTGCCAGGGACCACAGTCATATCTGACTATTGGAAGGCCTAGCCTACCTCTTAACCTTAACATAAAAAAAACCAACAGAATAGACAAAAAAGAACATTTTTATAAAAAAATAATTTTTTTTCGTACCGCCCCCCCCCCCCCCCAAACATTCTTAAAACAGAAACATTTCTTACAAGCAATTATAAACACAAAAAAAAATAATGTTTTCAAAAACTTTTCTTACAAAAAACAAAAATGTTTTCATTTGTTGCTATACATTATTTTATAAAAAAAAAATAAATAATTTTACATGAAACTTAACGTAGGTCGATTTTTAAAAAATATTTATTTCAATTTTTTTCATTGAAATTACTATATGATATTTTCTATTATGATGTTTTATTTTTTTTCTAGTATTTTAAAATTTGATCAGTGCTCTGTATATTCCAGTGGTTTACATATGCTACTGGAATATGCTGAGGCAACATCATGGAAAAACAGTTGTTCACTGTATAAGTACCATTTTTCATTCTTACCTTTTTTATTTATTTCCATCGGTGATACTTGTTATGATGGGAGGTGAAATATATCCAATCACCAGTGTAACAATTATCAAATGCTGTCAGTAGATATTTATTAGATTACTTATGGTCACGTATTTGTTATTATTTTAATAATTTTGCGTAATTACAATAAGAATTACAGGTAAAATCGTGGCTACCGAGAAAGAAGGCTCATGTATATGACAGCGTAACGTCACTTCCTGATTAAGTTGTAGGTATAGACAGTTTCCGGTATTCAACCATGTGGTCATGCTAACAGACATAAAAAAAATATGGCTACCAATATGTGTTACTGATTGTCCATGCATGTTCTAAAGAGAAAGAACAATTCTTCATTCGGATAATAATTATAATCGCACATTTGGGATAATTTTAATAAACTTTTGTAAGTGAATTCGTGTTTGAACTTTTATTTTTATTGGAGAAAGTTGAATATTTCATTTTATTTATTTATTTATTTTTTTACTGCAAAACAAACAATTTTTATATAATATTTTTCAGTCCGTTCTTTTTTTTTTTAATAATAAAATTTTTCACTGAGTATTTTCAAATATTTTAAAGTAAGCATTTTTTTTTTTTTTTTTTTTTTTTTTTTAACGATCGGTGAATTATCAATATTTTAGCACCGGGCGTACCATAAGATGGGGTGACTCTGACCACCCGGGGTGACTGAGCCATTAAAATAAAAAAAAAAAATAAATAAGTGTGTAAATAACTCTGCTGCAAATATTTGCTACTGCACCAAAACGCGTCTGTAAAATTATGAAATCGTATAGGACCTGGAAATTCTATTTAAAATTCAGAGATCATATATTATTATTATTATTTTAATTTATATTTATTTTAAAGGATCAAAGTCACCCAGGGTGGCCAGTGTCACCCCAGTTTACGGTAATTTATTCCTTTGAAATATTTTTAAAACTTCAAGTTTGTTTTTTTATAACATTTTCACTGTAAATAATTTACATGACGGGTTTGTATTACTATACACATAGATTCGAAAAAATTGTCAAAAAACAAATATATAACAAATAAATGTTATCAAAGGCAAGATAAGTTACTTTTCTACCAAACATTCCGACATTTTTCTTTTGAAAATATATCAATAAACATTGTATGCTTTTCGAAGCGATTACACGTTTTAAAGCGAGTAAAACCACTAAAAACCTTTCCAGATAGGTAGAAGAGTAACTTATCTTGCCTTTAATAACATTTATTTGGTCTATATTTGATTTTTGACCACTTTTTCGAATCTATGTGTATAATAATACAAACCCCTAAAAACATATCCAGTTAGGTAGAAAAGTAACTTATCTTTCCTTTAATAACATTTATTTGTTATGTATTTGTTTTTTGACAACTTTTTTCGAATCTATGTGTACACTAATACAAACCCAAAATTTAATTTAACTTGAAAATACTATTTAAATACACGTACGTACACTGCACAAGCAGCCTTATTCTTATAATTATTTTAGTAATAATAATAATAAAAAACTGGTGTAGATGGCATCAACTGGCACCACACCAACTAGTTGTGAAGAGTCAGGGAGGATGGGAAGATCGAGGGGAGAGAGTACTGACCAAATCTTCACTGGAAGTGTGCAGTTCAAATCTGGGGAGGCATTTTGTCACCCAAATCCTAGGAAACACCAATGGCCGATGCCAACGAGAAATCAGTGACAATGGCTGTTGCGATAACATACAATCATCTGCACAAGTGGTCAAGAAGTGGAGAACACTGGAAATCTGGGGAGACTTGTCACTTGGTCTCCAGGGAACACCACAGGTTACTGCCAGTGAGCGATCACTGATGATGGCCTGTGAGAAAACTAATGCGCTACACATTTTGATGAAAAACATGGGGTGAAAAAAAAAAAATGGACATAAAAGAACAGAAAACCGAAACTTTAAAGATAATTTCTGTCTTTAAAGCAATAGTTATTTAAATATTTCAACATATAATCTTATATATAATATTTAAATATTTCAACATAATGGGAAAAATCCAGCTTCCCAATAAGGGGCACTCTGGATAGGAACAAAAATAATCTCAGTCATGAAAGATTTCTCCTCCACCAACTGAGGACAGAAAAGGTAAAGTGTAGCATCAAAACAGATACTACTCGGTGGCCATGGTAAAATATATTGGACATTAATGTTGAACTTGTAGTATTAAAAATAAACAGTTGAATTTAAGGAGTTGTTATTGCAATGCCATTCACTGTGATTGGGTTTAGTTGGCTTCTCTGGCCTACACTATATTCTCAATCATGACAGTTTATGCATGGCTGGATGAGATAGCTAACCAATCATGGTTCTACCATTGAAGGGCAACCACCTTTGGATCTGAGAGCTCAACTAATTCCTTGATGGTTGGTGTTCAGTTCCTCAGCTGTTCACCAATACGTTTGCACCACTCAGGCAACTAAGTAAGGAGGATTACATCATGGATTAGTTCTCCCTCTGAACGATGAGCTGCATGACTAAACCATCAAAGACATCACTGCAACAGACACATGACAGAAGCTTTAGATTGAGGTGTTAGTTGAAAACAGCAGTTGGAATACAGTTGATCTGCTAGCAATGCAAGATGCAGCAGATGCAGTCATCGTTAAAGACTTCCAACTTTCACTGATCAACCATCCTATATATCTTGGATATATCTTGCAGCCAAAGAGGAAGATTAATATGATCAGTTGGCAAATATGCTTTTTTGTTGATATTGAGATCTTTCTATATCCTATAAGGACTGCTGTGGACACATAAAGGTTGATCAAGCACCCTCAAATCAATAATTAACCTCTGTATCACCCTGTGCAGAAAAAATGACGATGAGCCCAAGGTATGTGAATGACTATGTACTCCAAAATAATGCTATTTAAAGACAGCAGTCTCCAGTCCTCTGGAGAGATCAAAGGTGAGTGAACTCACTGATGCGCATACCCAGGTGAAGCACAACTAGTAATTCCTGCAAATAATGTCGTTGACATAAGTCAAGTCTGACACATCCATCTTCTGCCTAACTGCTAACACTGATAGTCTTTGAAAGCATGATCATGGATATAGTAAATAGTATAGTTAAAGAACTGAGGATAATGCGCATCCTCTCTCGAATACCTTCACCTCAAAGGTCTCTAACTCATTACCATGTGAATGTATTTGAATTTGTATCAATCTTAAGTAGCATTAGATGGCACAAAGAAGCTTTGCAAGAATATCATCTGCCTGCAATAATGTTCCAGAGGAAGTCACTGTCAATGAAGTCGAAAGTAGCTGAAAATATGAATGTTTGTCTGTGTCCAAAAGAATGATTTCCAAACCCTTTTGTAAATGTGTGTTAATTTAAGGCATGCGATTTGTCTGAACAAAGCAAAATAAATTGAAAATTGAAAATTTTTGTATGATGAAGACTCATATGGTTTACATTTTGGAATATTTCTCATATCTTGGTGGTTATTAAAATGCCAACAACCAAAATGAGGATTACAATCCGAAGGGTGTTAATATAAATCTCACAGTCTCTGAGAGACATCAAAAACTCACATTATAAGCATGTTAGCTGTTCACATAATATGGATTTTTAAAACAGAAAATTTGTTCAGAAGACTTGCCGATTCATCAGAGTGACTCTGGTATACATCGTGTATAACACTACTATTTGAACCATGGCCAGAAAACTTAATGACAGTTTGTCTGTTCAAAGCCCTTTTAATCCTCTTGTGTTGTTCTTTCGTAGGAAAGTCTTTGGTAAAAGAATAATCTCTAAAGAATATATTTTTTGTTAAACCTATGTTTCTTGATTGTCTAATTGGGAAGTGGACATGGTGAAATGAATACCGATTTGAACTGACAACTTTGGATTTGTCAAGTTCGAATTCTGTCAGCTGTCAGTTCCATAACACCACTTTTACAATGGATGTTTCAACTTTCATGTGATCCCCTCTGTAAGTACCATATTCTAGGAATTATTGGAAAAACCAATGCTAACAAAAGAATAGAACTGAGCAAAAGTTGTACCCTGCGGATTCAGACAAATTTATATTTTATTGACTGCCTGGGATTTTAAACAAACTTATCCAGTATCTAAATTGAGGTATGGATACATTAACAAGCTGAATCATGCAAATTTTGACAACTTTTACCTTTGAAAATATTGTTTTGTAGGATGCTGTTAACTCCTACTCTCTCTGGTCTTGGATATGACCTTAAACTATATCCAGTGGTGAGGCCCCAGCTTGTGGACTTTGGGGAGTGTGGAGCCACCCTTTAATTACCATTGCTCCCAGGTCCACTCTGACTTGGAGTGGTAGTACCTGTTAGGGTCCCAACTATGGGTTAAATAGAAACTGACTTGAAAACAACAAATATATTCTATTAAAAAATTTTTCTTCAAAAGTTACATGATATAACTAATCAATCCACGTCATAGTTGAAGATGAATTACTTGTGGTTCTAATGGTGCTGCTGGGTCATCTCCGATTGTCACCATGCAGGTCTTCAGCTGCTCATCAGCATGCTAACAATGTAAGGAAGGAAGGAAGGCGGTGGGTATGGGGCTCATAGATAAGCTCTTCCTTCAGATATGAAGCTACATGCTTGAACCATCTTAGATAACATTGGAGAAGAATAGACGGCAAGCATCGGAGATTCAGTTGTTAATGGAAATCTTGAGTTAGTACTTGATCCACATGATGACAACATAAAATGCAGCAAAAGGCAGTTGTTGAAGACTTTGAGCTTGTGCAGATCAACTGGTCTAATTGAACATGTTTCGTAATCATCTGCACTATGGCTTGTTATGCTCTCTGGTAATATTTGAGATCTTCCATCGATACAGTAGTGACCACCTGAACCAAAGGTAGTCATTGCAACTTCTATCTGGTGGTTTAAAGATTATCTACAAAGGACACTTGTGTGCAATTTTCATGTTCTCTATAGTCAATAATTTATCTTTTGTGTAAAATGTGCATTTTGTTTTCCCTTTTTCTCTATTTTCATTTGTAAAAGTAGACAAAGACAGGAGTTTGTAATTTATGAGATTGATCTTTTTTTTTCTAGGCAATATCCAGACTATTATGAAGAAATAAAAACACCCATGGCTTTATTCAATGTACGCAAAAAGATCAAGGTAAGATGTTCAGACGTCATTGTTATAATTGGAGATCAGATTTTTATTGTTTACCCTTTGAAAGTTCACCTTAAAGTTGAGAGATCTTTAAATGTAAAAGTATAAATGATTGATTTCATTCAACATTTAAGTTTTCTCATTTTGTTGGTGAAAAACTCTAATGAGCAGAACATTTAAATAAAAGTCCTTTTGATTAATTAAATTCTATTTGAACTCTTTTAAATTGCCTATTTATTTGTTAGGCTTCTTTAGGCAGCTTTTCATTTAATCAACTATTTCATTTCAATTAAAAAAAAAATCTTACAAAATATATAATCTCTCTTTATATAAAAGCAAAGACGTGTGTTTATTTGATTACCTGCACATCAGTTATCAATGGTTAATCTTAGAACAAGATCAATGTGATATTTGGAACCAACAGGTTCTTTGAATATTTTAGCCTGGTTTTTAATGAATAAGAAATGGCTAACACTAAATATATTTTTTAATTGAATTTATGTATTAAAAGAAATTGTTGCATTCACAAAGCATAAAAAAAATCTTGTCTTTCTATCTTAGAGTCAAAACAACATAAATAACTTTGCCCAGGGTCCTAATTTTCATAAATTATATAGATTACCGAAAAAAATTAAAACTAAATAATTTGTTTAATATTATAATTCAAAGTATCATTGTAGGTTAAAATTAGAGTAAAAATAATTATGCTCAAGTAAGATCCAAACTTGCAACTTGTCTTTAAGTATTGTGCATTAACCAATTAACTCAGCAAATATGAAATGGTGGAGTTATTAAATATATAGACTACCCTCTCCTTCTCTTTGTCTCCCTATACTCCAGTGTAAGTAAACCGTTTATCAAAAAGAGAGAAAATGGGAGAGTAATTTGTGAAATAGTAAATATGAAAAAATTATATCTTAAATTTTTTCCCCATATCCATAAGGTCAGTGGGAGAAGATTGAAGTGAGAGGATAAAAACACTTCTCACTTCCTTTATGAGTAATGAAAAAATTGATCAGGGTTAAATATTAAAATTAACAAAATCAAGTGAAAATCAATATTTGCAGTGAAACACTGAAAAAGCAGATTTTTTAGGTAACTTGTAGTAAGAAAGCTATTAATCAATAGTATAGAGAGGAAAAATCCTCTTTACTTTATATAAAAGATATATAGTATTTTTATAATAATAATGTACCTTCATTTGTATGTATGTAACCATCTTCTACACCCATTTAAAAAAATGAAATTGTCTCATTGCTAAAGATAAAATGCTATAAAATAATTGAGAAATATCTGATGTGCTAGTTTGTCATTGTCAAAAATCAAAATTTTATTCATTTCAAATTGAACTATTCCAAAATCAAATATGTCATACATAATGCAATAAAAATTATCAGTACTACTTAGCCCTCAGACGAAAATCAAACAATTATCTATCTATGATTACTTCATTTAATCACATAAATCACATATACGAAGATAAAATTTTATGCGTAAATTTTTCAGTATTTACTTCAACAGTGCTAAATACATAGGTAGAGCCAGGTAGTAAGTTATGAAAATATATATGGCAATTAAACTGCACAGAATATTCCGCATATCATTCTTGTGAGAATTCCTGAGACTTATAATAAGCATAAGCCTGACTAATTATCATGAGAATGAAACGGGGAATATTTCATAATTAATTACCATATATATTTTCATAACTTACTAATAAATATATATATATATATATATATATATATATATATATATATATATATATACTAGCAAAAGTATCCGTCGTTGACACAGCCTACAGAAAATGGACTCTGATTTATGAAAGTATGATAGGTTATGAAAAGGAAGGGTTGTAAATTTGGGTTGAATTTGGGGGTATCAAAACCAAAGCAAAATATGATGAAAATAAAAATAAAATAGATAAACCCCATAATTTATTATATCATACCTGTTCACACTGAAACACTTATCACAATATTCTGTGGATCTATATTAAAAAAACCTTGTTAAACTTTGTGACATATTTCCATTCTATGGAGGTCAGGTGCGAACGAACACCTCATAATTTTATTATACCATATTTCTTCAAACTGAAACATAATTATCAAAGTATACTTACGCAGATAGATATGAAAAGTCTTTATTAAAGTTTGTGCCTATTTCTATTCTATGGAGGCCGGGCGCGAACACAGACCTACCATCCCTATTTAAGTTAAAACATATTTATCAAAGTATTCTTATGTACATCTATATCAAAAAGACTTGTAAACGTTTTTTTTTTAATTTTTAAATTTTTTATTTCCATACTTTGTGGACCAGGCGCGAACGCAGACCCCACAATTTTAATGAACCTCTGTTCTGCCAGATCAAACATACCCATTCCTGAGTCTCGATACATCTTCTATCATTATATGTAATCAGTTTTTTAAAATAGTCAACCATATAGGAGCCTATTCGTGACCAGACACACACACACACACACACACACACACACAGCTTTATATTTTAGATATATATATATATATATATTTGGTTTTTAGAGGGAATTAGACCTGGAGTCTAAAGAGCAGTTTATTTTAATGTATTAATTAATGTATTTATACTATTAAAAGAAAATAATGCTCATTGTACTATAGATATATAATAAGCTCAATAGGTATAGATATCCTAGAGCTATTTTAATATTGAGTAAAACGATTCATGATTTTGAATTAAAAAATCAGTTTCAAAAGAAAAAACAAACAAAATCAACTAGATTGTACGATCATTTTAGAAACAATGTTTATTTTATTTAAGTTAACAATAAATATTGACAATAATTTGACAAAAGTTTTGTCTTTTACAAACAAAGTCTCCTCATCAGCAAAAAGAGGTGGGGTGGGAAACAATTAAAGACACCAAAATAAAACTAGCATTTTATCTTATATATATATATAAAATGCTAGTTATCTTTTCTATATAAATAAAATGAACTCATTTTTCCCCCTCCGACTTTGACCTTAATAGGATTAAAAATCATGACATTACATGCAAATGTAATGCATACAGACTGTAACACATTATCTGAGGTTTGCTATAGGCCTATTACCTCTACAGTTCCTCGACAATGGTACATTCCTATATTTTTTCCGGTGAGAGTCCACTGCTAAAATCGCTTAGATTCAATGGAAGTTGCAACATCTTTTCTTTCTATTAGATTCCTCCTTTCCCTGCTCCCCATTTACACCACAGCAGATGCGTTCACAAGGAACGGTTTGGAATCGTACAAGGTTACTTATGCCGTTTTTTTTTGTTTTTTTTAATCTTTTTTCCCTGATTCATGCTTTCTGTTTTATCCATGATAAAATAGAAATAAAATATTTTTGAAAAAACGCGAAAATGCGATTACTATTATTTTCTTTTTGCTTTTTTTTTGTTAGTGTAAGATGCAACCTGCGGGACTAACTGGATTTTACTTCTGGTTTTAACGATTCTAACCGTGAAATCTAACTATGACCTTTACTTATTAGTACTTTCAACTCAACATTTATTTTTACACAAAGATTACGCAACGATATCGTGAATTCACTTGTATGACACTTAAATTAAAATTGAAACAAATAAATTCATTTAGAATTCGAAAACAAAAACATTCATTTAGAATTTGAGTGTAATGTGACTACTGAAACTAAACTAAAACAAACTTCACTGCGGAATTGATATTTTACCTAATTCACTTTTTAGTTAATTCATCACATTTTTTTCTTTTTCTTTTTTTTTTTTTTTGCGCTTTCGTCTCAATGATTTGAGTTCGACCCCTCCCCCCCTTCAAACTTTTTTTAGGATTTTTCAAACGCACGGACACCGCCGGACCATTCATATTGCATCATGTTCGTTTTTTAAAATGTTTTTTTTTTTACACAATGTTTTTTAATAGTTTTAACATTGTTTGTTTTTATAATATTTAAACAGGATTATGACTTTGCTTTGTTTTCATTTACCCCCCCCCCCCATCCACACACGCTTCTAAAAACCAGAGCAACGCCGGGTACCCCCGCTAGTATATATATATATATATAAAATGCTAGTTATATATATATATATATATAGTTTTTTTTTTTTTTTTTTTTTTTTTTTTCTCTCCAGAACAGAAAGAGAACTAAACTTCTCCTCTTCTGCATGTGATATGACCGTCTTCCTGTACATCCTCGCCTAGAAATCCTGATGATGTCCCTTGAAATGGGGACGAAACGTTGATTTAATTTTGTTTTTACTCTTTTAGGTTTTTCCTTTTTATTCACATATATATATATAGGGTGTTCCAGAAGTCTTGGGCACATTTTGACATTGAATATCTCTAGAACTAAAAAACACATCTGGTAGATCTGGTATATTTTGGTATAGCCTTACAAAAAACTTAATACATTTAGCTTTAAAATGGCACCGCTTTCATCTTACTACCATTCACAATTAAGCAGTTATGCGGACTTGGAATGTGCCCAAGACTTGGAACACCCTGTATATATAAAACTCAAATGACCTTGTAACAATGTATGTAACCCACTTCCGGTTTACGATATCCGGTTGCGCATGCGCGCATAACCTGCGCACTGAAATATTAATGTTATTATTTTGAAATTATTATTTAACATGGGAAGAGTGGGGTTTAAAATAACTTAAACGTAATACAGAAATGAACGATGTAAAAAAACAAAAAAGCAGACAGTATTAACAATTGTTTATTTGAATAATTTAAACGCAAAAAAAAACCCAAAAGAACAATTGGGACGCTGAAATATTAATGTTATTATTTCGAAATTGTTATTTAGCATGGGAAGAGTAGGGTTTAAAATAACTTAAATGTAATACAGAAATGAACGATGTAAAAAAAAAAAAGTAGATATATAAAAATTTGAATTTAACTATAATAAGTATTATGGTATCTGTTCAGTGCACATTTACCTATATGTATGGCCAACCACTTATAATTCAGTAACTGTAAATTTTTTTTTTCAAAAATAATCAATTATAATAAACAGAACAACTCATAGAAATCTATCTATATCCTTTTTTCATTTTAATATACTTTCATAGAAATGTTTGTTATGTCTAAAAAAAACTATTTTCTTTACGTCACAAGTGTCATGCTCATACATGAATTCCATAGCTAGTATAATGTACTGACCCAACGGGTCACAGGTAGTCTAGTATAAAATTAAATTTACAACAAATTTGAGGAAATCTCAAGTAGGATGACACCCAGAGTAAATGTAGTATTGAGATGATTCTAGTTTACAGTAGGATAGAAGTTTTTATACCTTTGGACCAACTGACCCTATTTTCTCCACACTTTTGATGGCTTTATGCATAATTTGTTATGCTGTAAAATTTTTACCTTATAACAAATAAATGATTATCTGTTGTGTCAGACAATATGCAATAATACACTCCTCATCTTGAGAAAGGAGGAGGTAAAACCAGATTTAGTCACTTTTTATTTACCTTTCCATGAGGGACAAATTAGATAAAAAGTCAGGTATTGATGTTGGAAAATCCACCTCCTCAATAAGAAACACTCTGGATTGGGAACAAATATAGCTTGTATTGTTCTGTCATCACTCTCTTACAAATGAGGTTGATACGGGTGACAGACAATAAATCCAAATATATTAGTATGTAAAAATTACTAAGTAGCTATGGAATATAGTTTAATATGTTATCTAATAGTATGAAAAGCAATGAATTATTAAAACAAAATTGGCAGGAAATGTCAAAACTGACATCTTTTGTTAAGAGTATAAGCTCATGCCTTTGTTTAAGTGAGTAAGGTCAAATTTTCCCCACTTTAATAGCATTCTTAACCAGAATAAGATTTTGCAGGAAAAAACAAATGAAGTGAAATAAATTATAATCAGACCAATAGAATAGTAGAATAATGATAATAATAACAATAATAAGATAGGCATGTCTAAATCAAATAGATTGCTTTTTTGGTCTCACTTTGAAAATCTGACTGACATAATTTTATATGTTATATATATATATATATATATATATATATATATATATATATATATATATATGCACATTTGAAAGTCCAACACATATTTGATGGAAGGAAATTTCCTGAAATGTTACAATGCAGATCCTTCACCTGACCATGTTCATGCAAATAAGAACATACTACATGTAAAATATTAATGTATATATATACATATTATATACTAGCAAAGGGTGTTAGGACCAGCCTGGTTGTAAAATATGTTTAAATATATTTTAATTCATGCAGATTTTGTACTTATTATAGAGCCAATGCTCTACTGAAAATTATATTATATCTAATATATAGTACTAATTGCAAAAGTTAAAAAAATATAACTTGGATGCCATCAGCTAGAATTAAAACTAAAACATTTAGTGCTTCAGCCACATTCCTTACCATTTGAACTATAGCAAAATAGATAAGAAAGATTTAAAATTAAATCACTAGAAGCTACCTTTGAATTTGTACATGCACGCAAGTAATAGAAATATGTCGGAAAGTTAAAATTTTGAGCATTTTGAATTTCAACTTGTTGATATATTTCTGGATGCGGTATTCATTCATCCAAACAAAGATTTTATTTGTCATAAATTATCCTTGGTGTATGATTACTATTTTCTCTTAATTTCAGTATTATGTAACCAGTAGTTTAAGAGTTTATCAGTTACACAAACACATATATACATCTACTGTTTTATCTATATATATAAAAGCGAAAATGTGTGTTAGTGTGTGCACTTTTTTTGTATGTCTGGCAAGGGCTTTTTTCACTGGGGTTCTCCATGGGCGTGGGTGGGGGGAGGTTACTATATCTTAGAACTGTTTATATACCCCCTAAATAATAATATCTATGATTTGCGAACGCACGTCATGTCTAGATTTATTTTGATCGACTTTTATAAAATTTGTGCTATTTCACTGTGTCTGTTCGGCTTTTTAGTATAAATAAAGTGAATAAATTGAAACAATTTTTCTTCCTCGGCTTTTGTGCCGGGGACGTCCAGAAAGCAAATCAGCTTTGATCAATGCGGTGAAAGCCATTATATCAAATAATTGCTTTTCATTTTTTATGGGGAGCTGGTTTTACTCCCAACCCAACATCTTGGGGAAACAAAACCCAAAAAACTGCTTCGCAGCCAAACTTAACTGCGGGATTGATGTTTGACCTCATTAAATTTACGCACCTGTCAATTCACATTTTAATCATTGATTTCATCAGTTCTCATTCCCCTACCTTTGTAGTGTCGAGGTAAGTCATCACGCTTTTTTTGTTTTTCGCTTTCACCTCAAGGATTCGGGTTCAAGCCCACCTCCTTCTCCAAAACTTTTTTTTTTTCCAAATTCCCCGGGCAATGCTGGGCACCCCTGCTAAGAAGTTTTAACATTGTTTGTTTTTTTCCCATCACGTTCGCTGTTTTTTTTTTGTTTTTTTTTTTCCGATTTTTTTAAGACGTTTAAACATTGTTTTTTTTATTATTTGTTTAATATTTAAACAGTTATTTGTTTTGATTTACCCCCACCCCCTCCCCTCAACTCTAAACACCTGGGCAACACCGGGCACCCCCGCTAGTCTATTATATAAATCTCATCTGTCTGTTAGTGTGTATCTATATATGTATGTCTCGCTTAAACTTTCGACCCATGCAACCAACATTGACAAAATTGGTATTGTTCGAAAGCTCAGTTTCTTAGCCAACAAATATCCAAAAATTGGCCAAAAAAATTAATTTTTTCATCATCAACTAGGTTGTTTTTTACAAGGAAGAGGTCACTTTTTTTCAACATTTTTACAAAGTCTTCATACGCCTTGCAATGACTAAGCTTAATTTGAATGGCGGCGACATTGTATGTCAAGATGGGTGAGGTGCTTTTTTCAGTTCCTTTTCCTCTGAGTGTTACAGGTTCAAGCCTGCTTGCCTACTTACTATTTTTTTTTGCGCTCGCACGGGTACTCGCTGCTATTTATATCTTTTTAGGGGGTTGGTTAATTTTTTTATTTTAAACATTTCTTTTTAGGGTTTCGTTGATCAATACCCTTACCATAAAATCTCTCCACGACTGGGCAACGATGATAGCAGGATGATCCGACAATGGCCAGGATTGAATGAGGATCAATGAATATTCCAAACTTCCAATAGTTTGTCATTTGAAATCAACAACATTGCCCATTTTTCAATGCTTTAGTTGGAGACCCACCATGGTAAACCGAGAGGAAACTTCATATACCTCCCTGCAGTGACTTAATCCACAGTACATTGTAGTCTACATTGCACTGTAAAGAACATGCTGTTGATTTTATAAAATTATTTATATACAATGACTTGAATTAAAGTTTAAAATATAAAATTCAAGTATTGTGGTTCAATTGTGCTCTAAACAGAAGCATTCATTTTGAATGTGCTCCTATCTTTGTTTATTTTATATGCCAGGCCCTTTTGCATGTATGGTGATAAAACTTCTCAAATGCACTTGTTATGTTAGACTATGTAAGTGTATTAACTTTCGTCAAAATCGGACTGTTCTTTCTTTAATTGGATTTTTTTGATCATCAATTTTTGATACTTATTGGAAACATTTCAATACAAAACCTAAGAATACTCCTAGATACATAAAGTACATTTGTGTGAAATTAAAAAAAAAAAGTTCTGTTGTTTTGGAGCCAATATGAAACAAAGTCATATACATATAAGGTGCCTTTATATATAAGTCAGATTATCTATATATATAAAAGGGAAAATGTATGTATGTTTGTGTGTCTGCTAAAAACTTTCGACAGACATAACAAAAATTCACAAACTTGGTCTCATATGAAAGCCCCACGTCCTGGACGACAAATATCGAAAAATTGGCCCAAAGTGACCATCAGAAGTGCATCAACTGATCGATTTTTTGATTAGCACGTTTGTTCATTATCGTTTCATTATCATTAGCACGATTAGCACGTTTGTTCGTTTTGGGTTTGAATCGTGGTGTGAGATTTTTTTTTTTTTTTTTCGATTTTTTAAATTTAAATATTGAACCCTGTGTTATTTAAGCCATTTTTCACGTAACGTTCGTTTTCCTGTTTTTTTTTTTTTTTTTTTTTTTTTTACTTCGCTTATTCTTAGCGACACCCCAAAACACCCGGATATCCACCGATTTTTTAAATTTTAATATCGAAACAGGCTTATTTAAGCCATTTTTCACGTGTTCGTTTTTCTGTTTTCATCGTTCGTTTGCCTTGCGTTAGATTTTTTTGTGTTTTTTTTAATGTTTTGATTACCCCCCCCCCCCCGGCGCTTATTTAAAACGTTGAATGCTTACATCATCGTCGTCGTCGTCACGCTCAACGACTTTCAAACATCTTTCACTAACTCATTCTGGCTGGCCGATTTTATTTTCAAACTTCGCCTCAGGGCTTCGAGTTTGATACCCCCCCCCCCCCCCCCCCGGTTTCTTTTTTATTTAACACTGCACACACCAACAAACACCCGGGCAACACCGGGTACCCCTGCTAGTCTATATATATAAAAGCGAAAATTGTGTTTGTATGTGTGTTTGAGTGTCCACTAAAAACTTTCGACAGACAGAACAAAAATTGACAAACTTGGTATCATATTGAAGCTCCATCCTTCGCCCGAAAAATATCGAAAAATTGGCCAGAAACGTTAATTTTTTCACCCTGAAATCAACAATTTTCTACAGAGGGGATCAACAAAAACCATCCTCTCATGACGAGATCGGTTCTACACATGCGTCAGATGACGTCATGACCTGATTTAGTTTAAATAGTTAAAGAACTGACTAAATTTCATGTACGTTGTGTTAGCTCAGTTGGTTAGAGTGTTGGTTCATTATCTAAACGCTTTGGGTTCGAATCGTGGTGTGAGATGTCTTTTTTTTTTTTCTTTTTTTGATTTTTTAAATTTAAATATTGAAGCAGGGTTATTTAAGCCATTTTTCACGTAACGTTCGTTTTTCTGTTTTTTTTTTTTTTTTACTTCGGTTATTCTTAGGTTTTCATTAACACCCTCACCCCCGCTCAACCACACACACCGAAAAACACCCGGGCAACACCGGGTACCCCTCACTAGTACTTTCATAAATCAGAGTCCATTTTCTGTAGGCTGGTTTTGAACCCAGTCAACGATGGGTACTTTTGCTAGTCTAATACATAAAAGGTAAAATGGCCGTAAGTGTTTGTGTATGTCCACGAAAAGCTTTTTGCGTTGGGCTTCTTGCATCGGTTAGATTCTGCGAGAAATTTTCGCATACTTTCCAGATCGTAATATCTCAGATTCACAAATGGATATTGTTTCTATATTTTTTTGATCGAGTTAGACAAAATTCCTACCGTGCTGTCATCTCCAGTGTTTGTCTTTTTTCGTATAAATAAAGTGAAACAATTCCAACACAAATGCCTGGCCTTCGGGCCAGATAGTATCTGTTCTGTAATTGGTCGTTGGTCAATGTAGGGGAAACCCTTCATATTGAGACAATTACTATTTATTTGGATACTGCCACAGTTTTTGGGGGAGCTGGTTTTCCCCCCACATTAAAAACGACCTTGTGTCTAATTTGCTTTCGTGGGAGGTTTAAAAGCAATGCCATTTCTGCAAGTCATCTTTTGTTTTTGATTGATTACATTAAATTTGAACGCTTTAGACTTCCGGTCACGTCATGGAGTAGTGGTAAGACATCAGATTTTCTTTGACTTTCTTTTCTGCCTTCGAATCACGGGTTTGAGCCTGCCTGCCTGCCTACTACCACTTTTTTTTTTGTTTTTGCTCAACACACACCTCCAAACACCCAGGCATCCAGGCTAGTTATTAAATAAAGGTGATTCTACATAGCTTATTCCACCATTATATGTCTTAATTTACTTCTGTTTGTGTTTATCTGTTACACTTCTGCAATGTATTGCTTTCTATAAATTTAAATTACCTATCTATATATATATATATATATACATACACACACACACTAGACATACCCATTTTGTACATTCATCTTAGTTTATTTTTAATCAGTTCATATGCATGTCACGTTGGTACAGTGGTAATGTCATCAGCTTTGAATGTTACAGTTTTGCTTTCGGTTCTCATTCTAGCTGATGGCACCCAAATACTTTTTTTTTTTTTTTACTTTTGAAATCACAACTCTATAATAATATATACAAAATCTGGACAAATTCAAATATCATATATAAGTGTATTTTATGATTGGGCAAAAAACCTTAGCGAAACAAGCACTGATTGACTTAGCTTTAATATAATAATAAGTATATATACTTTGTTTCACTTACATGGGGTTAAATTTTTGGTTTGTGTTACTCCCTTAAACCCACTATATTCTAGAGCTGAATAGCTGAATAGATTAGCAGTTCTAAGGAGGTAATACAGAAATGTTTCAATTGGTGATCATTAATAGCGTAAGGCAAAGAAAGTTGATCTTTTCTTTAGTTCATATTTGCTATATATATATATATATATATATATATATATACACACCTTTATTTATCCTATAATGTTTTTATACTAAGAAGAGGTTTGAGTATTTGAGTAATATTCAGCTTGAGCTGAAGCATGAAAGTTTGAAAATGAATAATCAAAATGTTTGTATAAATAATCATTCATACTAATATAGATATATATGCGAGAGAGAAAGTGACTCCTCTTCATAAATGTACTGAAGACTTAAACATTTTTCAAAATGGAGGTCAGATTCTTCTTTATGTCATCTATAATATAAATTTCACCTGTCTGTTTAAATGTATGTATATATGCCTAAAACTTTTGACAGAGATGACGGATTTTCACAAGATCAGTATCATTTTAAAGCTCGGCCTTTCGGATGACAAATATCGAAAAATTGGCCAAAAACATTAATTCTTTCACCATCAACTGGACACTTTTTTACAGGGAGGGGTCGCTTTTTTCGACGATATTTTCGGAAATCATCCCCTCTTTTCAATTGTCTAACCTTAATTTAAACCTATGTCACTTCTGGTTTGGCGATGGGCGCCACAGCAAAAACGTCATATTTTTTTTTTCACATTCTTTTCCTCCTTTGCTGTACGGGTTCCTACCTACTACCACTTTTTTTTTTTTTGCTCAACACACACCTACAAACACCTGGGCAACGCCGGGCACCCAGGCTAGTTAATGAATAAAGCTTCAATCTAAGAAATGTGATTTTTGTTGTTGATATGTTTTTCTTTTTTCTTGTGTTTTTTTTCAACAGAAACAAAAATATGAAACACTTGATGAATTGGTTGCTGATTTGAACTTAATATTTGACAATGCAAGGCGTTATAATACTGATGAGTCTTCTCTCTACAAGGTAAACCATTCTCTTCTGAAACCACTCTCAACAAATTCTATAAATTCCCAAACTCCAACCCACTTTTTTCTTTTCTTTAAAAACATATGCAGAGGAGGAAGAGAAAAGGGTAATGGATGGCAACACCAAGTGTTTTTTTTTTCTTCTTTTTTATTTCTTTTTCAAATTAGGTTTTTAATCTTGCAATGGACATACAGAAGGAATAGTCAATTATATTGAAAACCACATGTTTCCGAATGTTTTGTGTGTTAAACCTATTGTATTTTGATAGTTTATCTGTCATTTATGTGTTTCTATAAAATGTTTATAGAAATGTCTACTTGTTCACTTTGAAAGTATTTCATTGTTTTGTTAAAGGTGAAGAGCTTTATTGAGTTAGATATGTAACATTGAAGAAATAGATTTTCTTTTCACCTAATCCATTTTTATCTTGCAATACACAAATCATCACACAGCAATTGAGTACTGATTAATTATGGTAGGTGTTAATATCATTTGCAAGAGTTCCATCTTTATTTGGAAACTAATAATTGATAAATAACTAATTTAAAGGCCTCAGATTTTTGGAGATAAGAATTGATAATTGGTATTATTTAGACTACTCTTCTCATCTTGATTATGTTCACACTGTTTCAACCAATGTACTCTCCGACCATCTTCAGATGCATCTGTTTGAACTTAAAATGGAATTTTGAACTGAACCGGTTATTTATCACAGGTAGTAGATGAACTCATGGTGTAACAGGTAAGCACGTTGGTTAACAAGTAGTTTTAAGTGATAGTTTTCTGGATATTGAAGATTAATAACTAAAAATATAATAAAATTGACACTTCTATGTAATATTGGCTAACAGAATGAAAATGATCTACTCTCATAGATTAAATAAAAAGTTCAGTTTGAAATTCCACCTAGGTTCCTGAATTTCACATAAACATTCCCAAGTCCAATTAAGTTCCCAAGTTAAAAGATGCACTTGAGAAAGTCTGAGATTATACTAGTTGGAATGAAGATAAGAATAGTAATCCAAATAATACTAATTTATGAAGGGCTTAGATTATATAATTTAGATTTTGTTAAAATAACACTGCCACTGTGTTATAATTTCTGTTGTAGCTTGAATAAGTTCAGCAAAAAAGAGTGTAATTCTGTTAAAATAAAAGATTATTTCTTTAACATTTTGGAT
Source organism: Euprymna scolopes (assembly GCF_053919585.1). Lineage (NCBI taxonomy): Eukaryota > Metazoa > Mollusca > Cephalopoda > Sepiida > Sepiolidae > Euprymna > Euprymna scolopes. The sequence goes on from NC_136483.1 coordinate 79,687,780, forward strand.
ATGTTTTCTTGTATTAAAATTTTTTTTTTTAAATAAATGCCCTTAATGTGTAATCTGAAAACTCTCACAAGTCATTTCACCTGCACTGCCTTTATTTAAAAAAAAAAAAACATTGAGTTTTATTCAAGAACATTGACTTTATGTTGTTTACTGTTTTTCAGTTTGTGAAACTTTGTAGACCCCCTTCCCCCTTGTCTAATTTGTTTGCGTGATTATCTTTTGGAGACGATGAATCTGTCTTCCCATGTTTTATGTTTAAACTTTTTTATCTTCATATACATTTTTTAATTGTCCAGTTTATATAAAAAGCAAAACAAAATGCGTCTTTATATTATGTACAATGACTCTTTCTATTTGTCATTTTTTATTTAAGCTCAAACAAATCTGGCCTGTAATTTTTTTTTTCTTGTTCATGTTGGAGAAGATATCTTAATGGCCTTCAGGCAACAAAATCCTCAACACCACAAACAAACAAAAAACAAAAGCCAACCTTTCTTCACAACTTGTCATCTTTGTCTGCTGTGGAAGTCTTCAAAATTTCAATACTAATTTGGAAATGCTTTTCAACAAAAAAATATGCTGCTTTTTAATTACAAAATTTATTAACTTTTCTCTCTCTTCTGATGCAGTTTTCAGTTAATAATAGATTTTTGTTTGTTTAAACTCATCTAAACTTCCATCTCCCATTTGAATTATCTTTGTCTCTTGTATGTCTCAATTAGTCAATTGGTTTGTCACTGGTTCACTTTTTGCCTTCTTTATTGACTTAGATATGTTACAACACATTTTTTAATGGTTGCTATTTTTATTTTGTCAGAGTTGCATCTTTTTTCCACAGACAAGCACTTGTTTTTTGACAATCTTTTTTTTTGTTTAGTCTTAATCATTGAGCAGAAATAGTTTTTTTCTAATTTGAACATTTGCTCATCACTATCAATCGGAAGTGTATCTGACATGGCACAAACAACTTTCTCCTGCACATTGTGATGTTTATTTTGTTGTCCTGCTGCTAGAAGTTACATGCTGTCTTTGAGAACACAATTTATTGAAATTATTGTTTCTGCTTGTTTTATCCTTTCTTGGTGTTGTCTCGTCGTCATCTCTCCATTGTTCTTATAAACATTGGAAATTGATGTTTGTGTTTAGTTTTTTCTGCTTTCATTGTGAGTAAAAAAGTTATTTTAATTCTTTTTTCTTTTTTTTTTTTCTTTTTTCCCCCACAAATAAAATCTCCAAAAACACATAGGATTCTTCTTTGTGGTATTTAAAAATTATTTTGAAATTCTTTTGCCAATTTCATGCCTGGCTCCTTCCTTCTCAATGTTCTTTTATTCTTGCTTGCAAAGTCAATCAGGATTTCTTTTTTTCATTGTCTTGCAAAATCAGGATGCTTGTCGCTTGCAGAAGGTCATGATGGACAAGAAGAAAGAGCTTGAAAAGTTTGATTCAAAAGTAAGTAGTGTTCTTTTATTTCTTTTTTTTCTTACATTAGGCATACTTTACACCCATACTTCTTGCTGATACTATTTTAAATAATCCCAAATCACCATTGACACCCCCCCCCTTTTTATTGTATAACTTGTTATAATAACCTGGATTTCTATCTTGTATTTCTTTACACAATAAAACAGATTCTTTCGAATGAAGAGATAATTCTTTGGTAAAATTTCTGTTGCTTCTTTTTACAATCATCCTTCAATGAAAAATATTGCAATATATTTTTTTTCAAAAATTTGTTCAATTTTTGGAGTTGTCATAAACTTATAATATTTTGATGCATTTCTATAACAAACAGTTTGTTTTTATTTAATTTTTACTTTTTACATGATACGATTATGAGTGTTTTTTTTTTACAAGGAAGTTACTACTTATCAAGAGCCGATGAAGGATAAGGGTTAATGAATATAAGGTAATTGTTAATGATGTAAGTTGGGTAGTATTTGATTATTTAAGTGGACAGTTCAACCAGAACTTGTTTGCATTGGACTTGAAGACTATAATATTCTAGTCAGCAAAAAAGCAAGCCAGCGGAACAGTGTTCATAGAATCTGCGTTTAGAATGGGAGAAATTGTTGATAGTGGTTGTAGCTAGTCAAGTATTTTTTTTATGTAAGTCTGGCAAGGGAGGTACCACAGATTGGAGCTCAGATGAGCACTTGCCATGCAAATAACAATAGAGCATTGAGAAGATGAGATTGACTAAAGATTCTTTCTAGACAGCAAATATGAGGTAATTGAGAATCAGACAAATTGGATAGAAGAGACAGCTAGTAGAAGAATTCACTATCCAACAGATAATCAGCTAAGTTTACACATTTGCCGCAATATCAAATATAATGATCTATTTTTGCTGTCATAGTTTAGACAACATGGCACCAACTGTAATGTTATGTAATAAGTAAAGACTAAAATAAAAATTATCAAAATATGAGATTCTAAGAGTGTGTAACTATTGGAGTATCCATAAGTAAAATTGGACTATTTGAAAAAATAGTAAAGTTCTTTTTCATGGAAGAGTGATTGTAAATAAGCACTAAATATTCTGTATTGAAATGATTCTTGTCCTTTAGGATTCTGTCTTTTATTCTTTGGCTAAAATAAGACTAAATCAAATATTTACTCTTAACCCTAACTCTTCCCTCGTTTTTTTTATGGTTCACAAGTTTTATGATAAAAAATAAATTTCCTTTTTCAAATAGAAATATTATTTTGATTTGCCTAAAAATAAATGATAAAATAAAACTATTTTTTTCTTTGTAATTCCATTTGAGGATCATACTAAAAAAAAATGATCAAGTAAAATTTTGTAATGCTGTTAAATCTAATTTTGGCCATTTTTAAAAGTTCATGTATTCCTTTTAAAAAATAAAAAAAAATAAATCACCCGAAAAAAAAAAATCCTTGAGATGCTGTTGGATCTTCTATCGATTGCTTTTATGTGCACCCCCCCTTCCCCCAAGAAATACTCATGTTGTATTTCTTTTTTTTTTCCTTTTGTTTGTCTTGTAAAAAAAAAAAAAATTTGAAATGACCTTCGATTTTTATTAATTGATTTTTTGTACATATATATTACTGAGCTGCCTCACCAAACTGCCAGTTTCAGACTCTTATTTCAGCCTGACCTTCCCTCCTTCTCTATATACAGATTCAATGATTTCCTCCATCCTCCATCTTTCTTCTAAATATCCTCTTTTTTAAAAGGGGGCTCCAGATAGTTTTAAATATTGGTATCATGCTAACAAAATGTTCACTTATATAGAATAGGTTTGGGGTTTTATAAGAATGAGCGTGTGATTAGATTGTTTGAAGCTTTGTCTTTCTTGTCCCCCAACCCCCTCCTCATTCTTCAAACTACCTAATTTCTTGCAGCAAGTTTCACTTTTTCATGTCTTTTTATTCTCTTTCCTTATGATTGAAATAAACACATCTAAAACATTCGAATCAGCAAACTGACCAAGCTGATAGGAATGGGGGATGAAAATGGCAAGAAGATGACAAATGAATAGTCCGTCTTTTTTGATTTTTTCCTATCAATTAATAACAATGAAATACTATTAAATATTTTCTCATCTCTATTCCTCTACGGGGTGGAGGTGAGGCTCATTAATTCACACAATTTATTCTCGGACAAAGGGTATGAATGTATGAGATTATTTCTAATTAAAAATTTCTCAGTTTTGTGAAATTTGCTCTTTTTGGTTTAAATTTATAGACTTCTTATTCCACTTTCTTGTGGTTTGTTTGTGTATGTATGTATGTATGGATACTCTGTCTGACTCTCAACTGTAAATACCCATCAAAATGGCATTCATAAATACTTAATTTCCTTCCATTCGTGTGTTAATTGCCGATGGCCTGGGGAAAAGACACTAGCCTATGAAGTCAAGGGTAGTTTTGTCACTGGGTTCGAATCTTCCGACCAGCAGTAATTATCACTTCTTACACAGATGCTTACATAAGCATAAAACACTAGTGTTTGTAAGTATAAAAATTGTTAATATTTATTTAAAAATAGTTATATATATATTATTATTATTTCATGTATCTGCATAAAATGTTATAAGGAAGTATAATATTTTATGTATCAATTTTCAATATTTATATAAACACTGCTCAATACATGAATAGAGCTAGGTAGTAAGTTATGAAAATAAATTTATGACAATCAAGCTACACAAAGGCTTCCACATTTTATCCCTGTAGGGAATCATCAGCTAAAATGCATGGAAAAGTACTGATTGTTTTTATATCTATATACATTTGGAGTTTAACTAGCTAACCAATCAAATTCTTTGTTATTCCCTTATATAACTTAATTTTTCCATTAGTCCTATACAAAATAGAACAAAAGATGAAATTAAAATCAGTCAAAGCGTTATTTGTTTGAGAGAAACCCTGCCATTCATAATTTTAATTGTAGAAAAATGTCTAAAATGTCTGTGCCAGGGAATCTTGATTAATTTGTGTTGAGTCATGATTAATAAAAGTTATTGCAAATCGGAAACATTTAAATTTTCAAATAGGGAGGTGTCTATATTATGCTCCCTAACAACTCTTTAAAATATTTTAACGAAAAAACTTTTTGGAAATATTATCTATGATAAAAATTTTATTAAAATCACAACGGTCTTTTAGCCTTCATTTGCCTCCTTTGCATTAAACTAATTATATACAGCTCACATTACTCACTCTTACACTCAACAACTGTTTTTTATGGAGAATGGGCACTTTTACTCATAGAAGATTGTTCATTGCTAACTATTGAAAAAGAAAACAAAAACAGTTGTGCGTTTTAAGAGTTTGACTATCCTTTTTGGAAAAACTGTTTCTTTGATCTTACAAAGGAAGCTCTTTTACTGAGATCAGATCAAAAATGTAACAGATATTATAAAGAAGCTCAAACTTTATATTCTCTTCTCTTCCTTTTTCTTCTCATCTTCCTTTGTTCATCCTTAACTTCCTCTTCCCCTTTTTCTCTGGTCATCTAACAAGCAAACCAAAAGGAAAACAAAAATCTCCAAACAAATAGTGAAGAACATGCAGTGAATGAATGCGAGGCATTACTGTTCTTTGCATTTCTTTTCTTTCTCTTCTACTTTGACTTTCTTTGATCAGTCAAAATATTGTTGGAGAAAAAAAAATAAGGAAATCTTCAGTCACTTCAAATTGAGTTAGAAATTCTTAATGCTTTTATGTTTATTAACTTTTTATAACTGGTTTTGAATGCAATTGTTAAATGAGTAATAGAAAAACAAGAAAAGAAAAAAGTTAAGGAAATAAAGATAAATGTTATTTACCTCTGCCCATCCCCTTCCCTCAGTCTGCTAAGCAGTGGCTGTTAAGCGAGGCGGCTCTTCTTCATTCTCAACCCAACAAATCTATTGGTAAGTTTGTTTCTTCTGTTTTTGTCAGCCAACTTGTTGCAGCCTGTGTCCGACAAACACCCAGGCAACATGTTGTCCGGCGACTAACTGCAGGAGCGCCACTCTCCGCCCGCATCAGTCCACAGTAGCTGGCCTCCACTCATGTAGAGACGTTGCTGCTAGTTCGACTATGACCAACAGTTGCTGTGCCGGCGAGCACCTCCCGCCACCTGTAGTTGTAGTAGGTGCTCTTTTTCACACACAATCATCATTTAAGTGCAGGGCTGGGTGTGCGTGGTTCTTCTTTTTTTCTTTGTTTTGTTTTGGCTGCATGCAGTTATTACATACAACTCAACCCCCTCAAGACAATAGCAGAAATAGTGATTGTTGTAGGTTGTTTTATATCTTTCCATTATTTTTAATCCTCCTCATATATATGTAGTGTAAGCAATGTATTTTCATGTTTATGAAAATTAGCTTTCACTATGCTATATGACAGGGTGACTCCTCAAAAATGTCATCCTCCTTGGAATCGTTAATAAAATTCACAATACATTCTGTAATTGAACCATAGTTGGTACCAAAAAAAAATCAATCTATGCTTGACTTTTCCATCAAGTTTCAGTTATGAATGTCTAACAGATTTATTGCCATTAAATAATACAATCCTGTGTGAATTATATACTCATCGATCCATAACCTCCCAGATTTTTATCTGTTAAATCATCTAAAAAATAATGTCTATCAAAACAATTACCAAACTTAACTGAAAATGGCCATCATAGCAAAAATCAGGAAAGTGCCAACAGATGAGTATGTTAGTTATTGACAATTTTGCATGACATATGGAACTTTGATAAAACAAAGACGGTTGGATACTTATGACTGCAGTTTGGTGAACAAGTGTAGCATAGAAATTTATTTGTACCAAATATGGTTGGATTTTAGAAAGGATTGATTGTGAATTGTATTGATACTTATATGGGTTGTATGAGAAGAAACCTATAATACAAAGACAAAACATTTTTTGTTGTCACATATATATATATACTATAATTTTATGACACTAGATTAACTCTATCGATTATGACAATCTTGTATTAAAATGAAGGTTAGAATAAATACAGGAGGACTATTTGAGAAGTTATTATTTTCAAGATTGATAACACAAGATTATTTAAAATTCTGCAAATCTAATTATTTTACAATTTGATGTAATAACCTGTAATTCTGATATTCTGTAAAGACCATTGATTTTGATTTGAGAATGGTTCTACAAATGTTTCAAATAACATGAATACACATTTTTTGCGCATTTGTCAAAATATTAAATAATAAAAAAAACGAAACAGTTTTTGACATATTTTAGAAAAGTATCGATTTTCTTTTTTTTAATAACAAATAATAATTGAAAACTCTACCAAACTCCTCCACAAATTTTGGGTTTAAACACTTGAAAGTTTAGATGTAGGTTTCTTGGACATGGATCAAACTTTTTAACTTGATTTGAGCCCAAAACAATAAATGTTAAGGGGATCAAAAATTTGACCTCTCAACCAATTTTTGGTCTAAACATTTGAAATTTTGCATAAAGTGTATTCAGACATAGGGCAAGCTTTTTAATCGGTTTTTGGCTGAAAATTTGGCTAACAATGGGTCAAAATGCAAAAGATTTTACCTCTGCGGCCACTAGCAAACTATTCAGCCAATTTTGAGTCTAAACATTTGAAATTTTCATAAAGGGTATTTAGACATGCAGCAAGCTTTTTAATCAATTTTTAGATGAAAATTTGACTGCCAAGAGGTCAAAGTTGAAAGAGTTGACCTTTGCAGACTCTACCAAACTCCTCCGCTTTGGATCTAAACACTTGAAATTTTAGATGTAGGTTACATGGACAGGAGTTAAACTTTTTAATATATATATATATATATATATATATATATATATATATATATATACATATGGATATAAAGTTATAAACAGTACATAGGGCCCAAGCACAGCCAGGCTGAAATGGTAATTTTTATTAAAATATAAATTCTTAAAAATTTTCTCAAATTTGGTAATTATCTTCGTTTTTTCTTGCGATCACTAAAGTGTGATCTTGATGGGGTAGAAAAATTATTTATAAATTGTGTAATAAAAAAATGAGGTAATTTTAAATGTTGAACAATAAAAAAACAAAAACAAACTAAAATATAAAATAAAAACAATGAATCTTAAGAAAGGTGAACTATTTTTAAAGGTGCTGAAAGATGTTCATTTGAAAAAAATCTATTTGTAGTATAAAAAGTAAAGTATTTCACAGTTAACTTTTTAATTTAAACTGCAAATGTTGTTTTTATTCAAATAATCTAATCTACATACAAGGAAACATATGATGCGTCGTTTATTTACAAATGAACTTGATCTCATTATTGTATTCAAAATTCATTTTCTTTTAAATTTAACTTGGTGTTTGTATAATAAACTGATATTATAGGAAAAATTATGTTCATTAGTATTTCTTGGTGACATCTTCAAAAATCTTTCATGATTGTCCAGAATTCCCCCTATATTAAAAAAAAACAAAATGCAAAAGAATCTTTGATGTACATGAAAGAACAACAAAAAAAAAACATATTCCAAAAATATGTAAATTGATACGTTTTTTATTTTTTATAAAGAAAATTATTTTTAAATGATTTTAAGCTATTAATGTGAAGGGCTGCTTTTTGCAAGTTTGAATTATGGAGTTATCTGTTTCTTCAAGATGGCAACCTGAGATAGTCTCTTTTTGCTTACTCATAAAATTTGATTTTCTTACTTAAAAATAAATCTATTTGATTAATTTATCTGATTTTTGGAATATGACATTTTAGTTCCATCATATTTACGAACATCATAAAGATATTTTTATTTGTGCTTTTTAATATTGGGGAATTCTGAACAAGAACCAAATCTTTGTATTTTGTGGCAAAACATTAGTTGTCTTTAATCAATTACATTCATATGACTCTGCTTGATACAATGTTTTTTGAAGAGCTGTTTATTCCATTGTTGGCATTGGTTTTCCTGATTTTTCTAGAACTAGGTACTTAACAGGAGGGACCATGTGAAGATTACTAACATCCACAAGTGAATGTGGTCCTATGGAACTGACTGGATTTGAACTTGTCACACCTGAGTTGTCAGTCTGTGTCTCCACTTCACTACTACCATCTCTCATCATCTTTGATGAATAAAACACACTTTCTTCCATAAAATTTTATCCCCAGTCATGACCAAGTTAAATTTGTTTAGAACAAAATGAAATTCATTTGTGATTTGTATTTTATAAATGTGCTAATTCATGTTTCTCAATTTTTGAGATGAGGATTGATAATTTGGATTTAGACTGCTGTTCTCATCTTGAGTTTTATTTTCATAACAATTTGGTTGATGTAACCTCCAACTTTCTTCAGGTGTTTCTTGTGGAACTTTGAAATCTTTCTGTCAAACTCAGAAATTTTCACAGAATTTTGACCAGAACCAATCCAAGTGGGTAGCATTCTCTAGTTCTATTAGCCATGACCAGATAGAAGTCTTAAGTAATGTGGTCTGCAGGGACCTGTGTAATGGATAAAATACTAAGTAAAATTCAGTTGTAAGTGACACTCTTCTGGAGGTTGAAGGTTCAATCCTCAATGTGGGTAATACTCAGAATACAATTGTGAATTACTTAAGATTTCTGTCTGGTCATAGCTAATGGAATGAGAACTTACTACCCCTAAAGAGTTCCATTCGAAATTCTGTGCATATTCCAACAGAAAGATTCTTGAGTTTGACAAGATACCCCTGAAGGTCAGAGGTTACATCAACCGAAATGTTGTGAAAATAACACTAAAGATGAACTACTAAGAACAGTAAGTTGAATTATCTGAATAATATCTGCTTAATTAATATTAAAAAAGAGATCATATCTAAAAAAAAAACAAATTTTGTAAGAAAATATTCCTTCGTACAGAGAACTTTTTAATATTAGCTGAAACCATCATTTTGTGAGCACCTCTTTGTATTGCCATTGGTTTGGGTGGGGTGTAATGTGTACAAATATTTGTTGGAGTTACTTTAGAAAATATGGAAGCTCTACATGGTGAAATAATTTTAAATAAATGAAACTATAATAATGATTTAAAAATATCTATTGACAATTTATTACTAGACTTTTAATCAATCTTAATATTTTTGTATATTAGAATATTAATACAAACAAAAACAATTACATTTTCAATTTGATACAACTTTATAGATAACCTGAAGTTTCTGAAAAAATAATTCTGATTCAAAGAAAATATAGAGGGTTTAAAAAAATGTTTAACTAAATTGATAGAAAGAAAATAATTTGGAAGAATTCAAAAAACATTTAGAAAAAGTATAATGATCAATAATATGATAATTTTTGTTCATTTTCATTAATATTGTGAAAAATTTATTTTAGTGAAATGTATGACATCAAGATTCTAATGAATAATGTGATACTCTTAAAAAAAATGACAAAGGGTGTAATTTATATCTTTTTTTTTTTAGCTTTAGAAATGTGCTAGTAAACAGAGTATTTTGTATAATATCAAAAATATAAATTAAACTATTTTCAAAATAAAACATTAGCTGCAGTTGATATTTCCCTTCTCTCTTTATGGCCTCAAAGAAGCTTCGTTTCTTGGTGTTCTTTCGTGTTTGCTCTTGTTTTGGCTGAATGTGTGTTTTTCCGCTTTCTTCAACTGCTCCTATCCCCATTACTGATATGAATTTTCATTTCTTCTGCATGACCTTTTATTGTGCTCGCTTGAAGCTTTTGTTCAGTTTAAAACATTTGGCTTTGATCGTAAAATGGTTTAGTTTTTTCTTTTCATTCTACATACATGAGTGTGCCTTGGTGTTTTATAATTGTTAGTGGTGCTATTGCTTTCATTGTCCACTTAATTCAGCATGGCTGGAAATGGGATATATACACGTGTGTTGCATCTGTTTTCTTATATAAAAAAAACAAAAACCAATTACTTTGATGACTATAACACTATAGAGATTTTAAAATATTTATTTGTTGAAAATTGTGTTGCAAGTAAAAATTCTTTGATATATATGTATCAATCAAAAATAAATATTCGCACGAAAAATTAAAAAAAAATTATCAAGTAGATGTTTAATTGAAGGTAAAAATCAGTTTTCATATTTTGCCAATCTACTATTGATAAGAGCGAAAATGCTTGTAAATCAGGGAGAGATAAGTCAGTATGTTATTTAACCAAATGCTAATGAGTGGCAGATTGGCAAACTATGAAAACTGATTTTTAATTTTTAATTAAAATTTTACTCAATAATTTTTTTCTAAATTTTTGGTGAGGATATTTATTTTTACCTGATAAATATATCAAAGAATTTTTACTCAAAATGCCATTTTCATATGTACTCATACTGTATAGGTGGTGTTTTTTTTTTGTTTGGTAGGAATTTTGTCCTTTTTCTAAGATGATATTTTTCTTATTTCTGTATTGTTATATGTTCATATTGTGTTAAAAAAAAATACACACAGACAGTCTAGTTTTATAAAATATGTCTCTAACCGTATAGGTATGTTAGATTACCTGTGTAGCCCAAATGATTGAATACATCATGTCGGCATTAAATAACCCAAAAAGGATTGATATGCCGTAAAACAAAAACAACCAACCAATACATCATGGCTGCCAGTGATTAAAACATTGAATTTAACTTACTATTTTATCTGATTAATCAGTTATTCAATTATTAACTTTTATAAATACTACAAAATGTGATTATTGAGACGAGAGCTATATTTTTTTGGATGGTGGGAAGGGAGAATAAATAATAATTTCAATATTCCAAAAGAAATTGCTAAACAAGATTTATTAAAATTTAAATAATAAATAATAATAAAAATTCTACTCAATGTAGAGGGAGAGGTTAAATAGCTTTCAAAACTTTCAATATTCTAATACATTAAGGATTTGCTAAAAAAATGTTAAAACCTATTTAAAATGATTTTCTATTTGACAGTTCAAATGACTCCAAATTCTTTTTAAATTCAAGCAGTCACAAAATAATTTGTTTTCAATTATTAACAAAAGATTAAAATTGTTGACTTGTTTTCTTAGATGATAGTTGTGTGTGTGTGTGTGTGTGGGAGAGGAGGGTTTTGATTAGTAATTTAAAACTGGATTACAATTTATTGAAAATAAAGTTGGTCCCATGAAGAAGAGGGACAGAAAAGAATTTTGACGCACAAATTCTGAGCATTTATACACAAAATATAACAATATTCTTCAACAGAACTATTTGTTATATTAAAATTCAAAGGAATTATTGAATTAAAAAAATGATAATAAAAAGAATAGTTAATGAATAAAATGTCCTTTTGCAGAGCAATATGCAAATTAGTTAACCGTTACAGATTATGTTGTATATACATAACTAGCATTGTAGTAAGATTAATGCTTCTATAATACAAAGAGCAGTTTGATGTCACTGTTAGTGGAAGAATGGGCATAGCTTTATAAATATACACATATAATGTTTTTTGTTGTTGTTAGACAAACCCTATAATAAAGTTATATTTCATAAGCCAGTTTTCTTTTTTGTAGGAAATATGTTGTGGATTAATGGCAAAAAAATAAGTTTATTTTATTTCATTCAATAAACGTCCGTAATTGTTTCTTTTTCGGCATAATAAAAAAAAATCTCAATTGTTTGGTAGCTAACCTCTTCAATTTGGTTATGAGTCAACATGTTCAATATAGTTATAGTAAACTTCCACATTTTTTTCTTTATCGGCATAATAAAAAATGCAAATATTTATGAGCTGACCTCTTCAATTTAGTCCAAAGTTAACATCTTCAATATAGCCATAATCTATATATAGCATTAATAAAGGTAATGTTCCAAGTTAAAAAAAGTTAAATTGGTTGTTTATCACTGCCTTTTACATTCACCTTAATGTGATGACATTTCTAGGTTTTTGGGTAATCTGTAAACGAATAACAAATAGTCCTACCATAAGCCTAACAACATGTGCACATGCGTTGTTTGACTGGCTGCCGGAAAGCATAACGTTCTCACATAAAAACAAATTGCCATCAACAATTTTACATGTGATAATGATTCTCATAACAACGGAAAACCTATAAATCTCGTCAAGTTGCATGGAAAAAATAAAATAATTTATAAAGAAATTTCCTTAGTTTTCTAATTGGTCTTTTATTGTGTTTATTTCTTTTAGTAGATATCTTAACATGAAAGACGCAAATATTTGGGAGCTAAAGTCTTCAATACATAAGTATATATGTAATGCGTCTGTTTGAAACATCACCAATCTACACAGTGTGTTTGATGGTATATAACCATGATAGCAAGAGGTGTTTATATTTTTTTTGTTTTGACGAAGACGTCATAAGTCTCTTAGTGATGCCATATTTTAATATTAATAAGTGTTCGTTTCTAAAGCATAGAATTGGATTCTGGAATATGAGAACATATAGAGCTCAACCAATCAGAATGGACGGAGTTTGGTGAGGGAGCCTTTATTATTTATGAATCAGAAATTGTAAAGATTATGTTAGGTCTATGTATTTATGAGCCAATTAAGGTCGGTATAATTACAAAATCTGTGGAACATGTAGAATTTGTTTCGATGACAACTGGTAGTAGTGGGAGGACTAGATATTTAGAGAGTCTTTCCTCTAAAAATGCTGCGATTGTGATGGGGTTGCTCGTAGGATTATCATGACTAAATATGTATAAAATGGTGTTCAAAAGCTACATAAGATACTCGCTATTAGTTTTGATGCAGTAAATTTGTATATGGCATCTGTTGTTGCAAACCTACGATACTTTGGTCCTGAGAGGAATTTCTGTAGTCATTTTATTATATAGGAGATATGAAAATCAAATTTTATGACTAACTGAAGAGTGTCTTTTTTTAAACATTGAGAATAAAATGTGCATTGCAGAATTAGGAACTTTTATGAATATAGTTTCTCTTGCTTTTCAATTCTCTCTTATTTTTGATGCGTTTCACATGAAGTTCAGTTGGAGCAAACGGAAATGTATGATCTAGAGTTATTTCTTTTGGGAGGGGGTACGCAGTACTAGTTTTAATTTGTGAGAGATAAGTTAAATGGCTGTTTATTCAATAATTTTGAATGCTTTTAATGTTTTTTGTCTCCGCTTTATTTATTTTTTTTATTTTTAGATTCTTATTATTATTGCAATAATGATGTGAGAAATTTGCGGCTTTTGTTGTTGGGCTTTTCAATTTGCTAATGTAATATTCTTGTTGCTTTACAATCTAAACATAAGATTTGTTTTCAGAAAACAGACAGGGATGTGTGGGAGGAGGATGACCAGACTCCGCGTAGTGTGAAATCTCGTAAGAGTCTGCCTGGCTCCGTGGAACTAGAAAAGAAAAAACTTTTGAGAAGAAGCAATGTTGCAACAGGAGTAGGAGGAAACAGTGCAGCATCAACACCAGTGGGAGTAGTTGGAGAAAATATACTCACGAAACGCCTCTGGATGCTCTACAAGTCTGTCTTTGATTTCTCTGTGAGTAAACAACACCCCTTTTTTTTTTTTATTTTATTTTGATCAACTCTTTTTCTTTTTTACTTTCCATTTTCTATGCTTGTATAATTGTATCCCTTCATCATCTCTTTTTCTTGTTGATGCTTCTTTCAATCGACCAAATATTATGAACAAAAAAAAAATAGTTTTCATACAATGTTAATATTTTATTTTGTGTGAATTTAAAACATGAAATTATTTTATAAAAAATAAATGTTTAATATATGTTTCATAACTCTCTCTTCCATTATTTTGTCCTTTAGTTTTGTCAACGGCTGATACTTTTGACAAATGGCAAAGAATTACTGCTTTTTGGGCCCGAATTTATGTATCAAATACTTATTGTTGGCTAGTTTTTAACTTTGAAGTAATATTTTTTTAGCTCCTTACATCAGGTGGTTTCATGACTTGTTTAGAGTGATTTTCATTAAAAAAGTATATGGAATAGTGGATAAGCCTAAAAACAGACTAGTAAAAATGACAACATAGGTACACTGCTAAAGCCAACTGACATTTCTGATGATTCAAATGATCTTTGATTGTGTACCAAAGACTAAGGTTGTTTGAGTTGACCAAAATATCGGTTGGCTTTAAAGGTGGTACTGTATTATTTTTTATTAGTTTGTTTATGGAGTACTGCTGCCACATCTGAACAGGAGCTGCTAAAAACAGTTTATCCTGTCTTGACAGACTACAAAATAGACTTTGTAGCTTAGTGGGGGATACTCTTTTCTCTTCCCTGCAACCTCTCTATCACAGAAGAGACATTGTGAGCGTGTCTTTGTTTTATCATTATTTCCATGGCAAGTGTTCGTCTGAGCTCCAATCTTTGGTCTTCCCTTGCCAATCTTTCACGAAAAACACACGTCTAGCTGAAATCACTGTCAATAATTTTCTCTACTCTTTATCTGTACCTAAATCAAAACGTAGATTCCATGAACAAAGCTTCTTTCTTAGAACTGCACGCCTGTGGAACTTTCTTCCAATTGCCTGTTTCCCACCTGACTACAACTTGGATGTCTTCAAGTTCAACATAAACAAATTCCTGATAAACCACCCCCTTAAGTAAGACACTTTATCAAATCTCCATTACTAATGATTACTACAATATTATCCCATTGATTACTGTACACACAATAACCCTTATCCTTGAGTGGCCTCTGGGTCTTGATAAGTGGTGACTCTCATGTAAAAAAAAAAAAAAAAAAAAAATTCTATATACTAAACGTTCCATTTTATCTTATGTGAGTATCTGGAAGAAAAATTTTCAAGTAACATTGATCCATTTTTTCTTAGATTACTCTCTGTCACATAAATTAAGTTATGTTGACTCTATAAACTAAATCCTCATTGTTCCCCTGAAGTGTAGATTTAGTCAGAGCTAATTCTTTATTTTAGGAGTCAGTCAAATCTTTGAAAATTTTGGGAATCAGAATCAAGTGTTTGGACTATCAACTTCAAAGCCCATTTTTTATCATATATCAGTTTTTCAAATGAATTGAATTCGTTAAATTCTATTCATTAAAAACAAATAAACAAAAAAAGCTTGTATTCCGAGAACCTTGAAAAACATGTCCATCCTCTTTAACATCAAAACCTAATGAATAATATATAATTTATATAGATTATTAAACATATCCATGACTCATTGGGTCACAACCATTGCCGCTATTTATTCCACTTTGATTCCATTTAAAAATTCAAAAACAGAAAAATATCTGCTAAGATATTCTTAAAAATAAACTCTTTTTCGATCTCAGAACTAAAATATTTTAGCATATAGGAAAATAATCTTTGGTAAATCAATGCTGGTTCACCCAGCTTTAGTATAATAATAAATTTCTAGTGAAAGAAGATTTTTTAGATAAAAGTCATATTCAAACGTTTTAAAACTTCTGCAGTTTGAGTTGAGCAGTTGCCTACTGATACCACACCCATTCAGAGAGTAGCCATTGTCTCTTGAGATGAAAGGAGGTCACAAGAAAAAAATAATAGTCATTAGCCAATCTTAATTATCTTCATGTCAATTGAAATTTTTGTCTTTGAAAAATAAATAGCTGTAAAAGAACTTGGGGTCTCTCTACTGTTCTAGAAAATTACACCTTCTTTACAAAGCCATAATTTGCCCATGCGTAGATTATTGTTGCCACATTTGGGCTAGTGCATCTACAACTAGTTTCTCACTCTTAGACAAGGTCCAAAACAGTCTCAAATCTAATACGTTCTGCATTGTTAGCCTAACTCTGGCGTCAACCCCATCGCCGCAATAATGCATTCCTGTGCCTGTTTTACAAGTATTTTCATAGAATATGCTCTGGAAAACTAGCACTTCTGCCTCCTCGACATACATACTTTTGTCTAACCCAACAACCAGCAAAATCTTCCTCTTCACTGTTGAGGTCCCTAGAGGCCGGAAAGCCTTCTACTTTAATAGTTTCTTTCCTTGGACTGCTAGACTTTGGAATTCCCTTCCTGTTTCTTGCTTCCATAACTACTAACCTACACAAATTTAAATGTAATGTGAACAGACATCTTGTTGCTCAACTACCTACAGTCCACTGTTAGACATGATCCCAAATAGTAACCCCTAATGTCCTAGTGGCAATATGCCACCTTTTCTCACTTTCTCCATTTCTCACTCTTTATCTCACTCATTTTTCAACTCTTTCTCTCTTTTTCTCACTCTTTATAAATTTCATTCAATCTTTCACATTCCCTCTTTCTCTCATCGTATTTTTCATTCTTTTTCTCTCTCACTCTCTCTCACACACAACAGTTGTTGTTTGCTTGCCTAATTTAGACTGGTGCTACCAGATCAGGCTGTCTGAAGATATTGACTTCCTGAGACAAAACGCACCTAACATTGATATTTTTTTTTTTCTACTTCCTTTTGCAAAACTTAATTATGTTCTGCAAAACTTAATCATGTTCTGCAAAACCAAAAACAAAACAATCCACCTTTTCTCCTTTTGCCTTCTTCCCATTTTCCCCTTTCTCTTTCTATCTCCCCCACTTCCTGACTGGTGTCCTAACTTAAAATGTATCAAACATTAATACTGCAATCCTTTTCCCTCTCTCATTACAAAACTCATTCATGTTCTGCAGGGCAGGGAAGAAAAACGATAAAATCCAATATAAAACAACCAACCAAACACTACAAACTAGCTATTGAAGATACAAAGAGCTTGAAGAATAAAGACCTTCTACAAAATAACTGAATGCAACATGAATACTATTTCCAAAATAACTGGATTCGGCATTTAATAACCTGAAAAGGGTTGATATGCCGTAAAACAAAACAAAACATAATTTGAATTGTCAGTTTTTATCTTGATTGCTTTCAGTCAGTCATACAGAAGTTACAGTTATCTAGTGATTCCTTTTTATTATTAGATTTTCTACTGTTTTAAAGCTGAATCCTAATTGATCTTCTTTTGTAGGACCCAAATGGTCGTTATTTACGAGAAATCTTCATGACACTTCCTTTGAAACGAGATTATCCAGATTATTATCGAGTAATTATGGAGCCAATTGATCTGACAACCATTGAAAATAAAATCAAGTGTGAAAAGGTAAATAATTTCTAACAGAATCCGTAAAATTTCTACCAAATTGTTTCACATTTCCTTCACTCTCTCTGAAGCCATGACAAACAAATTCACTTTCTTGGACAACTCTCTGTACTCATTAAACATTGAAAAATGATATACAATTAATTAAGTAAATACAATGCTTACTTTAAATATAAGCAAAATATAAATGAATGAATTTAATCACAAAATCTGCATTATAAATTTGAATATCTTTAATTTTTTAGTTTTAGATTCGTCTCCTTTTAAATTTATCATTGCAGCTTTTATATCTGTCTTAGAATACACGTTCTATTAGAAGTAATGGAGAGAAATGTTGCATTTTTCAAATAAATAAATCCAACTTTGACAAAAAATGTGAAAACTTTTATATTTCTCAATAAAATGTATTTCTCTTAAAACATTAAACTATTTAGCTAACTGTTCCAGTAGTTGTTTATTGCCAAGCAACTATTAAATATATTTTACTTTTTATATATTTTGAAACAGCTTAATTATCTTCATTAGTGTTATTATGCACTTTTTCTACATATGTGTTTAGTGTGTGTGGAGAATTTAAATGCCTACTAGATACCATCCTTGAGTGTCTTTGGTCTCTGTACAGGGGTTTGTCAGGACAACCTGGCATGAGGATACTTTCCCTACAAGTAAACTCTGACCAAATATAAAAATACATAATATTCAAAGCCAAAATAAGATCACCTTGGCATGGCTACTTGTTGGCTTGTATGAAGAATGATGACCCTTCTCCAAGTAATATTGCCTTAAGTAACGTCACTAAGCTGGATACTCCACTACACTAGATGAATTTGTGTTCTGGAATCCAGTAAGAGCAAGAAACCACAAAAAATACGTACTATAACATAGTTAACCGATCAATTAGAGAAAAGAAAATTAATGTTCTTCTCTTAATTACTAATTCACCTATTGAGAGGTAAAAGAGAACCTTAATTGAATACTTGGATATCTATGTATTTCTTATATAAATCATGTGTTAGCCATAAGGAGGCCCATTGATTTGTAAAAATTTACTGAAGTAACATGCTTCTTTCTTAGAACTGCACGCCTGTGGAACTCTGTTCCGTCTGCCTGCTTCTCACCGGACTACAACTTGGATATCTTCAAGTCCAACGTTAACAAATTCCTAATGAACCGCCCCCTTAAGTAAACACTTCATCAAATCTCCACACTAACGTAATGTACTTGAAATAACCTTTATCCCTGAGTGGCTTCCGGGCCTTGATAAGTGGTGATCACTATGTAAAAAAAAAAAAAAAAAAAAAACATGAAAAAAAAATGTTTATGTTTTATCTTTATCAAGAATTATCAGTGTGGTTATATATATATATATACATACACACACACACACACGTAACTGTTTTGTTGATTGCATATTTTAACCTTGGGCTCCAGTCAGTATATTGACTGTCCAGATCTGTTACAGTCACATAAAATGAGAGAGAAATAAATCCTATAATATTAAAAACAATAGTAAATTTCTTAAGATTGTTTTATTTTCAAGGGAAAGAACTTTGCATTATAGCTTGGATAAAACTTTTTCATTGAAACAGACATATTTTATTATGGTTAATGGAGGCGATTTTGACATATACAGATATTTATTTATTATGTGTCCTATGTTTAATCTACTTTAGTTTATGGTGTTTAAATATGTAGTTTTCCTGCTTTTAATGATTCTGCTATAAATGTTTCTCTTCCTACAGTATGTGAGCGAGGTGAAGTTGATCTCTGATTTTGAACTGATGTTTAGTAACGCTCGCCATTACAACGAAGAAGACTCTCAGGTTTATTTAGATGCAGACACTCTTGAACGAGTGCTTAAAAATAAATGGAAGTCAATGATGACCCACCTTGACGCTGCCAAGAAACCACCCAGCAAAAGGTAATGATTCAGATTTTCACACTTAAGTATTAGAATAAAATAATTTTTTCTTGCTAAAGTTGTAACGTAAAAATGGTTTCTTTTTTGTGTGCAGATATATATATTTTATGTATACAAAGGAAAAAAAGAATAGATGGCTGCACAATAAGAATTATCTATTTGTATACGCATACATAAACTTCGAAGTTGTTATAAGAATAAACTAATCAATATTGTTTATGATAATGATTGATAATATAATAGTGTGCCCCCATCCTCCTGTTCAGGGGTTCAAATGGAAAAAAGATTTAAGATTAAAAAAGAAAATGTTAATTTTAAAAAAGAAAAAAAAAAAAATTTTTTTTTTAAAGAAAATTTGACTTTTTGCAAGAGTTGTAAAAATTCAATTGTTGAATACTTTGGCAGAATTGAAGAATTCTGATTGTTGCAAATTTTGTTATTTACATATAAAATTGTTTTTTATAATTGCAATTTTGTTGTTAAATGAAGCTTTTATATATATATACTAGACTACCCATGACTCGTTAGGTCAGTATGTTATATTAGCTTAAACGTAATACAGAAATGAATGATGTAAAAAAAAAAAAAAAAAAGAAAGAAAACAGAAAGTATTAACAATTGTTTATTTGGATAATTTAAATGCGAAAAAAAATTGGGATGCTGAAAACGTACACAGTAAAACAATATGCTTTATTGTTGCGTTGATTATTTAGTATAATATCGTATGAAACGGGTCGATGATTATACGTATTATTTGTAATCACATTTTGCGTTTGCTTCCTATATCTTGAAGTTTTTTATTCAATAAATTTAAGATGTTCACTTTTCTAAGGACGTCCGTATGTTCGAATGAAACCAGTCCAGCGATTTATGTTTATTTGTTTACACTGTTATAGGTTTGTTTATGTACGCATGCGCAACCGGAAGTCGTAAACCGAATGTTGGGTTGCAACACCCATTACAAGGTCATTTGAGTTATATATATATATATATATATATATATATATATATATATAGCTTTTATGAATTTGCTGAAGTCAAAAGAAATGAATTGAAACAAAGAAAACCTTATTTTCAGAATGACATCACAGATAAAATAATGCAGGCAGATAGATTGTATGAACCTGTTGCAGATTTATTAAAATAGTCGTCTGTGTATTGACTTTACCAGCAAATAAATACTGAGAAAATTAGAATAATAAAGCGATTCTTTATATATATAACTCATTTTATGTACACATCTTTTTACAATGAATATCACATGATGCAATGGAAACAATTGTATTTGAAGTTAGCATTA
This sequence comes from Euprymna scolopes, assembly GCF_053919585.1. Lineage (NCBI taxonomy): Eukaryota > Metazoa > Mollusca > Cephalopoda > Sepiida > Sepiolidae > Euprymna > Euprymna scolopes. Next base: position 79,708,535 of record NC_136483.1, read on the forward strand.
GCAGAAGGAAATACAAAGGTACATGATTTGATCTTGTGTGAAGAGATGTATATTCGTAGCTTTTGCAGAATTTTATTTGAAATTGTCTTCTTTCTTATAACTTTTTAGTTATGTGTTGGTGTTAGGGTTCTGATTGGTTAATGTCATTTCTTGTAATATTGAAATAGCCTTTTTTAAACTTGTGCAAAAGATTAATATTGTGTCACTTGAATCTTAACTGTTTAGGCTCTACAAAATTAAGACAGATGGAGATCAGAATTGAGAGAGGATGAGTTTTAAGGTACATGTGGTTAAGAGCAGAAAGTAAATAGATAATGAAAATATGCAAATGGTTAATTTGTTGTAGATAATGGCAGTCATTCTCATTTTCTGTCTTTCTTCCATGATATGGCAAGTATTTAAAAAAAATTGCTGCTATAAACTGTGTTGTAGTTTTAAGTTTAACATCCCCCTATGAATGTCATCATCATGGTAATACATTATACATTAGGAATTTAAAGATGTCCCACATCTCAGATTTCTTCTGTCATTTTGTTTTCATGCTGTTGTACTGTCCAGGGGTGGTGGTGGAATGATGATTTTATAAAAACAATTGCCATTGCCATTATTTGAATATGTTTATTTTCTCTTACTAGCAAATCACGGAGTAAATGCGTTTCGCCATTGTGCATGAAACTTCAGGATCTGTTTGACACAATCAAAGACCATGCTGATTCCCGAGGGCGTATGCTATCAGCACCATTCCTCAAGCTACCCCTTAAAAGTGTGAGTAAAATTCTTCTTTGTACAAGCTCTCTTTTTTTCAAATTTTTAAACATTTTTTGCTGGGAGAGTGAAACATTAATTGTTGATTGAATAATAAAAAAAGTCCACATTAATGTTTGCAAAGAATATTCCGATTATTAATAGATTAGATGATTTACTTTGCATTGTGTATATATTAAATGTGTGGAAAGTTATGATTTCTCATTTCACTGATTTATTCATGAATTAATACAACTTTTGTGCTAGGTTGTTTAGAAAAGTAAAATATTTTTTTATAAAAATGGTGTCAAGGTTGATATCTTGTTCAACAAAATAACCCAATCCTTTATCATAATAGAAAAGAAACCATTTTTCATTTAAAACTAGATTAAGATATTCACAACTGATTCCAAATATGATATTCATTTTGCTTAAAAAACCATTGACAAATGATATGTGAACAGACATCTTTGCTTTATATATCTATAAAAGTGAACATGTCTGTCTGTGTGTCTGTGTACATTTCCCTGTGCAATAACTCTGTCAATTTTCAGTCTAAAGACTCGAAATTTGATATACAGGGTATTGAGATTTGGGAAAATCTTTGTAACCTGTTTTCAGCCAGAAATTTGGCTGTTAAGGGGTCAAAGTTCAACGATTTGACCTTTGAGAACTCTACCAGACTCCTCTGCCAATTTTGGGTCTAAACACTTGAAATTTTCGATATAGGTTCCTTGGACATGGATCTAAATTAATAACTTGATTTGAGCCAAAAACAATAAATATTAAGGGGTCATAATAGGGGTCAAAGTTAATAAAAAACAATTTGTCTTTATCAAATTACTAAAGACAATTTCTGGTCTAAACATTTGAAATTTTACATAAAGGGTATACAGAGATAGGGCAAGCTTTTTAATCGGTTTGGGTTGAAAATTTGAGCTATCAATATATAAATGTATGTATGTTTGCATGTCTGCCTAAAACTTTTGACAGAGGCAACGGATTTTTACAAGATCAGTATCGTTTGAAGCTTGACCCTTCAGACGACAAATATCGAAAAATTGGCTAAAAACATTAATTTCTTCAGCCTCAACTGGACACTTTTCTACAAGAAGGGGTCACTTTTTTCGCCGATATTTTCGAAAGTCATCCCCTCTTTCTTTTTGATTGTCTAGCCTTAATTAAAACCTACATCACTCCCGGTTTGACGGTGGTCGTAACAGCAAAGATGTCAGGTTTTTTTCCTGTTCTTTTCCTCCTTCATGGTACGGGTTCGAGCCTGCCTTCCTACTACCACTTTTTTTTTTTTTTTTTGCTCAACATACACTTCCAAACACCCGGGCAATGCCAGGCTGAAATGCTAGTATATAATATAAATACATACATACATATATACATATATATATATATATATATATATATATATATATATATATATATATATAATTCCAAAATGTTATAGTTAAGTTTATTAAATGAGTAATTCTGTCAACTCCAAAGAAATATAAATATTAGTACTAATATTTATAGGATGCTCCTTTTTATATATATATATATATATATATATATATATATATATAGTTGCATTTTGCATAATTCTAACCCTTTTCCTCTTCTGATGGAAAGCATTTAGCTTCGAAATGCCATGGCCAAAATAGTTTTTTTTTTTTAATTTTCCCCTTTACTTTTCCTTATTGTTCTGATATGATAAAGTTATATATCACTTTTATTCTTTATCTTTCATTTTATATTAATATTATATATTTATACAGAAGTCATGCCAATACATTTTTTCTTAAAGAAGACAACAAAATTAGAGCACTTTTGGTATTTAAGTATAGCTTTTAAAAAAATGCAGTATTTCATAGACTAATGATTTTTATTCCAGATGTTTTTTGGTCGAAACAGTTAGTTTGTTCGAAGCGGTTAGTTTTGCCTGCATTCTGATTAGTTGGTTCTGGATCTATTCCACCTCGCAGCACCTTTAAGTACCTACAAAACTGCATATCACAGATCAACCCAATGCAATTTGATTATGATGAAACTGTTCAGAAACAATTGGACAGTATGACTTAAAGTGAGATGGGTATTAGCTTTTGCATGACAGAAATTCACCATGCAGTGATTCCCTATGACCACCTCTAAAAAACATGAAGAATCTCAGTTAATGTTTCCTTGAGACACTAAACTGACAGGGAGTGAGTTTTGAATCGTTATGTTTGAGAAAAAGATTTTTCATTAATAAATGATGATTTCTTGTGAGTATGAATATGCACAGCACCTCAATCTGAAGAAGAAACAAATTTAGAAATAAATGTTTTAATATCAAGATTTAAGCATTTTTTTTTTGTATTGGTGACTAGCAGAGTTACTCGGCTTCACCTCATGGAAAAGTAGGACAACAAGGTATCAGTCAGTAAACAACTGAATTTTAAATAATTTATTTGCATAATTGAGTAGTAAAAAGAAATAAAAATCAGAGAAATACTGAGTTTTCATCCGTTTTTATGACAACAAATGTTATTTGACGACAATTTTCACATGGATCAATCAATAAAACAATTTTTATGTCCCTTTGAATCTATCATTAAAATTTTTTGTTCATAATCTTAAATAATTTGTTGTAATGACTATGTGCATGCCAGAGCTTATTTCTGGTTTTGTATTTGTTCTAACTAAAATAGAACAGGTTTTTTTCCTTAAATTATGATATCAAATTTGGTGCCAGTCCATAGTTCAACCTAAATAAAAACAAAAAATAAAAATACAGAAAAATGTTTATGACGTGCATACCTATCATCGAACAAAAATGTCACAAATTGATAAGGTATTTTTTTTAATATATAAAGAAAATCATTTTTAAATGATGTTAAATCATTAATGTGAAATCGTTTGGATTACAAGACTTATCTCACGAATTTGAATTATTGTGGAGTTATTTGCCATTGTTTTTTTAAAATTGTGACCCGAAATGATCCCTTTTTGTTTACTCATCAAATTTGATTTTCTTAGTTAATAGTAAGACTACTTGATCAATTGGAATATGATATCTTCATTCCCTGACATGTATATACACCATGAAGATTTTTCTGTATTTTTTATTTAGGTTGATCTGTGGACTTGCACTAAAAACTTGTTTGATCATTTAAAAGAATAGCCAACATTTGCAGTTTCAGATACACCATTCATTTTGCTTGGAAATCAACCATTGTCAGTTAATGTGTGGCCACATAGACATTTTAGCTTAATATAGATGATAGCATTGTTACTTAGGGGAAGGAATTTATTTTAAGTCATATGTTCTCTTTTTATATCTTTGTTTTTTACCCTTTGTTTTTTTTAGGAATATCCTGATTATTATGAAGTTATCAAGAGGCCCATTGATATGCAGCGTATCCAGCAACGAGTTGCCAGCAATCAGTATGAATCGATTGATGATATGGTAGCAGATTTTGTACAAATGTTTGATAATGCTTGCAAATACAATGAACCAGACTCTCTCATCTACAAGGTAATCAAAACCGTTCTAAATTTTTCTTTTTTTTATCATCGAATTTCTTTTTAATATAATTATAATTGTAATGATTTATTAGAGAATAAAAGTGACTTACTTTTAATGGTTATATACACAGATCCCTAACTGATACTAATTATTTGGGTTTGGTGATATCCTTTGGTATGTTGTGATTAATACATATTCAAATAGTCATGGTTTACTCAGTCTGCTTCTTCAGATAAAGTGCAGTAATGATATTAGACCTTTTCCCATGGTGTCAGATTATGACAACCTCAGGTGAAAATTTGTATTATATGCCATCAGTTCCACTTATTTTCTTTTGTCATCTATGCAATGATCCTCTCATCTGTTGCAACATGGTTACTAGGGGGTTTTACCAGGTTGTGCTGCAGATTAAACAGTTTCCTCAATCTAGCTTAACAGGTTCTAAAAATTGATGGAACACCAATCACTTTTAAAACCTGCTTGATGTTGTTTAGAGCTGTGTGACGCTAAGCCAGCACGATAGCAAGACCGTCTTAAAAGACAAGATGGCCGGTGGGCAAAAATAATTTAATCTGCTGACGTCATCACGGATAGTCTATACTGGTGACACCGGTAGTCACCGGTAGGCATTCGTAACGTCTTGAAGTCAGTGTAATATTTCTTTTTTTTATTAAAATGCCTTCACGGTGCATCGTTCCAACTTGCTGAGGAAATTATCGTAAAGGACCAAAAAGTGACAGTATTTTCATTTCCGAAAGATAAAGAATTATAATGCAGTAAAAAAAAAAGATTTTACACCATCTCCATTCAGCAAAGTAAGTTTTAACGTGCTCCCCCCCCCTGTATTTAACACGATGTAACTATAATTTAATTCAATATTATCATCCTAAATGTTCTACCATTCAAAAGAAGAAGCTTCAAATAAATTGCTAATATTAAAAAAAAATTTTTTACAGCATACAAAACTAATGAAAATGCGAGACAACATCGACTCTTTAAAACACGATTTTTTTAAGCTGTTGACACACGTTTTAAAAATCTAACAATAATTTATTTTTCTGAAATTTTTCAATATTTAAAAATAAATTATGCCGGCTGATAAAATTTTTAAACTTTTTTTTAAAGCTAGAAAGATAAAATTTAAAAATACTTATTTTTATATATATATATAGATATATATATATATATGAAACTAAACTAAAAAAAAAAAAAACGCGCGTTCACTCTTGGTCTTAAACAGTCTTGGCCTTCGGGACCAGATCAAAGTGTAGTATCTGTTCTCCAGATGCTGCATTCTATTTCTTGTTCTCTTTCGGTGGAGGAGAAATCCTTCACGACTGAGACAATTTTTATTTTTGTACCTTTTCTCCACGTTAAAAAACGACCCTGGTGTCTAACTCTGTCCCGTCGGGAGGCATAGTAAATAAGTACAATTCATTTCATCAACGTAATTAGGTTTGTATTACTGTACACATAGATTCGAAAAAGTTGTCAAAAACAAATATATAACAAATAAATGTTATCAAAGGCAAGATAAGTTACTTTTCTACCAAATATTTTTCGTGTTTTTATTCAATGTAACATGTTTATTCAGCTCGAAAAACAGTGTTTACCGATGTATTCGAAAATTCAAGATGGCGTCTGATTCTCTCTTTAACACGGTAAGTTTGGGATAAGGTGTTATAAATAAAAAACTATACAACATACTATTAAAAACCCGCCGACGAATATATGTCAACCTATGTCACGGTAACATATATTGAGCGAGTTTTTAACAGTATTTTATCTGGTTTTGTATTTATAACACCTTATCCCAAACTTACCGTGTTAAAGAGAGAATCAGACGCCATCTGGAATTTTCGAATACATCGGTAAACACTATGTTTTTCGAGCTGAATAAACATGTTACATTGAATAAAAACACGAAAAATATATCCAGTTTGGCAGAAAAGTAACTTATCTTGCCTTTGATAACATTTATTTGTTATATATTTGTTTTTTGACAACTTTTTCGAATCTATGTGTACAGTAATACAAACCCACGTATTTTAACAAACTGAAAATATGGATATAAAAAAATGATTTTGCATGTTATTTTTGTTATGTGGTGAAATAATCTTAAATAAGAAACATGATTTTTTCTTTAGGTTAATTTTTTTACTGTGCAATTTCATGAATTTATTAAAAATATTGTTTTTGATTTTGAAAAAATATTGTGGTTCATTTTGATTAAAAAAATATTCATTTTGATTTAAAAAAAAAAGTTTAATTTTAATATTTGTTTATTGTCTTAACTCATATCAAATGTTTTGCTTGTGTTCTGCTTCAAATATTCATAATCTTACATGCATAATTTTCATTTAATTATATTAAATAAACTTCAAGTTTATTTCAAATCAAATCGTGTTCCTTCACTTTTTTAAAATGTAATTTATAAGTAATTAAAGAACGCATTCTAATCTTTAAAATCTATAATACAACGAAATATTCAATTGCTTATAATATACTTAAACAAATAACTTGTGTTTTTTTTTATTATTTTTTTATTATTAATATTAGATGAGTTTCAGTATAAATCGTGTTCTTTCTTTATTTCTTTATTTTAATCCAATTTTGAAGTTTTGTAACGCTGTCTGTAAAAATTACTGTTCATTATTGACAGTCTAAGAGTTCCACATATCTTGCTTGTTGGGACCTCGGCGATGACGTCATTTTTTCAGCTGGCCGGCCATCTTTATAACGAAGGCCACGACGATAGTGGGTATAGCATAAATTAGTCTAATGACGCTTTGCATATCGTACATCTTGATAATTATCAATTATTAAAAAACACTGAAGAGTTATTCAAATGGGAAGGCCAATTAGACTTTAGACTGCTAATAGTAAATACCATTCACTTCAAAACACATCCTAAGTGATTATGATGATTTCATTTTCAAGAATATATTAAAATACATGATTATTTAACCTGAGGGAAATGAAACTATACTAAAAAAAGTCTTTAGATATGAAATCAATGCATACAAATTGCCTACCACTATATTTGCATTAATTTTCCAATGATATTTTGCCTACAATCAACCGACTAATATGATACATCAACAATAGTTAATCTGCACAAATTATATATTTAATAATCCAGTTGACACTAAATAACCTACAAAGGATCCATGAGTCATTAAACAACAAAAACAAAATAATTTAAAATTAAAATTGTTGTGATTAAATGTATTTTCGTCTGTTTAAAAATTTTTCGGATCTTGTCAAGAATTTCCCTCTATATTAAAAAAACAAAAATGATGAAAAATCTGTATAATGTATGCATCCACGACGAAACAAAAATATTATATTTCAAAAATAAGGTAAATTGATCAAGTAATTTTATTTTTAAATAAGAAAATAAAAGGGAAATAACTCAATAATTCAGAACTTGTGAGGTTTATGTTGAAATGCTACCAATTCCAATTAGTCACTTAAAAATGATTTTTTTTATAAAAAATAAAATTACTTAAGCAATTTATCTGATTTTTGGAATATGATATTTTCATTTCGTTACATGTATGTACATTATACAGATTTTTCTTTATTTTGTTTTTTTAATATGGAGGAATTTTGAACAAAAACCAAATTTTCTTTAGTGAAAAAAAAAAAAATTTTTTTTTTTTCTTTTTTCTGTTTCAAGTAGAATTTCCTTTAGTTTATTTTCTGTTCTCTTTGAATAGGATGCATTGACCTTACAACGAGTTTGTTTAGAGAAGAAATTGGAATTGAGTCTTGATGGTGTGAATGAGGTCCCAGAGGTCCAAGCCATTGTACAAGAGCTGATGACAAATCTTTTCATTTCTGTTTATAATTATCAAGTAAGAAGATCATTCTTTAGTTCTGCTTTCTTCAAATTTGCTGCTTGTTTTCTTTTTGACCATTTTTAGAAATCTCCATCTTTTGTCTTTGCCATTTCAGGACGAAGAGGGTCGCTGCTACAGTGATTCTTTTGCTGAACTTCCTGAAAGAAATCCTGAAGAGGAACTTGAGGCTGGGGCTGATAAAGAGTATGTTTTTTCTGACTGACTCTCTTTCCCAAATCTATTAATATGTCTCCATTCAATCTATGCATTTAGCGAGGAAAATGTTGTTTCAAATTTAAGCATAAAAGATCAATGAAAATTCTATTTCAAAATGTAAATGTGACCGAATGACCTAACAGAGCTTGGACGCATTTAATATAAGATGTGTTTATTTGTGCATTGAGTAATGAAAGTACAATTTTCAACTGAAGTGTTACAGATTGACTGACTAAAAATGCTTGGATGCATCTAAAAATGAAAGATTTAATCTATTTTTTATTTTATATTAAATATGTAAATTGAGTTGATTGTTAACAATTTCCAACAGAAAAAGAAGAGGGCGAAGAAAATAGTCAATAAATAACTGTTACTAAATGAAACAATTTAATCTTTTCTCAATCTGTATAGCTTTGAAGTTTTGGAATTGTTTTTAAATGTTTGCTTTTCTGATTTTCTATCACTATTTACAAGTCTTTGAAAAATAAAATTCAAAATGGCATCCTAAGTTGATGTGGAGATTTGATGTTATATGTTTAACAAATTAAAAATTAAATAAAAACCCAAGTAATAATGGTCATCAATTGATCAAATATTTAATTTTCAACAGATGTGTATATTTGTTACCTACTGAAAATTGTTTTAAGATTTTTTTTATTTCTAAATACTTTGCACTATACTGAACAACCCAATGCCATGTGGTGAATATGTGGTTTCTTAGTTTTGTAGATAGTGATAAAAAAATCTGATAAAACAAACACTTAAAAACAATTTCAAAACTTAAAAGCTATGCAGATTGATAGAAAATTAAATTTTCATTCATTTAGTAACAGTTATTTCTTGACTATTTCGTTTTCTCATTGCTTTTTTTTCTGTTGGAAATTCTTAACAATTGCCTAAATGGGAAAAGTTAATTTTATCAACATAAATGCATGAATAAAAGAAGAATTGTGCTTTTATTTTTGCTAGGAAACCCTTGACCTTTGACCAAATAAAAAGAAATTTAAACAAGGTAAGAGAGATTCAGGATTATATTTAATACATATAAAGTATTTTTTGATCATACTCATTCTCTAAAGGAAATTATAGTTTTATTTCCACTTTTTGTCTGATGGATTTGATTTGGAGAACTGTTTAATCTCTGTACTAAAAAGAAAACTCTCTTATCATATATATTATTTTAAAAAAAATTGTCTAGTTCCTTATTTCTAATTAGATTTTTAAGATTCAAATCATGAATGAGTCATCCTAGATGAAATATGAAACCAGGTTTTATATGGTTAGAGTACCTTCTTCTAGTGAGAAATGTTACATTTTTTTTAGCAAAACAATCATTTAAAAAATCAGCAACATTTTTATATTGCAATACAATTTATTTATATTCATTTTCACCCCATTTACCTTGCATTGCCACCTGTTACATCATATTTGGTAATGATTAGATGGACACTTAAACACACATTTTTATTGATAATAGATTGTTGAGAAAATATTGACAGTTCAAAAACAAATATTAATTAATGAAACTCATTTAGGATTGATTTATCAAGCTTTTTCACTTTGGCAAACTGACATCAGATGGTCAAAACTGTTGACATACTGACATCAATTGCCTTAAATATTTTTCTGACACTCTTGACATGTGTTTTGTTGAAGAATTACATTCAATTACATTCAGTCATTCATTATCAAAAATGCAGGACTATCCCCCAGCAGCAGCAGCATGATGATGATGATGCCTTTCATTAGCAATTTCTGAAACCACCTTTTTACTGCCTGATCAATTGGGGAGCTCATGTTCTGTTAATATTGGTAGCTGTTTGGGAAGCATTATGATCAAGTTAAAACTCATTTGAGAAACCTATATGAATTTCTTATCTTTTTGTTTTCATTATTAAGGCCTTATATGCTTCAAAATTACAAACGAAATGATTAAAAGTATCAATTATTAATCATGTAAAATTTTGTATAAAGCAATGTAAAAGTCAACATTTTTAAAAATGAGTTGAAAAATTGGCCAATATTTTCTGAACAACCGATTACATTTCTTAAAAAGTTTCAAAATGTTGCAGAAGATTTCTTAGTTTGACAATAAATTCCTTCATGAATATTGCCTTCTTGCTTACAAAACAAGTTGCAAAAATATTTTTTCTTTTAAAAACAAAAAAATATAGTATATGAAGAATTAAAGTTTAAAAACCTTTATCTTCAGGGATGTTATGCCAGAGTTGATCGCTTCCAAGAAGACATGTTTAAAGTGTTTGAGCGAGCCCGACAATTAAGCAGAATAGATTCCCAAGTAAGTGAAGAATATATGATAATAAAATTATCTGCCTTTCTCTACATGTTTTGGTGTTTATATTTGAATTTTGTTGAGTTTTCTGTTTGCATTTATAGTAATCAATGTTGGGAACTGAAAAAGATTTTCTTCTGCATCATCTCTGATTTGATTTTTCAGTTGTATGAAGATGCTGTGGAAATGCAGTTATTTTTCATCAAGATCCGTGATGAACTTTGCAAAAATGGTGAGATTCTATTGACACCGGCACTGAGTTACACAGAGAAGCATTTGCAGTCAGCACTGGAGGCAGAGAAACGAGATAAATTGCCCAAAGAACAAGATGATGAGAAGAAGAAAATACCAGAGACGGAGGAGAAAATCTCCTCTGACATGGTAAGTTAAAATTTTAATGAACAGTTAGCTTTAAACCCTACTCTTCATTCTTATTTGAAACAAGAAACTTTGTATAGGCATCAATCACAAATGAAACAAATTGTCAAAATTTTATATCCTCATCCCTATCATTACTTGTTCATATCTTATATTTTCATTTCGGCTAAGGATTTTTACCCCCCCCCCCTCCCTCCCCAATCAACAGAGATTAGACCATTCCAGTTATGATCCGGTCTCTGTTCATTTTGCGGTATGAGTTTAGTTCTTTGCCGTTCTAGGCGGTCCACCCTCCCAGGCCTTGCCTTTTTTCTTTGAGAAGGAGTTAGCTTATTGCTAATCACCTAAGGCACCCTTATGTTGATGGGAGCTGCCAGGCACTTTTTGTAGGTCAGAGTGCCCCTCCTCTTGGGTGCTGACTTCTCAATCACACTTTCCAAACCTGGTGTCTTAGTTCTTGCAGTGAGAGAGAACTAAAGCCTCTAAATACCTGTCCTTATACACTCCAAAAACAAAACTTAAATAGAAGTTTGAAATGCCAAATGAACTTTCCAAGAACTTTCCATCGGTGAAACTTGCTCTGTCGACAAAGTCATAAATTTGCCGACTGTGATCCTATGCAGAGGGGTATACAGAATTTTCAAATTATCTTTTTATTAAAACAAATGCAAAGACAATTTACCTTTTATTATTTTTTTGATAAAATCAAAATTAAATCTTCAATGATATTAAAGAAACAGAAAAACTAAAACTAAACGTAAACAATTATTTTGTTGTTTGACAATCCCATCAATTGATCCAATCAAATAAGAAAATGGGATAATTTGTAATTATTTATTGTAAACCATTTTGTTTATAGCAGTTATAGATGAATTCATTATTAATGAAGATGTGAAAGCAGATTAAAAATAAACTATAAACATTGCAAAGCTGTGCTGGTCATTTATTGATATTATGGCATCATTCAGCACACTTCCATGACTTCCAATCAGACATATAAACTTACAAGTTACAAATTTACATCTTATAATTTGTTTTACAAAATAATCCTTGATCCATCGATTTCTTTGTATTAATGTCACTCTATTTTTTGTCTGTTATTCTAACGGATTTTTACCATTAAAACTAATGATTACAATAGCTGAAATCTCCTATTATATAAATCTATATGTGATTCAGTCATGATATTGGTGAATGTTAGTAGAGTCGATATAAATCACATAGTTGTTAAATGAGAATTTTTTTTTTTTTTTTTACATGGGGGTCACCACTTATCAAGGCCCGAAGGCCACTCAGGAATAAGGGTTATTGCGTGTACAGTAATCAATGAGATAGTATTGTAGTAATCATTAGTATTGGGGGTTTTGATAGAGTATCTTACTTAAGGGGGCGGTTTGTCAGGAGTTTGTTTATGTTGGACTTGAAGACGTCCAAGTTGTAGTCAGGTGGGAAACAGGCAAGCGGCAGAGAGTTCCACTGGTGTGCAGTTCTAAGAAAGAAGCTTTGCTCATGGAATCTATGTTTGAATTTAGGCACAGATAGAGAGTGGGGAAAATTATTGACAGTAGTTTCAGCCAGACGGGTGTTTCTCGTGAAAGATTGGAAAATAGTAAAACTTATCACAATCTATGATTCATTGAGAAACTGGTTACTTTTACCCCATAGTATGATATAAAAAGAGAATCTAAATGGAACTTTTTCATTGCCTGATTGCACAACGATTGAACTGTTAAAACTGAAACTGCCAACTAATGAAGAGAAAACAAAATTTAAGCTTATGAAGAAATTATGATGTACTAGCATGAGTGCCCGGTGTTGCTCGGGTGTTTGGAGGTGTGTGTTGAGCAAGCAAAAAAAAAAAGTGGTAGTAGGAAGGCAGGCTCGAACCCGTACCCTGAAGGAGGAAAAGAACAGGAAAAAAACCTGACATCTTTGCTGTTACGACCACCGCCAAATCGAAAGTGACATAGGTTTAAATTAAGGCTAGACAATCAAAAAGAGGGGATGACTTTCAAAAATGTCGGCGAAAAAAGCAACCCCTCCCTGTAGAAAGTGCCCAGTTGAGGCTGAAGAAATTAATGTTTTTAGCCAATTTTTCGGTATTTGTCGTCTGAAGGGTTGAGCTTTAAAACGATACTGATCTTGTGAAAATCTGTCTCCTCTGTTGAAAGTTTTAGGCAGACATGCAAACATACATACATACATTTATATATTGATAACTCAAATTTTCGACCCAAATCGATTAAAAGTTTGTCCTATCTCTGAATACCCTTTATGTAAAATTTCAAATGTTTAGACCAGAAATTGTCTGAGTAATTTGGTAGAGACTACAGAGGTCAAATTTTTTAAAACTTTGACCTCTATTATGACCCCTTAACATTTATTGTTTTGGGTTCAAATCAAGTTTAGTTAGATCCATGTCCAAGGAATCTCTATATCTAAAATTTCAATTGTTTATACCAAAAATTGGCAGAAGAGTTTGGTAGAGTTCTCAAAGGTCAAATCGTTGAACTTTGACCCCTCAACAGTCAAATTTCTGGCTGAAAACAGATTACAAAGATTTCTCAAATCTCAATATCCTGTATATCAAATTGACAGAGTTATTGTGTAGGGAAATGTACACAGACAGACACACACAGACAGACACTTTCACTTTTCTAGATATATAGTCATTGAAATGAGTTTGTTTTTGATCAATTCAAGCTGGGGAAATCTGACTGAAGGTAAATGATATTGAAAAATATAAAACTCTTTATGATATCTGGTTAACATCACTGAAGATTGATTTTGATACATGTAAATTTGTTACAAAATATTTTATGAAACTTTCTGATAAACAATGTTATTTACATAGATATATAATAAAAATGGAAATAACTTTACTTTGGTTGTTTCATTGAATATCTGAATTAAAATAATAGTAAAGAAAATGTATTATGAAGTATGGATAATGCTCTCTGTTTTTCATTTTATTAGGAAGCAGGATCAGAAAGCAGTATGAAATACAGAGATCAGATGTATAACATTGGAGACTTTGTATATGTAGAACCAAGGTAAGAGTGAAGTTTTTTTGATCCTAGAATAATGCCAACACATTGATTTTTGTTCATATCTATGCTGTCATATTGTCAACAAGTTGAGAAATTCCAGTTAGACCTTTGTTATTTTTTAAATTTGATATTGATTATAATACAGTGTTGTATATTTCTTTATATAGTATATAACACTGTGGAACGCAATTTTGTTCAGTCAAATTTAACACTTGTTTTTAACTTGTGTTCTCTGGATCCAAAAGTTTTAATCTCAGTTTTTCTGTGCCATATCAACATTTTTATTGTTGAAGGATGCTCATCTTTTTATCTAAAATAAACAGAAAAATACTGCATCTAACAAATTTGTGATCATTTTATACATTATTTAAACATTTTTTTTAAAACAATGAGAAAATATTACACATTGCTTAATTAATATTTTTTCTAATTTATTTTATTTAGAGAAAGGATATTGCTACTCTAATATTGTGCCTTAGTTAAGATAAACATTTATGCTTAAAGCTTTTCTAGGATTGTCTGATTTTTATATTTATTAACGATAAAAATAAAAGATTGACTAGTCTCATTACTTGCAGACAAACAATACAGTAAATAAACGATGTAAATATTTTTTTATCAGTTTAATATATCATTTTAGATACCAGTGAAAAATAAGAATGTTTAATATTCCATTTCTTTGTTTTTATAGTAACCATATGTTTAGGTTTCTTTCTGAACAGCTGGTTACTATTTTATGTGTTGTCTTGTTATGGATAACACATGGTTGGAAGAAAAGATAAAAAAGAGGACAATTTATATTTATTCTCAGGGAAACAGTTTGTCAAAAGAGGAATATACAAAAGGATACATACGAGAAATAAAAATTACAGACAGTTATTTAGAGAAAGGCTGTGCTAAGTATTCCAACACAAAATTGATAAAGAATATGTACTGCTAGGGTAAACAACCATATATATATATATATATATATATATATATATATATATATATATATATATATATATATTAGATTATATTTTGAAAATTCAACATTTCGTACATTTATAAACTACAATCAACATCCAAATGAATGCTTTGATGATAATTACGGTTTTCAAAAGGCGAACAATTAAAAGGTACATCTGCCTTACTTAAAAATTGCTAGGTTTATTTATGGTGTCTTTTGCATACAAAAAAACCCCCACCCAATACTTTTGCTGATGAGGAAACTTTGTTTAAAAAACTATATGTCAAAATTATTGTCCGTGGCTTAATGTCTATCACAATAAAAACATTGTTTCCGAAACGATCGTACAAATTATTGACTTTGTTGTTGTTCCTTATGAAACAGATTTTTAATTTTTAATTCTAATGTGAATTTTAAATTATCAATCACATTACTAAATATATATATATATATATATATATATATATAGAGAGAGAGAGAGATGGAACAAGGAGGTAGTTTGTTGCTAATTGCTTGAAGCACCCTCATTGGGGAATACCGACAGGGCTATCCAGGCACTTTTTTGCAGGGCACTGAGGTGCTGACTTCTCAATCTCACTTTCTGACCCTGGTATCTAAGTTTTTGCAGCAGGAGAGAAATAAATATTGACTTTATAAACTGTTTTTGACTCCTAGTAGGGGGTATGAGACCAATGAATTCGCCAATCGTTTTTATAACCACCGGCTGTGCTTTAGAACCAATGAAAACCTTCTAAAGTTATTATAAAAATTGTCGAATTTTGGATTCAATCAGTTCGCCGTTAACTACGTCACGGACCGCATTTGATTCTTGGCCGCCATCTTGGTTATTGCCAATTACACTCAGGATCATTATCTCTATATACAAAACTAACGTCTCTAAAACCTAACGAGGATGAAACTATTACCGACTATGTTATAGGGGAAGAATGCCTTAAAACTCTCGCGATAGCTTGTTGATATCAATAACCCTCAAAGGACTTCCAGCCGATTTTAAACTATTTACAACTGTTTTAATGCAAAAAGACAAACCCATAAATTTCAGCGAATTTAAAGTGGCATTGCGCAGTTATGAAGAGACTAATCGTATGCTTGTGGACAATAATAACTCCAGCAATATTATGAAGTTCAAAAATGCTTCTCGAAAGCAGACACCACCAAATTATGCACCTCACTGCAATGTGTTCTCCAAAAGTAATTTTACCAAGAAAAAGAAGAAAATTATCTGCTATAATTGTGGACGACCCAACCACAAAAGTTTCCAATGTTAATATAAACGTCCTAAAATGGACTCCGTAAAAAAACGTTGAGAACTTTGAGGAAGAACATACGTTTCTATTCACATGTAACTTTGACAATACCACACCTTATCACCAAGGAATCTGATTTTATTAATTTTGATTCAAACTTTAATCCACAAAGTCATTTTTTCGAACTTGCTGACTGTAGTTAAATAAATGATATAGTCTTGAAAAGAGGTGATGCTAAAATATCCCTAAAAAATAATAAAGACGAAATCTGTAACTGTATTCTAAAAAAAAATGCTCTGTTCATACCTACATTTAAGCAAGACATATTTTCTGTGCAGGCTGCAATTAAACAAGGCGCGAATATAAAGTTTGGCCAAAACAAGTCAAAATTGATATACCCCAATGTATCTGACATTAAAGAAAATGGCCGTATCTTTGTTCAACATAATGTCTCAACACTTAAAAGACTTACTATATTGTTGCTGTTCTGGGAGCCTGATGAAAATGCAATACAGAAATAACACTTTACTGGAAGTCTGATGCTGCGACCAGAAGTGAGAGTTTGGAAATGACTTCAACTTGGATTAGTGAAAGGCTTTCCAAGATTGGCAGCCTGGTGGGCTATATTTGAAAACCAAACAGGAGAAAGTTATTCGGTTTGTAAATTTGCATGTGGATTGAATTTAGGTATATTTTTGATTTCCGGAAGTAGATGGACTATCATTAGCTAATAATATTTTAAAGGAAATAGCTTGGATCTGGTTCACAAGAGATAACTCCTTGATAATTCTAAGCCAACACTAGAATGTGTTTTTGAATGACCACTTAAAAAGGACAGATTTAGATACAGTTTGTTGATTGTTAAAAGTGGTCAATATTGTTATCGTATAAAGTTAAAGAATTGTGACAATATTTATGGTACATGTTAAATAAAAATATACTTGCTAAAATAGGTCATTAAATATTGAAAAAATGAAACCCCTGAATTTACAAAAGCCATTTTTATATTTATTTATTTTTTTCCTAACAAGATTTTAAAAAAGTATATCACTTATCTGTTCCTGTCTCTTGAAAACGTTGACTGCAAAAACCTTGAAGTGCATCTTATTTGTGTCTTTAATCTATGCCTTCGATATACATACATACATAAACCAGCATCTCTATTATGCCATATCTGTAAATATGTGTCTTTCAAGGTGTGAAGTCCCCATGGCTAACATACATGCACACAATAAAATCTTCCTGTCTTATCATGCCTTTGTTGTGATGGAGAGTCAATTCCTGATTGTAAAGCTTTGGGTTACAAGGAAGTGGGGATGGTTATCACGTGGTATATGAGAAGTCAGAATAATAGATTTATTCATTTTTTTATTTATACTTAAAAAAGATACATTATTGTTTTTCTTTTCCATTACTTTTTAGGGAAAAAGGACTAGAAGCTCACGTAATGTGCATTGAGAAGTTATTCCACGATAACACTGGTTCTCCTGCTCTCCATGGAAACTGGTTTTACAGACCAAATGAAACCTTTCATTTGGCCACTCGCAAATTCTTAGAAAAAGTAAGTTTCTCAAATAAGCATTTCCAACTTACCTTCACCTGTTTTTATATATTGCACTGGCAGCAATCAAAGATTTGTTTTCTCTTATGATATGACCATTTTTTCTTTCTTGCAGGAAGTTTTCAAGAGTGATTTCTCTACAACCATTCCATTATCACAAGTGATGGGACCAAAATGTTATGTCATGTTTGTTAAAGATTACTTCAAAATGAAACCAGAGGTAAAACAACCCACCTCCCTTTTCTTCCATTTTTTTTTACATTTCAAATGTTTATTAACTTTATGAACATTTTTATCAGTTTAATATAATTATTTAAGTATTCCAAAATATGAGACTTGAACTCATTGCCTTGTGAACTGGACCTGCTGCCTACATATACTGACCTAAGAACTCATCCATTCTTTCAGTATGATCATACTGTTGTTCCCTGCTTTTTAGCAAAATTCGTTTTTATAAGAAAAAGTCAAATTGCTATCGATTTTGTACAATTTTCTTTCTTTTTTCTTCTGTCTTCTCTTGCTTTTTCTTTTCCTGTTTTTTTTTTCTCTTACTTTTCATGTTTTGTCTTGCCTGGCTTTGCTTCTGAAAATATTAATTTTTCCATACTTCAAATGATTCATGAATAGGGGAGGTAGAAAACTTATTTCTTCAAAATATAACTTCCTGTCTCTTTTAAAAGATGAGTCAATACTTTTAGTATAAATACAAAATGAGATTCCGTTTCCATGAACAAAGCTTCTTTCTTAGAAATACACACCTGTGGAAATCTGGTCTGTTTGCCTGTTTCCCACCTGACTACAACTTGGATGTCTTCAAGTCCAACATAAACAAATTCCTGATAAACCGCCCCCTTAAGTAAGACAATTTATCAAATCTCCATTACTAACGATTACTATGATATTATCCCATTGATTACTGTACACGCAATAACCCTTATCCTCAAGTGGCTTCCAGGCCCTGATAAGTGGTAACTACCATGTAAAAAAATAAATAAATAAGTAATACGATTATGAGTGAACACCTTTAAAAACTTGTTGGAAAGAAAAAAAAAACAATAAATATTTTAGAATGTAGAGTGAGGCCATTAGTTTCAAATATATATCGCATATACTTGTGTATAAGTTTAATTTCTTGGAAACGATTTTAAGGTTATTTTTTTTGGGTTGACTTATACATAATGTTTTTGGAAATGTTGTTAGAGCGACTCTGCGCTCGATCATAACATCGAAAACACCATTTTGTTTGTGCACTCTGAATATACTGGTAATTCTAGTAATTAATCGCACTCCTTCCAAACCCCACTGCAGTGTGTCCCACTGCAGCGTGTTTGTAAGCACATGCACAGATTTTCAGTGAGAGGCTTAATAATAATTAGAATAGTTCTTCGCAATGTTCACTCCCTAGATGTGGCTATAGGCCAAGTCTGATATGATGTATTTGGTGATGATATGTCCTTTTTTTTTTTTTAGTAGGTCAGGAAATGTAGTGTTTACGATATGTTATTCTCCCCTAAGTTTTAACATTTTAAGGATAACTATTTAATGAAACCATTTGATGACACTTAACGCATGTGTTCACATTATTACAGTATATTACGACTCGTGCAATGTATGCATTTACTTTATTATGGTACGTGACATAAATTATGTCTAAAAACTGGAATCTACAGCATGTCATTGATCAGAATGTCTGATTAGCAACATTTGCGTTCGTTGCATACAAGTGTGCAGTGAGTTGGTTCTCTATATGAGAATCGAATAGACCACATTTGTGTAAATGCAGGAAACAAATATTTTAGAATGTAGAGGGAAGGGCTTTAGTTTCAAATAAGTATTTAAAAAAATGATCTATTCATTTCCAGGACATTCTAGCATTTTAGGGTAGTTAACCATTTGTGGGGTGGTTCTATTGGGGATAAGTACTGGTCAGTGTTTGGGGGTAGTGAGATTTACATTTTTTTAGAAGATTACAAGGTTTTAAGCTTGGGGTGGCTTAGGATTGGTGATAGGGTTAAAGAAAGTTTTTAGTGTGACGAGGAGGGTTACGATTCAGGCTTAGGACAAGTAATTTTTTTTTTATTAACTATTCAGAAAAAAAACCAAACTGCACAATATTTATCTCCTTTAGCAAAAATTGTTTTTCTTAACTACCCTAAAAACCAGAAAGGCCTAGAAACAAGGAATTATTTTACGTTAAATATTATACCTGTGAGGGGTTTCATCAGAATGGTAGGGGGTGGCTGTGTCCCTCTAGGATGAGAAATTCATCTTTATTTCACTTTTTTCTTAATGACCACTCACATTCCTGTTTTTTGTTCCTCGCTGTTAATAGGAAAATACCTGGTTTTGCCACTCTTCGTTATTCTGTTAATCTGATTTTCATTAAATTTGGCATTGAGTTAAATAACTGTTAATGCAGAAAACTGACTGGGCTAAATCTTTTAAAGAAAATTCTAGTTTCTAAGGATTCAAAATCAATTCAATGATTTCCTGTGTTGATTTCATATCATAAATCTGTTTCCAATGACCACTCATTTTGAAATTTGTTTAAATGCAAACCTTGTTTTCTTTTATTGTAATTACAATGAAGTATTTTATTCTTTATCATCATAGGGCTTTGCAGATAAAGATGTGTATGTGTGTGAATCTCGTTACAATGCCAGGCATAAAGCTTTCAAGAAAATCAAGGTGAGTTGAACTGGAATCCTGCGTTCACACTATTTCCCTTCCACTTATTAACTGATCATGATATTGTCTCTTGGCCATTGTCTTTTTTGTCTGGAGTCTTGAAGCTTTTCACTGTTTTTCTTTTTAGGTTTGGCAAGTACCTCCTAATGAATCGGTGAAACTTGTTTCCCGTGACCAAATGTTGTCACCAGTGCGTGTTGCTTCTGTATTTGCTGACAAAACCAAAGAGAATGAAAAAGAAGACCTAGACGATGCAGTTTATCGTCTACTTGATAAAACTAGAGAGGTAACTAGAAAAAAAAAAATCAGTGCTTGTACAGTTTAATCAAGACCTTAAAAAAAATGAAAATATCGAAAAAAGTTTATATTGTACGTATCCATTATAGAATGAAGTTCTCCAAAAAAAAATTTCACTTAATTTCAGTAAGTATTTTTTTTTTTTTTTTTTTTTTTTTTTTTTTTACAGCAAAAAAATAATTTGCTATGATACCGAGCAAAAAGGTTTGATTTTTAGGAAGAAAGCTAGTATTAAAGATGGGGAGGGAGTGTCAGCACTTTAAACTGAGTTATCTCCCCGTGGCGTGTTCTAAAACTCTAAACAAAAATTTAAAAAATTCAACGCGCTGTCATAAAATTTTGAACTGAAGATTTCCGAAAAAAATATTTCACTCAATTTGATCGAGTATTTTTTTTTCACAACGGAAAATTGAGTGAAGTATTTTTTTTTCAGAAATCTTTAGTTCAAAATGGATACGTGCAATATAACCTTTTTTTTTTTTTATATTTTCATTTTTTAATGCCTTGATTAAACTGTACAAGTACCAAAAAATCATTTTTTTTAAGATCTAACCAAACAAATCAGAATAATTTTTTCTTTTTTAATGATGCCAATTTAAAGAATATCACAAAAAAATGGGAACAATATCTTTAATTTCAAGATGTTGGGTGTCTCCTTCTGGAGAACAAAACCATCCTTGTGGAATAAGCTGTTGTGATTAAAAAAAGAAAAAAAAAAAAAAAAAATTTTAGATGTCTTTTAAAATTGGTCAAAATTTCTGAGGTATACTCAACAAGGGATGAAAACTCAAAAGAATCCACTGAAATGTCACAAAGGTAATAATGACTTTTTGGTCTCCAACAAAAGAGGGATTGGACCTAGTAATTTACTCCCATTCATCCATTCATTTGTTTGCATGTTTCTCAATAACCAGACCTTGCAGTTTTTTTGTTTTTTTTATATTTGCACAAACATTAATCATTGTGAAAGTAAATATTTGCCAGAACTGATTTTCTGGGATAACTGCAGAGTTTATACAGACTTGAAAAATCCCTGAATTTTTACTTTTGTCTTGTAAAGGCCTTGTTTCTATCATTACCTTGAACAATCCTTGAAAATATAGAAAATGTCTTGAAAAGTTATGTCCAGTAAAAGCTTGTCAAAATATTCAAAATAAAATCGAAATAAATACTATAATATTATTTTAAATATTAATAAAAATACCATTAAAATATTTTTGAAATATTAAAAATAAAATCGAAATAAATTGTTCTGAAATTGCATGGTATTATTGATACAAGAGTTACGCCCCTTTTATTACAAAACTACTTTGGGTAGTTTCATAATGAAAATTAAAATCTCTGTCTATTTTTGTTCTCATTTATAACTTAACTTTTTGGGCAGTAGTGGCGGCCACCATAAATAAAGTTACCCCTTCCCCCTCTAAAAATACTTTCTTTGTGTGAATGGGACCCTCCAATGTTGACCCCCCCCCCCCAAAAAAAACGTCATCGGGTGGGAAATAAAAAGCCGTAAAGAAATTGAGATGAAATAAAAAGCATTTAAAATTACTTAAAAACATCAGAAAATGATGTAGGTACTTTGCAATGTAATTTTTGATTGACTATTGGTAACATTGATTTGTTGTATATTTGATTTTTACCACTTTTTCGAATTGCGAACTCCAAATTTTGTTTTAGAAACTTGAATTTTGTCTGGAGAAAGCCTTGAAAAGTTCTTGAAAATGGACATTTAAAATTTGTATGAACCCTGCTCTGGTTTCCCCCTAGGGGGCATTATAGGGGTAAAATTACCCCAAAATCGTCTGTCCGTTCATTTGTTGGCACTTTTCTCAATAACCACACCTTGAATCTTTTTGAAATTTTGCACAAAGATTAGTCATGGTCAAAGTAAATTTTTTACTTGGGAAAGGGGATTCTTGCATGCTCTGCTTGGTTGTTTTTTTTTTTTTTTTTAAATTATCTTCAACTGTATTGTTGAATGTGAAGAAGGGGAGGTGGCTGTAGATAAATGTTCTCTGTAATTAGAATCGTAGATGCTATTAACTGAGGAAGTGACTAATATTCTGCACATCCTGACAGACTTACAACTATCTTTTGCTGGTGTAGTTTTTATATAAATTCCAAACAATAATCATTAAGCAACTTTTTTGGAATGACTTCTTCAACCAACTTATTTAAATTTAATCTCTCTGGACATAGTCAAACTGCTCACGAAGATGATAAATCTCAACCCACTTATTCACAGCATCAAATAATTCAATAATTTTATGAAGACAATGGTTCTCAATGTGGTCATGGGTCAGCTTTTATTTCATCTATACATTTTTGTAATGGTGCTCAAATAGTTTATAGTGTCATTTTAAAGAGTTTAATCACTTGGATGATTTAGTTTTGCTAAATTAATTGGTTGGCTGTCAGTATTTGCAAAGCTTCAAAGGTTGATTGACAAGTTTTTTAGAATTTAAAGAGGATTCAAATGTACTGATTTTGTTATAAAAATTTAACACCTAAGTAAAAACAACAATCTATATGACTTTATTTTATCTTCAAAATCTTTTTGCTTATTTAAAGAAAAAAATACTTTCTGATATAAGTTTTTCTGTATTTGAAGTAGAACCAGAAATATTTGCATTTAAAATATTTACTATATCTTTCTAGGATTCCAAAAATGATTTTAAAAAGTTATCAAAATCAACTCCTTAAACTTTAATTAAGTTAGGTTATGTTTACTTTAAAGGATTTAAAAAAATCTGTTTAAAATTCTGATTAATTTTCTCTCTTCATGTGAAATAAAGATCACATTAAGATGAATACGCTCCTTAAAAAAATGCAAACATTAGTTTTGAAAACAAATTACCAAGTATGCTTTATTTTATTATAAGCTCTTATACTTCTAAATGAAATCCACCTGTTAACACCAGTCTGCATCAGCAGGTTTTAAAAATGTTACTAAATTAACTAATTAAAATAATAATTATTTTTAGATATAATAATTTCTTTTAGGGAAAAAATTCCTAGGTTTTTATTATTTTTAAAAGATGGAAACTAATGAATTAAAAAAAACATTAAAAGAAAACACTTTTGAAATTATTTCTTTTCAATCAAATTTGATATAAAATGCTTTTTCCTTGATGCATTTTCAATTTCTTTATGGTATTTCCTGTGTGTTAAGAAGGTATTTTCGTTTGATTTCATATATTTTATGAAAATTCTTTTTAATTTTCAGAATGTTGATGTGGAAGTATCAGGTCAAGAAGCTGTTGGAAACAAATATTATGAACAGTATAACAGTGGTAGCGGCTGTTTTAAATTAGGTAAGCAAAAAAAAACAAACTTTTATCCTTTGAAATTCTCTTTATTAGATGTTTCTACTCAACATCGCCTTGGGTTATTTTTTTCTTTCATTAATAATTTATGTGATTGTAACGTAAGAGGATTTTTAATCTACTTTAAAACAGTAAAAAGTAGCCCAAACAAGGAAATAACTGTATTCTTCAGAGTTAGTCCTCCCACTTTTTCAGTAAAAAGTTCATCAAAGGAAAGTATAGAGTTATGCCCTCCTTTTTTGAAGTAAAAATTGATCAGAGTTACTTCATTTTTTTTTTCTGAATATGCTGTCATTCTGAAAATTATTTAGGTTGGATAAAAGAATTTCTCAAATTAAATCAAATTATATTTTTTCCTTACTAAGAACATGTATCCACAATACACAAAAACCTGACGAACAGTTATACAAAGAAGAGAAAAAGAAGACACAAAGAACAGTGGAAAATTCCATCTATCTATATATATAAAAGCGAAAATGTATGTATGTATGTATGTATGTATGTTTGTGTGTCTGCTAAAAACTTTTGACCGACGGAACAAAAATTCACAAACTGGGTATCATATTAAAGCCCCACCCTCCGGACGACAAATATCGAAAAATTAGCCCAAAAGGACCATCAGAAGTGCGTCAACTGATCGATTTTCTGCAAGAGGGGGGGGGGGGGTCCCCCAAAAAAGTGACATTTTAATGTTAAACATTACATATTTTTAAATCGATTTATAACTGTCCCAAAAAATACGGGCGCCAACTCTTCTACATAAAGTATACACGGGGCCGTTTATTTTGGGTCAACTTGTAATTAAAACCCGCTGAGTCATGTCACGTGATCTTGACGTCAGCAAGCTCTGATGGCAGTGTGAATTTAAAAAAACATGTTGTTATCGGTAAAAAAAAAAAAAACTCTTACACAAGCTAAACTATGAACTTCTACGCTATGGCAATGTTACCAAAGTTATTAGCACATTAAAAATAGTTAGATACGATAGTTAAACGAAAAATAACAAGCCAAAAATGTGAAGTAAAAAAAAAAAAAAATACGCTTACAAAAAATATTAACGATCAAAGTTTTTACCAAAAAAAACAGCCAGACGCCATTTTCTTTTTTATTAACAGTCTTTAGAGTAAGGAAGACGAAGTGAGAGAGAGAGACAGACAGATAGAGAGAGATGTCTAGACAGGAAACGAAATACGTAATTTAATAAATGCTAATGTGAAAACAAAAAAATAAAATACTGCTACGTCATCTCGTAATGCTCCCGCGATGACCTCAGTGGCTATCTGTCAATCAAACCTCTTTCACTTGCTTTGTAAGCCTTATTTTAACACTATAATCAATTCCTCTTACTCTTGGCCTAGACAGTTAAGTGATTGGAGTTTGTTTCACCTCCGCGTCAAGGCTCCCGGGTTCAATCTAGCCTCACGACCAAAACTATTTTTTTTCTTTTACATCTTTAGACACGTGGGCAACGTTTCTTTATTTTTTTTACTTCGCTTATTCTTTAGTTAATTAATTTAAACATCGTTTCAGGGTTATTACTTATCCATAATACACAGACCTACAAACACCCGGGCAACGCCAGGTTCCCCCGCTAGTTAGAAATTAAAAAACATCTTTGGCAACTTCGTGTTTATTAGGCAACAGAAAATTTGATTTCTGAATTATTTGATCTTAGCAAAATACAAAACTATAAAATAAAGGCTTTTACAATTTTCTTTTTTCACTCTTCAGTGAAAAATCTTTCCTAAATCTATATCTTTATTCAATTATTAAACAAAGGATTTTGTTAGAAAATTTCTCTGTTCATATTTTTCAATTTTTTTTTTTTCAGGTGATTGTGTTTATATCAAATCTACAGAAGAGAAACCGTTCATTGCTCGGATAGATAAAATATGGTTGACCGCAGAGTAAGTAGTCATTGCTCTTTCTGTCCTAATATTGAAAACAAACTGTTTCTTATAAGTAATCAAATTTAGTTTATTCCATTCATCATTTTCATTCCTCTCATAATATTCTTCATCATCCAGCAAAAATCCATCTGTTTCATAAACCCCTATTCCTAAGTAGCTTCTAGTCTTGAGAAGTGGTGACATATTAGTAAAAAAAAAAAACAAAAAACAAAATCATAATGTGGATCAATTATTATCCCTATAACAATTTTTATTTGTAGTATTTAAATTCGTACATCTGGTATTATATAATAATTTTTTGTAAATAGAAGAAGAAAGATAAGGTTTTCTTTTTCTAGGATGCCCCTCATCAGTTGTCTTAATGTTGATGGAAATCATCGATGGAATGAATCGATGGAAAAATTTCAACTGAATGCAAATTCAAAGAAATTTTGTACAATAAATATATCACTATAAACAGACAAAATGAAGTCTAAAAGCAACATTTTTACATATTCAATGTGCACATGTAAGAGAACCCCTCAAATCAAATTTACCTATCTTGGGTAAATCTTTAATGGTAGAAAATAGTACAAACTAGCAGTTCAGCCCAGCTTTACTCGGGCCGTATGTACTGTTCATAACTTGCCCTATGTGTGAATACCCTTTATGTACAATTTCAAATGTTTGGACCAGAAATTGTCTGAGTAATTTTGTAGAGACCGCAGAGGTAATTATTTTAAAACTTTGACCCCTTAACATTTATTGTTTTGGTCTCAAATCAAAATAAAAGTTTTGACCCATGTCCAAGTTACCTGTATCTAAAATTTCAAGTGTTTAGGCCCAAAATTGGCGGAGGAGTTTGATAGAATCTGCAAAGGTCAACTCTTTCAACTTTGACCTTTTGGCAGCGAAATTTTTGCCCTAAAACTGATTAAAATGCCTGCCGCATGTCTGAATACCTGTTATGTATAAATTTCAAATGTTTAGACCCAAAATTGATGGTTGAACATATGCTCATTTTTGCATTAAATATTGATTCCTATTAATTCATACCAACTCTGTTGTATTGAACTGCTATCTTAATACTTAGTTTCACTGCACCTTATAATAAAGGTCTATACAAAATTTTAGCCAGATGTGCCTATATATATATATATATATATTTATATATATATATATATATATATATATATATATATATATATATATATATATATATGTGTGTGTGTGTATGGTTATTAAACATTTTTCCCATGTTGGTATATACCATAAATAATCATCTAATGATACGACTCCACAATCAGATTATGGGTGGGGGGTAAACAAAAGATTATGGGACACAAAGGGAAGAAGCTGTTCTCAGGATATTGAGCACTTTTTGATGACTATATACCACTTTCTATCCTGTGCAAAACGATTTTCTTAAATGCTGCCTCAGTCTAAAAAAATTTCTCTTTACGGTCTGTTGCAGTGGCCGTATTACTTTGCATGATTTGTAAACTTCAGATATTTTTTTATGTCTCCTTAAAGATAGGAGAAAAAAGCTTTAAAAATAAAAACTGAAATTCAATTTTAAAAATAACCAAATATAAATAAAATTCAAATATAAATAAAATTTTTAAAGAAAATGAAAATTTATTTTCAACACTTTGCAAACTGCACAAATGTTTTGTTTTAACCCAAATAAACGTTTTTATGTTTTAAAAACAATTGCTGATTACTTATTGCATTATTAAAAAAATAAATGACCTGTACTTAATAGCAAAAGCCATAAACGAACACACTATCCATTAGGCTAACATCGCAACAACGTTATGATATTGCAAATTTATGCTTTTAAAATGAAAGTAAGAATGAGCAGCATTCACGCATGTGTAGATTGTAATTGTTAAGAAAGAACATTGAAGGCAAGATTTTAACCTCTCCTTTAATTAAAATGACGTATGTACCAGAAAGAATTGATGATTTTTTTAAAAATTTTTAGATAATATACATCCAGATGGCTGTTCTTTCAGTCAATACCTTATTTATGGTGGTCCGTTTTTAGTTTTTTACTTTTAGCTGGACATACAAACAAACACATATGCGTACACACAGATGTTTGCCCTTTATATAATAGAAGATGTTTCCTTGCTCTTTTTGTTCTTGTTTGACTCTTCTTTTAATCAACCTTATTTTCATCTTTCATTTTTCAGTGGAAACACTTTCTTCTACGGTCCCCTATTTGTTAGACCTTCCGATGTGGAACATTCTCCTACACGCATGTTTTATTGTCGTGAAGTATTCTACAGCTGCAAAGAGACCTCCTTCCCTGCCATGACAGTCATTGGCAGATGTGCCGTTTTGCACATTAAAGAT